>NW_024420775.1:0-1835 GCF_014898765.1 Herpailurus yagouaroundi
TTTTAGTGAGGGGGGCATGCAAGCAGGGGAGAGGGGCAGAGGAAAAGGGAGAGAATCTTAAGCAGGATTCACGCTCAGTGTGGAGCCCAATAAAGGTCTGGATCACATGATCCTACAATCATGACCTGACCCAAAATCGAGTCTGATGCTCAAATGACTGAGCCACCCAGGTGCTCCATAGTCTGTTTCTCGCTGAAGGCTGAATAGTGAGTTTTCAGTGTGAATGGGGGGATAAACACGCACACATACATATGTATACCACTAAGAAAGCCACTTATGAGTTGTTAGACATGAACTATTTTCCACCATCTTTGTCTTCTAGTTATATTCATGCCTCAAGGTCTTTGTTCATTGCAATGCATGATCTTGCTGTGTGAGGTACAAATTGTTGTGTGATCAGTTTTCCGTGAACGTCTTTCCTCATATCTGCCTTAACCACAAGATGCAAATGTTGAATTCGAGGATGTAGAGCTAATACCCTTGAGGTCCAGTAACTGTCAACTAGAAGTTATATTTTCTGTTGGGGAGAAATCCCCATATGATGGCAATGACTTTGCATTGGCAAGGGAAAGAATACTTTCATGCCTTCATGGTTCTTGCCCTTTTTCTGTCTCACCAAAATCAAGACTCAGGTCATCTGCACATTTATCAAGAAAACACCTTTTTCTTTTTCCAGAAAATAAAAGGGCCCTGAAAGACAAGTGTAATGCATTGAGGTCTGTGAAAGCCACAAAGGAAGCAAAAGTCAAACAGCTGAAGGAGAAACCACATTACCCGGAAGAATTCTATGAACAAAGAAAAGTGCCTACAAAAAAGTAAGATGGGGGCGCCTGGGTGGCTCAGTCGGTTGAACGTCCGACTTTGGCTCAGGTCATTATCTCACGGTCCAATAACTGCTAGAACTGATAAATGAATTCAGCAATGTCACAGGATACAAAATCGTTGTACAGAAATCTGTTGCAATTCTAGACAACAATACTGAAGCAGTAGAAAGAGAAATGAAGAAAACAGTCCCATTTACAGTTGTACACCAAATAATAAGGTATCTATGAATAAATCTAACCAAAGTGGTGAGCGACCTATACTCTGAAAACTGTAAAACAGTGATGAAAGAAATGAAGGATATTCCATACTCATGGATCAGAAGTACAAATTTCATGAAAATGTCTACACTTCCCAAAGCAACTGACACAATTAATGCAGTGGCCATCAAAATAGCAACAACATTTTTCATGAAACTAGAACAGTCCTAAAATTTGTACGGAACCATAAAGACCACAGGCTTCAGAGTAAACAACCTTTATGTGAAGTGATAATTATGGATGGCATTATGCCTCTGGATCTTCTGCTCCAAAACACGGTAACTCTGGCCTAAGCATTTGAACAAACGGTAGACATATCCCAACCAGGGATCATTCTACAAAATACATTCTACAGATGTACCCTCAAAACTTTGCAGATTATGAAAAATATGGAAAAATCTAAACATCGTCATAGTCAAGTGGAGCCTAAGGAGACAGGATGACTGTAATGTGCCAGCTGGGATGAGTCTGGGACAGAAGAGGTTAAAACCGAACCAATCTGAATACAAATATAAACTTTAGTTAATACTACCATATCTCTTCGGGATACTGATTGTGATCATGTACCAATTCATATGACATCAATAGTGAGCAGACAGTCTGATGTATGTGGAGACTCAATAATATCTTCCCAGTTTTCTTGGAAACTAGAAACCCATCACGAATGAACAGATTATTAGTAATCATGGTTTTATGTTTTCAACACATAATATATGACTAGTTCTAGTATTAGTTACTAGTGATGGCCATGTA
>NW_024420776.1:0-1829 GCF_014898765.1 Herpailurus yagouaroundi
TTTTAGTGAGGGGGGCATGCAAGCAGGGGAGAGGGGCAGAGGAAAAGAGAGAGAATCTTAAGCAGGATTCACGCTCAGTGTGGAGCCCAATAAAGGTCTGGATCACATGATCCTACAATCATGACCTGACCCAAAATCGAGTCTGATGCTCAAATGACTGAGCCACCCAAGTGCTCCATAGTCTCTTTCTCTCTGAAGGCTGAATAGTGAGTTTTCAATGTGAATGGGGGGATAAACACACACACATACATATGTATACCACTAAGAAAGCCATTTATGAGTTCTTAGACATGAACTATTTTCCACCATCTTTGTCTTCTAGTTATATTCATGCCTCAAGGTCTTTGTTCATTGCAATGGACGATCTTGCTGTGTGAGGTACAAATTGTTGTGTGATCAGTTTTCCGTGAAAGTCTTTCCTCATATCTGCCTTAACCACAAGATGCAAATGTTGAATTCGAGGATGTAGAGCTAAGACCCTTGAGGTCCAGTAACTGTCAACTAGAAGTTATATTTTCTGTTGGGGAGAAATCCCCATATTATGGCAATGACTTTGCATTGGTAAGGGAAAGAATACTTTCATGCCTTCATGGTTCTTGCCCTTTTTCTGTCTCACCAAAATCAAGACTCAGGTCATCTGCACATTTATCAAGAAAACACCTTTTTCTTTTTCCAGAAAATAAAAGGGCCCTGAAAGACAAGTGTAATGCATTGAGGTCTGTGAAAGCCACAAAGGAAGCAAAAGTCAAACAGCTGAAGGAGAAACCACATTACCCGGAAGAATTCTATGAACAAAGAAAAGTGCCTACAAAAAAGTAAGATGGGGGCGCCTGGGTGGCTCAGTCGGTTGAACGTCCGACTTCGACTCAGGTCATTATCTCACGGTCCAATAACTGCTAGAACTGATAAATGAATTCAGCAATGTCACAGGATACAAAATCGTTGTACAGAAATCTGTTGCATTTCTAAACAACAATGAAGCAGTAGAAAGAGAAATGAAGAAAACAGTCCCATTTACAGTTGTACACCAAATAATAAGGTATCTATGAATAAATCTAACTGAAGTGGTGAGCGACCTATACTCTGAAAACTGTAAAACAGTGATGAAAGAAATGAAGGATATTCCATACTCATGGATCAGAAGTACAAATTTCATGAAAATGTCTACACTTCCCAAAGCAACTGACACAATTAATGCAATGGCCATCAAAATAGCAACAACATTTTTCATGAAACTAGAACAGTCCTAAAATTTGTACGGAACCATAAAGACCACAGGCTTCAGAGTAAACAACCTTTATGTGAAGTGATAATTATGGATGGCATTATGCCTCTGGATCTTCTCCAAAACACGGTAACTCTGGCCTAAGCATTTGAACAAACGGTAGACATATCCCAACCAGGGATCATTCTACAAAATACATTCTACAGATGTACCCTCAAAACTTTGCAGATTATGAAAAATATGGAAAAATCTAAACATCGTCATAGTCAAGTGGAGCCTAAGGAGACAGGATGACTGTAATGTGCCAGCTGGGATGAGTCTGGGACAGAAGAGGTTAAAACCGAACCAATCTGAATACAAATATAAACTTTAGTTAATACTACCATATCTCTTCGGGATACTGATTGTGATCATGTACCAATTCATATGACATCAATAGTGAGCAGACAGTCTGATGTATGTGGAGACTCAATAATATCTTCCCAGTTTTCTTGGAAACTAGAAACCCATCACGAATGAACAGATTATTAGTAATCATGGTTTTATGTTTTCAACACATAATATATGACTAGTTCTAGTATTAGTTACTAGTGATGGCCATGTA
>NW_024420777.1:0-1178 GCF_014898765.1 Herpailurus yagouaroundi
AAAAAAAAAAAAATGTACACACGGCCAGATGGATAACTGTGACTGGCTCAATTATTGTAAATAATCCTTGCTTTAATATTTTCACGCATATTTTTAGCAGCAGTATAAGAGAATAAAATTATTCCAAATCAAAGAGATATTCAGAGACTGGAAGAACGACACGGAGTTCAAAGGATTTCAGGAGGAAAAGATGTGACCATGAAGTGGCAGTCACAGGCAAGCAGTTTTCTCTGGTCCACTTTGACAGGTTTGCATGAGGGGATGTCCATCACAGCATATGATCTACAAAAGGGTAAGACCCAGAAGTACAAGATGGAAAGAACACTTTAGGGGGAGGTGACTTGGAAAGGATGCTTCTGTGCCTAAGTGATGGCTCAGCAACCTGCTGGGGGTCCCTGGGTCAAAGACTTCAAAAGACCAGCAGTAACCTAGATCACAAAGATCTTAGTAACATAGATCAAAGAAACTTAGAGCCACAAAGAGCTTAGAGCCCAGAGTTGATTTTCATCTGTGATTAGGAGATGGTCACAGTTTTACAAGATATGATCATCGGGCCGGTAGTAGATGGCTAAAATATTATTTAGGGCTATATTTAAAAATTTTTTTTAACGTTTATTTATTTTTGAGACAGAGAGAGACAGAGCATGAACGGAGAAGGGTCAGAGAGAGAGGGAGACACAGAATTTGAAACAGGCTCCGGGCTCTGAGCCATGAGCACAGAGCCCGAAGCGGGGCTGGAACTCACGGACCGTGAGATCATGACTTGAGCCGAAGACGGACGCTCAACCAACTGAGCCACCCGAGTGCCCCTTAGGGCTATATTTTAATAAAAAAATGGATGTGTAAAAATTTGGTTTTGGAACATTAAGAAAAATCACAGGCCCACCATGGAGTTACTTATGTTAAGGCCCAATGTCACTAAACCTAATTTCATTCCTGCAGGAATGTAACCTTTAACCAGTCAGCAAAGAATTTCTTAGTGCTGGAAATTTAACTGATAGACCCCTGCCATTCCCCTCAGGGAGGAAATCCTGCCTAAATAAGGTATTCCATGCCACTAAATTTGTTTTAAATTTATTTATTTTGAGAGAGACAGAAAGAGAGCACATGCAAGGGAGGGGCGGGAATAGAGGGAGAGAGAGAATTCCACGACAACGAGGTCATGATCTGAGCCAGGA
>NW_024420778.1:0-3490 GCF_014898765.1 Herpailurus yagouaroundi
CCAAACTATATGGAGAACTTCTACAACACCAAAAAAGTTATATATCTATTAGAAGATAGGCAGAGAATATGGAGAGATTTCTTTAAAGAGGCCATACAGGTGGCCAGACACGTGAAAATGTACTCACCATCTCTGATCAGGGAAATGCACGTTTAAACCATAATGAGTTATCTCTTTACGCCCCCCAATGGCTAGAATCAAGAAGACCATGAAGTGTCAGCAAGGATGCAGAGAAAAAGGAATCCTTCTGCATTTTTGGTAGGAAGGTAAGTTGGTTTAGCCACTGTGGAAGACAATATGCAGGTTCCTTTAAAAAAATTAAAATACAATGCCAAATGATGTATAATTCCACTACTGAGTATTCAAAGAGAAAACACAAATTCAAAAGGATGCAACCCTAGGTTTACTGCAGCATTTACCATAGCCAAGATCTGGGAGAAAACCAAGTCTCCTTCCATAGATGAATGGATAAGATATGGTATAAACACAATGGAATATTACTCTGCCATAAAAAGAAAGATTTGGCCATTTAGGACATTATGGATGGACCATGGATTACCCCTAGAGGGTAAATGTGCAGAGTGAAAGGATAATCAAGTTATTCTTTGACTCATTGCTTTCATTTATATGGAGTTTAATAAAATCAAGGACTTCCAGGGAAAACAGTGGAGAACCATAGGCTCACCTCATCCCAGGCCTACAAGTTAACACCCACATGAGTATAAGCACCCCAGAAAATGACCTCAAGAGTGGCAGAATGCACTCCACAACTAAGTGTGAAGAAGAGGCCACATGGAGGAAGGTAGGAGGGGTGGAGAGGTGGTTGGGAACTAAAAGGACTCATGGGACTGTCCTTTGGGAGGGATGCTGTCGGCACAGAGGTACAGACAGAGGCCCACACAGGGGCTTGTTTTTCCCATGCAGCCTCCCCAAACAGGTGGCTTTGATAGGGAGGGTGCAGAATTTTGGGAGTTTTTTTACAGCCAGCAGGGATTAAAACATGGAGTTTTTAAAAACCAGGGGGTTCGGCTCTGGGAGAGCAGGTAGGTGAGGAGACGGTGTCCATGCCCTTGACGAGGCAGCACAACAGCCCTTGGAGAGCAAAGACAGAAGCAGTAGTGTGACAGAGACATGAGGCACTTGGGAAGGAGAGTTTAATGGGCTCCAAGCAGGTCCTGGAGGGATGGAAATCACTAGGGGTTTCTTCCAAGAACAGAGGAGCTGGCCAACATCTCATGCCCCTGTCCCAGATTTACCACTGGGCCACCTGGAGTCACTACCTTACTGGCTGGCACCACCACCCTACCCCCAACTCCGTGCATTCACCGTCCCACCCCTCCAGTTCAGGCACTGAGGGCCCCTCTCACAGGGTACAAACTTGCTACACCAACCTTCCCCCCCCCCCCCCCCCCCCCCACTGCTTTGGCAGATCTGGTCTCTGCAACAAGCTCTTGGCCAGAACCTTTAGAGGGTGGTGCCCCGGGCCCAGCAGGGCACAAGCAGTTCCCACAGGAGCCACAGCTCTCCATCAGGACTCCTCCTCAGGAGAGGGGCAAGAACCACACACACCCCCAGATGGAGGCCCTGGCACTGGGCTAGGGGCAGATGACTGGTCTGACTGCAGGCTCCACACACAATCAGAGCTTCTCAGGGAACACACTGGCCAAGCACCCTCAGCTCATGGCTACCACATCCAAGGTAAATGCACCATCTGCTCAACTGGTGGCGGAGGTGTCCCCAGACAGGCAACTAATGCCAGAGACCAAACACTGCCCACAACAGGCAAAGACAGCCGTCACAGAGGACTGCAGAAATAAGGGGCCAGGGCGCACACAATGCATACAAGAGACACCCCTGAAGCACCACGTTCTGGAGAGCAGGAGACACAGCACTGGAGGGTGGTCCAGGACTACTTCAGAAGGCTGCCACCTTCACAAGCAGGAGACCTAGCTGGCAATGTTCCACAGAGTTAGACAAAAGGAATCAGGAGAGGAAGGCGCTGCAAATGAGAAAAAGAAAAAAAGGACAGAGTCACAGCAAGAGACCTAAATGAAATGGATAGAGTGTGCCTGCCAGAGAAATTAAATTTTTTTAATAGGTTTATTTTTGAGACAGAGTGAGAGCAGGGGAGGAGGAGAGAGAGAGGGAGACACAGAAGCTGAGGCAGGCTCCAGGCTCCGAGCTGTCAGCACAGAAGCACAGAGCCCAACATGGAGATCAAATGCACTGATCACGAGATTACCTGAGCTGGAGTCAGACGCTTAACCGTGGCAGAGCCACAGAGGTGCACCTGTCTGCCAGAGAATTTAAAGTAATGATCATAAAGATGCTTGCTGGACTTTATGAAAGGCTCAGGACCTCAGTGAAACCCTTATAGAAATAAAGAGCCAATCAGATGAAGAACACAATAAAGGATATTGAAAACACTAGATGAAGCAGAGGAACAAGTCAGATCCAGGGACAGAATAGTCACAAGTGGAGACAGAAAAACCAAACTGAAGGGAGAAAATTATGCAAAAGGATAGACTCAGGGAACTCCGCACCACCACACAGGATATTTGCACTATAGGGATCCCAGAAGGAGAAAAGGGAGCAGAAAAATGTATTTGAAGAAATAGCCGAAAACTTCCCAAATCTGGGGAAGGAAGCAGACCAGATCCAGGAGGCACACGGAACCCCCAACAAAAATCAAAAAGGTCCACGCCAAGACATGTAGCAATTAAGGTGGCAAAAAATAGTGGGAAGTTTAAACGCAGCAAAAGCAAGCTATTACATACAAAGGAAACCCCATAAGGCCATAAGCAGACTTTCCAGCAGAAACGTTGCAGGCCTGAAGGAGTGGCAGGATACATTCAAAGGACCGAAAGGGAAAATCTGCAGCCGAGGACGCTCTATCCAGCAAGACTATCATTCAGAGTAGAAGGAAAGATCGAGTCCTCCAGACAAACAGAAGTTAAAGGAACTCTTGGCCACTAATCCAGCCCTACAAGAAACACTTTAGGGGACTTTAGGTGGAAAGGAAGCACCACAGGAAAGAGTAAGGAAAGTAGGAGGTACAAAAGCAGGAATTATTTCTGTAAAAAAAAAAAAAAAAAAAATCAGTCAAGGGACTCACAAGAGACTGCAGAGCAGGCCACTGTACCTAAAACATGGGGAGAAGAGGAGTCATGAATGGGCTCAGAATTAAGCAACCATCAACTTCATACAGGTGGCAATATGAAGGGTTACATACAAACCTAATGGTAGCCATGAATCAAAACCCACTAATACGTATGCAAAAATAAAGAGGAATGCACGATCACCAGAGAAAGACAGTAAAGAGAACAAGACAAAAACTACAAAAACCACCTATCAAAGAAGATGGCAATAAACAGCTCTATCAATTACTTTGAAAGTAGTAAATGGACTACATGGCTCTTCTTGGAAGACCTAGGGTGACAGGGTGGACCAAAACGACCCATCCACATGCTGCTTACAAGAGACTCATTTT
>NW_024420779.1:0-2696 GCF_014898765.1 Herpailurus yagouaroundi
TGACGGGTGATGTGGGGGGTGGGGGTCCGCTGACGGGTGATGTGGGGAGACGAAAGTATCTTTCAGACCCAGACTCCACCTCACTGAAGGGACTAGTTTGTACGGGCGCAAAGCCCCTCCCCTCTGCAGACTCAGAACCTGGCAAACAGCCTCAGCTAGGGTCAGAGGACACACCGGAGGAAGCTAAGAAAGGTCAGAGGCCAGGCTCCAACCCTGGGGGACGTCTGCATCAGGTGGGGCCCAGAAAGTAACAGAACTGGGAAAGTCAGGCCAAATCGGGCACCGCCCCTACCCGCTGGGAAGCTGGGCCAGACAGGTACAGCAGCTACCCGGACTCCTCCTGCTCTGCCCCCAGATCACTAGCACCCCCCAAGATGAAGTCCCTCAACGGACACTTCTGCACAACAGCCAGCCATCAGACACTATGCTGAGAACCTCATCTGCTCAGCCCTGGAAATGCCTGGGAGACCCCTGTGGACGCTGAGCCTCGTTCACACAGCAGGGATGCATCCTGGGAGAATGCACAGATCAGAGCGGCTCGTGGAGGTCGGGAAGACATCCCTGAGACACAGCCAGGGCACCTAGTGTCCTGTGCCAACCTGGCTGGCCCACCGGAGACCAGGGAACCAGTTAGGCTTTATTTCTGGGGACGTCTGCACCTGAGTTGGCCAACTGAGGCACAGGCTTCCCCAGGCTCGGGACCTGGAAACAATGTGCAGGAAGGAAAGCGCCCCTGCCTGGCTGTGGAGCTGGGACTGGAGTCTCGTCCTGCCCTCAGGGGTCCTGGCATTCAGGCCTGGAACCTGTACCCTGGGCCCCACTGGCTCTCCAGCCCAGTCTCATCAGCAGCTGGCAGGAGGCAGAGCCTGGGACCCCTGGCCTCTGGGACCATGTGAGCCAGCACATCATCGGCCTCCGTGACAGACCTGAGCATACACCCCATGGTCCTGGGACTGTGAGACATCCCGAGTATCAGCCCTGCAGTGTGCCACACACAGGCCCCCCCCCCCCCCGGGACACGCAGGGGCACAGTTTCCCAGCCTCACATACAGGCACTCTTGCCAACAGATACTAAGGCTGGAGGGGGGTGAGCCTCAAGCTCCAAACAAGCTCCCAGGACCCAGTTTTTGCCTCCAATTCAGTCTAGATGCTGTGCCCACCCCTCCAGCGGGGCCAGGATCGTCAGCATCTGATCGTACAAACATCCCCCAGCACCTGGGTACGGACCTTACCCAGTTAAGGGAGGAGGTAGTGATCTCGGATTCAGAGAAGCCGTCTCCCCTGAGCCACAAACCCTGACAGAGACAAGGAGCCCTCAGAGCACGAGGTCCCCTTGAGTTACACGCCCACCATCACTGCTGTGGGGTTACTTGGCCCACGGTAGGGGGCAGAGAAAGAGCCCTCCGCTCTCCCCACAGCAAGAGTCCATCAGCAGGAGGCAGGGGGTACCCCAAGCAGAGACCCAGTCAGAACAGGGAGCAGCCACCTGGCAAAGGACCCCTCTCACCACCGGCTGCTGGGGGGTGGGGGGCAGATAGGTGACATCTGTAACCCCTCAGACAGTAGAGGGAGGAGATCCCACCTGGTGCAGGTGGATCAGGGGGCCCCCGGACCCTGGCACTAGCCCAGCCCCCACCCAACATGGCCAGCCTCCCCGAGGAACACTAGCTTAGTGGGGCCCACAGATTGGGCTTTATCAAGGGTACCTCACACAGTCCTAGAGCCTGGCACCAGACAGGCCAGCCCACCGGCTTTGACATCCACAAAACCCAGTCCCACATATCCAGGGTCTGCTACTGCCCACCCCCCCACCCCCCACAGGCCTGGGGCTGCAGTCACCCCTAACCCCACCCACACAGGTTGTATCGTGGGAGCCCCACTTGTGAGGCCACGATGCCACACAAGGCTTCAGCAGACACTCATCCCTGCAGTCCTGCTCGACTTGCTCAGAGACCCTCCCCACCAGCACCCCAGATGGGCCCTGGGGCCCTCACTTGCTCTCGACACAGGAGAGACAGGCTGTTTTGAGCTGGGCAGGGGACATTTTACAATCAGAAAGTACTTTCCCCTGGGGGGGGTCCGGCCAGGGGCCAGGTCAGGACCCCAAGGGGTGCACCGGCAGGTGACTTCCCCCAACACACCCTAAGAGTAAAGTGAAGGCCTTCCTGCTGTTCCCAGTCCCCAGGCTGTTAGGAACTAGGTGCCTAGGATGTAGGGGTCACTTCCACAGACATCAACACAGCAAAATAAATGCCAGAGGAGGACTTCACAGCCACTGGACTCAGGACGCGGGGGGGGGGGGGGGCTGGTCCTCGTGTTCATGGGATTCTAGGCTCCACAAAGGACAGTTCCCTGCAGGGAGTCCACACAAAGCCCCTTCGACACAGAAGATGGCATTCTGTCACTGCACTCTAGAGCAGCCCCCAAACCCACCCTCCTCCTAAGTACAGGACATGTCCAGACAGCCCACAGCCCCGCCCTGACCCCATCCCTGCCCTCCCCAGAACACAGCCACCAGCCACCACATCCCCACCACCCTGATTTCCACAGTGGCCAGTGTCCCCCCCCAACCTCTACTCACTCGGCAAGGCTTTGTCCCTTCCTCCCTGTGGCTTCTCCCCCAGGGGGCACATTCTGTCACCCGGATACCACCACAGGCTCACCGGTTACAACACATCACCTCCCTCAGAGTCCGG
>NW_024420780.1:0-3639 GCF_014898765.1 Herpailurus yagouaroundi
GATAGTAACAGGATAATAGCAAGGGGCTTTAACACCCCCTCGCATCAGTAGGCAGATCCATCCAAACAGAAAAGTAACAAGGAAACCGTGACTTGGAAGGACACCTTAGACCAGATGGATATATTCAGAACCTTTCATCCTAAAACACCTTTTCAGGTGCCCATGGAACATTCTCTAGATCACCTAGATTAGGCCACACAACAAGCCTCAGCAAGTTCAAGATCAAAGCCATAACAAGCATCTTTTCTGACCACAACACTCTGAACCAGAGATCAACCACAAGAAAAAAAAAAATCTGGAAAACCACAAATGCCTGGAGGTTAAGGAACATGCTACTAAACAATGGGTCAACCGAGAAATCAAAGAGGAAATCAAATACTAGAGAGGAGTGAAAATGAGAACAATGGTCCACATCTCTGGGTTGCGGTAGAAGAACCATATTAGGAGGGAAATTTCTAGCAATACAGGCCAACTCCAGATGAAAAATCCTAAACAACCAAGTTTTATGTAAAGGGACTAGAAAGAGAACCAAAAAAAAAAGTTAAAACCAAAATATTAGAGCAGTAAAAGGATATAGAAACTAAAAAAAAAAAATCACAAATAGATCAATGAAACCAGAAGCTAGTTCTTTGAAAGATCGACAAGACAAACTTCTAGCAAAACTCCTCAAAAAGGAGAGGACTCCAACAAAACCAGAAAGGATATAGGAGAAATAACCTTCACCACCACAAAGGATTAGACTACTACGAAACAAACCAAATTGGACAATCTAGAAAAAAAATGGATGAATTCCGAGACCCCTATAACCCCTCAAAATTGAATCAGGAACAATTTGAACAGACCAACTACTAGCAATGAAGTTGAATCAGTAATCAAAAAACTCCCCAAAATTCCGAAGTCCAGGGCCAGATGCCTTCCTAAGAAAGTTTTAACAAATATCTCAATCTATTCCAGAAAGACAGAAAGGAGAGCTTCCAAATTCATTTTAAGAGGCCTGCATTACCCAGATACCAAAACCAGATAAAGAGATGAAAAAAACGCAGGCAGTTACCTCTGATGAATACGGATGCAAAAATCCCCAAACATTAAGCCAAATCCAACACTACTTTAAGAAGTATTCACGAGAACATGGGTTTTATTCTGGGAATGCAAGGGTGGTTCAATATTCACAAGATCAATGTGACAGATCACATCGGTAAGGATTAAAAATCACGCTTGTTTCAGTAAAGTAGAAGAAATGCACCTCAGCATAAAAAAAAAGAGCCTTAAATACCCACAGCTACAGTCATACTCAATGGTGAAAACCTAAGCTTCCCCCACTAAGATCAGGACCAAGAAAAGAATATCCATCCTTACCACTGTTGAGCGTAGTGCTGGAAGTCTTAGCCATAGCAACCAGACAAGAAGCATCCAGGTTAGAAATAGGTAAGAATTCTATTCGTAGACGACAGGATATGTCAAAATCCCTAAAGACTACCAAAAAGAACTAGTAAAACTCATAGATGAATCTAGTAAGATCACAGGATACAAAAATCCACGTAGAGAAGTCTGTTCATTCCTATATGCCCATAATGAAGCAACAGGAAATTAAGACAATCCCAGGGGTCTCTGGGTGGCTCAATTGGTTGAACATCCAAATTTGGCTCAGGACATGATCTCATGGTTTGTGGGTTTGAGCCCAATATTGGGCTCCAAGTTGACAACTTGGTGCCTGCCTGGGATTCTCTCTCTGCTCCCCTCCACCCCCCTCAAAATAAGTTAAAAACATTAAAAGCCTTTAAGAAAAATCCCATTTACGGTTGTACCAAAACCAATAAGACACCCAGGAATAAGTTAATAGAAGTAAAAGACCTATACTGTGAAACCCATACAACACTGATGAGAGAAACTGAAGACACTAGAAGCGGAAAGTCATTCGATGACTAGAGATTAGGAAAATATTAAGTTATCTTTATTACTCAATGCAGTTTACAGATTTAAAGCAATCCTCAGATACCAAAGATTTTTCAAAGGACTATGAATAACCCTAGAATTTGTATGGAACCCCAAGACCCCAAATATCCAAAGCAATCTCAAAAAGGAAAAGCAGAGCTGGAGGGATCACACTCCGGACTTCAAGTTCTACCACAAAACTATGCTTATCAAGACAGTTGGTTACTGGCACAAAAAGGACCACATAGATCAACAGAACAGAGAAAGAAAACCCAGAAACACACAATTATATGGTCATTTAATCTCGGGCACCAGAGGAAAGAATACGTAATAGGAAAAAGTCTCTTCAACAAATGGTGTTGGAAAACTGAACAGCTACAAGCAAGAGAATGAAACCGGGCACTGTCTTACATCATACACAAAAATAACCTCAAAATGGCTTCAAGACCTAAATGCAAGACCTGAAACCATAAAAATCCTACGAGCGCACACAGGAAGTCATTTCC
Source organism: Herpailurus yagouaroundi (assembly GCF_014898765.1). Lineage (NCBI taxonomy): Eukaryota > Metazoa > Chordata > Mammalia > Carnivora > Felidae > Herpailurus > Herpailurus yagouaroundi. The sequence continues at coordinate 2,439 of NW_024420780.1, forward strand.
CGGACATTGACCGTAGCAACACTTTTCTAGGCGGTCTCCCGAGGCAAGGGAAATAAAAGCAAAAGTAAGCGGTTGGAAATACATCTTCTGCCCGGTGAAGAAGCAATCGACAAAACTGAAAGACCACCTAAAGAACGTAAGAGAATGTCTGCACAGGACGTATCTGATAAAGGGTCAGTATGCAAAGTACGTGAAGAGCTACGACGCCATAATACAGCTAGTCCAGTGAGAACTGGGCAGAAGTGAGCAGACATTTCTCCAAAGAGGACGTTCAGAGGGGCAATAGACACATGAAAAGATACTGAACATCACTTGTCAGGGAAATGCAAATTAGAACCGCAATGAGATCCCCTCTCACACCTCTCAATGGCAAAAGTCACTGCATCAGGGCTAGAATTGCATACTGGACGCTAACAGCACGGTGTCAACCCTTCATGAAAACGAGAACTTAGCCTCCTGTTGAGCTGATCAACTGCTCACCCTGCATAAGGCCTGGGGGCGTCTTGCGGGGGGGGGGGAACCCCAGCACACCCCTGTTCCTTCCTCCTGGGGCCGCTCTGAAGACCCAGGGAGAGAAGACGGGACCTTCCTGCCCTGTGAGCACAGCCGCCCAGCCTCCCCAGCCACAGGTGGTTCCAAACCCGATTCAGGGCCAAGGGGAGGGTGAAAATGGGCCTCCTCCTTTCCTGTGCCCTACCTGGCAGGGCTGTTGGAGGTCCGGGGGCTGGAGAAAAAGCCAGCTGATTTGAGGACAAAGATTGCAAGGTCACCATTTCTGCTGTGTCCCCTATAGAGTTTGGGGAGCTGAGCCCCAGCCACCATATGGTTTGACCCAAAGTCATTCTGGGTACAGGGCCCAGGCGATTCAGGAACCCCCAGTATTCCTGTAAGACACAGGCTGGTGCACATCATCTCCCAGGACCCCACCCTAGATGCTTGAGGGCTTTGGATTTGACCCTGAGCACCTCTGACTCCGGAAAGACGACACCAAAGCAGAGTCCAGGGGAGGACTGAATGTTCTGGAAATCTGCTCCTGCCACGTGAGGGGCAGTCCACTCTCACTGGTCTCTCCCAAAGAAAGAAACGTATAGGTTCACACCAATCTGCTTCTCTGGTCTCCCCTGAGCCTTGTCCTGCTGTCCCTTGTGCTGACAGGTGATGTGGGGGGTGGGGGTCCGCTGACGGGTGATGTGGGGGGTGG
>NW_024420781.1:0-7127 GCF_014898765.1 Herpailurus yagouaroundi
TTATGCACCCAAGTCCTTAAAGCAGTTAACAGATAGTAACAGGATAACAGCAAGGGGCTTTAACACCCCCTCGCATCAGTAGGCAGATCCATCCAAACAGAAAAGTAACAAGGAAACGGACTTGGAAGGACACCCTAGACCAGATGGATATATTCAGAACCTTTCATCCTAAAACATTCTTTTCAGGTGCCCATGGAACGTTCTCTGGAGGAGATCACATCGATTAGGCCACAAAACAAGTCTCAGCAAATTCAAGAAGATCAAAGCCATAACAACCATCTTTTCTGACCGAAACTATGAACTAGAAGTCAACCACCAGAAAAAAATCTGGAAAGCCACAAACGCCTGGAGGTTAAGGAACATGCTACTACACAATGGGTCAACCGAGAAATCAAAGAGGAAATCAAATACTAGAGATGAATGAAAATGAAAGCGGTCCCACATCTTTGGGTTGCAGCAAAAGAACCATATTAGGAGGGAAATTTCTAGCAATACAGGCCAACCTCCAGATGAAAAATCCTACACGAACAACCAAATTTTATGTAAAGGAACTAGAAAAAGAAAAAAAAACATCAAAACAAACAGCAGTAATAAAAGATATAGAAACTAAAAAAATAAAAATAAATCAATGAAACCAGAAGCTAGTTCTTTGAAAGATCAACAAGACTGATAAACTTCTAGTAAAACTCCTCAAAAAGGAGAGGACTCCAACAAAACCAGAAAGGATACAGGAGAAATAGCCTTCACCACCACATTCAAAGGATTATAATACTATGAAACATAGGACAAATTGGACAACCTAGGAAAAAAAAAAATGGATGAGTTCTGAAACCCCGATAACCCCTCAAAATTGAATCAAAATTTGAACAGACCAACTTCTAGCAATGAAACTGAATCAGTAATCGAAAAGCTCCCAAAAATCAGAAGTCCAGGGCCAGATGCCTTCCTAAGAAAGTTTTAACATCTCCATCTATTCCAGGAAGACATAAAGGAGAGCTTCCAAATTCACTTTAAGGGGCATTACCCAGATACCAAAACCAGATAAAGACGTGAAAAAGAAATACAGGCAGTTATCTCTGATGATTACAGATGCAAAAATCCTCAAATATTAAACCAAATCCAACACTACTTTAAGAAATCTTCACGATCACATGGGTTTTATTCTGGGAATGCAAGGGCCGTTCAATATTCACAAGATCAATGTGACAGATCACATCAGTAAGGATTTAAAAAAATCACGATTGTTTCAATAGATGCAAAAAGCCCCTTGAAAAGGTACAGAAATTCATCGTAAACTAAGTAGATTGAGAGGAAACATCTCCGTGTAAAAAAGAAAAAAGGCGTTAAATACCCACAGCTAGTCATACTCAATGGTGAAAAACTAAGGCTTTTCCCCCCTAAGATTAGTACCAAGATGAGAATACCCATCCTTACCACTGTGGAGCATACTGCTGGAAGTCCTAGCCATAACAACCAGACAAATAAAAAGCATCCAGGTTAGGAATAGGTAAAATTCTATTTGCAGACGACAGGATACTACATGTCAAAATCCTTAAAGACTACCAAAAGATTACTATAAACCCATAGATGAATCCAGTAATATCACAGGATACAAAAATCAGTGTAGAGGAATATGTTCATTTCTATACACCCATAATGCAGCAACAGGAAGGGACATTAAAACAATCCCAGGGGTCTCTGGGTGGCTCAATTGGTTGAACATCCAAATTTGGCTCAGGTCATGATCTCATGGCTTGTGGGTTCGAGCCCAATATTGGACTCCAGGCTGACAACTTAGAGCCTGCTTCAGATTCACTCTCTGCTCCCCTCCACCCCCCTCAGATTAAGTTAAAAACATTAAAGATCTTTAAGAAAACCCCGTTTACAATTGTACCAAAACGAAGAACACACCCAGGAATCAGTTAACAATAGAAGTGAAAGACCTATACTGTGAAACCCATACAACACTGAGGAGAGAAACTGAAGACTCAATAAATGGGAAGTCATTCTATGACTAGGGATTAGGAGAATATTGCTTTACTAAATGCAGTTTGTAGGTTTAACACAATCCTCAAATACCAATGATTTTTCATAGGACTAGGATAACCCTAGAATTTGTATGGAACCACAAGACCCCAAATATCCAAAGCAATCTTGAAAAGGAGCAGAGCTGGAGGGATCACACTCCGGACAGCAAGTTCTACCACAAAACTACGCTTATCAAGACAGTTGGTTACTGGCACAAAAAGGATCACATAGATCAACAGAACAGAGAAAGAAAACCCAGAAACACACAATTATATGGTCATTTAATCTCGGGCACCAGAGGAAAGAATACGTAATAGGAAAAAGTCCCTTCAACAAATGGTGTTGGAAAACTGAACAGCTACAAGCAAGAGAATGAAACCGGGCACTGTCTTACATCATACACAAAAATAACCTCAAAATGGCTTCAAGACCTAAATGCAAGACCTGAAACCATAAAAATCCTACGAGCGCACACAGGAAGTCATTTCCCGGACATTGACCGTAGCAACACTTTTCTAGGCGGTCTCCCGAGGCAAGGGAAATAAAAGCAAAAGTAAGCGGTTGGAAATACATCTTCTGCCCGGTGAAGAAGCAATCGACAAAACTGAAAGACCAGCTAAAGGACATAAGAGAATGTCTGCACAGGACATATCTGATAAAGGGTCAGTATGCAAAGTACGTGAAGAGCTATGACGCCAGGATACAGATAGTCCAGTGAGAACTGGGCAGAAGCGAGCAGACATCTCCCCAAAGAGGACATTCAGATGGGCCAGACACATGAAAAGATGCTTAACATCACTTGTCAGGGAAATGCAAGTCAGAACCACAATGAGATCCCCTCTCACACCTCTCAATGGCAAAAGTCAACAGAAGAGACTGTTGGTGAGGATGCGGAGAAAGGGGAACCCTCAGACTGTCAGTGGGAGTGCAACCTGGTGCAGCCACTGTGGAAAACAGTACAGAGGTTCCTCAAAAAGTTGAGAGCTACCCTGCCATCCGGTAATGGCACTAGGAGGTATTTACCAAGAGAAGGCAAGAACGCGAATCCTGAAGGGTGTATGCACCCAAGTTTCCCGCAGATTTACAATAGTCAATTACAACGGACAGAACGAGAGAGTATCAAACCAAGCGAAAGTCAGAGAAAGTCAGAGACCACAGGATTCCACGCATATGTGGAATTTAACGAGCAAAGGAAAAAGACCAATCTTACCTTTAATGAACTGACAGTCCCCAGAGGGGAGGTGGGTGGAGGTGGATGAAACAGGGGATAGGGATTGTGGGCACCGATGACGAGCACGGACGTACAGAGTCCCTACGTTGCACACTTCAGGTGAAGAGAACACCGTAGGCTACTTTGGGATTAAGCCTAGAAGAACAGAAAACAGACTCCCGATACAGAGAGCTGGTTGTCGCCAGAGGGGAGGGGCTGTGTAGTGAGGAACCAGGATGAAGAGGTCCAAACCTCCACCTGTAAGTCACAGGAACACAAGACACAGCGCAGGGAATACAGGTGATCCTCCGGCAACGTGGGTGTGTGGGGACGACAGGATGGCGGGGAGCACCGCATCAGGGCTGGAATCATACACTGCACACCAACACAACATCTGTCAACCCTTCACGAGAAGAGTTCAGCCTCCTGTTGAGCTGATCAACTTCTCACCCCGCACAGGGCCTGGAAGCATCTTGGGGGGACCCCAGCACACCCCTGTTCCTGCCTCCTGGGGCCGCTCTGAAGACCCAGGGAGAGAAGATGGGACCTTCCTGCCCTGTGAGCACAGCCGCCCAGCCTCCCCAGCCACAGGTGGTTCCAAACCCGGTCCAGGGCCAAGGAGAGGGTGAAAATGGGCTTCCTCCTTTCTATTCCCTACCTGGCAAGGTTTTTGGAGCTTTGGGGGCTGGAGAAAAAGCCAGCCAGCTGATTTGAGGTCAAAGATTGCAAGGTCACCACTTCTGCTCTGCATCCCCTACAAAGTCTGGGGAGCTGAGCCCCGGCCACCATACTGCTTAGCCCAAAGTCATCCTGGGTACAGGGCCCAGGGGATTCAAGAACCCACAGAATTCCCATAAGACACAGGCTGGTGCACGTCATCTCCCAGGACCCCACTCTAGATGCCCCGGGGGGGTACTTTGGATTGGACCCTGAGCACCTCCGACCCCAGAGAGGACAGACACCAAAGCGGAGTCCAGGGGAGGATTGAATGTTCTGGAAGTCTGCTCCTGCCACGTGAGGGACAGTCTACTCTTACTGGTCTCTCCCGAAGAGGAAAACACATAGGTTCACACCAATCTGCTTCTCTGGTCTCCCCTGAACCTTGTCCTGCTGCCCCTCGTGCTGACAGGTGAGGAGCAGGGGTCCTCTAATGGGTCATGTGGGGGAGAGAAAATCAAGTCGTTCAAACCTAGACTCCACCTCCCTAAAGGGACCAATTTGTACCGGGCACGAAGCCCAGGGCACGGAGGACGCAAAGCCCCTCCCCTCTGCAGACTCAGAACCCAGCAAACAGACTCAGCTAGGGTCAGAGGACACACTGGAGGGCGCTAAGAGGGGAGAGGCCAGGCTCCAAACCCGGGGGACGCCTGCATCAGGTGGGGCCCAGAGCAGCAACAGAACTGGGAAGGTCAGGCCAAAGCAGGGACTGCCCCCCACCCCCTGGGAAGCTGGGCCAGATGGGTACAGTGGCCAGACTCCTCCTGCTGACTCCAGATCACTAGCACCCCCCCCCCATGAAGTCCCTCAACAAACACTTTGTGCACGACAGCCAGTGGCCAGACACGGTGCTGAGAACCTCATCTGCTCAGCCCTGGTGACACCTGGGAGGCCAGTGTGGACGTTGAGCCTTGTTCACGCAGCAGGGACATGTCCTGGGAGGGCACACAGATCTGAGGGCTCGCGGGGGTCAGGAGGAAGTTCCTGAGACACAGTCGAGGCACGTAGGGTCCTGTGCCAACCTGGGGGTACAGGGAACCAGTTAGGCTTATATTTCTGGGGGTGTCTGGGGAAGTTTGCACCCAGTCACCCAACTGAGCCAAGCAGAAGGCTTTCCGTAGGTGGGGAGTGTCCCTCACAGGCTCGGGGCCTGGAGACAAGAACGTGCAGGAAAGAAAGAGCCCCTGCCTGGCTGCGGAGCTGGGACTGGAGTCTCGTCCTGCCCTCAGGGGTCCTGGCACTCAGGAACCTGCACCCCAGGCCCCCTCTGGCTCTCCAGCCCAGTCTCGTCAGCAGCTGGCAGGAAGCAGAGCCTGGGACCCCTGGCCTCCGGGACCACGTGAGCCAGCACATCATTAGCCTCCACGACAGACCTGAGCATACACCCCATGGTCCCGTGACTGAGACATCCCGAGTAACAGCCCCGCAGGGCACCATGCGCAGGGGGACTCCCCCGCGAGCACAGGGGCACAGTTTCCCAGCCTCACTTACAGGTACTCTTGCCAACAGATGCTTAAGTCTGGGGGGAGGGAAGCTCCAAGCTCCAAACAAGCCCCCAGGACCCAGTTTTTGCCTCTTTCAGCCCAGACACTGTGCCCACCCTCCAGCGGGGCCAGGATCGGCAGCATCTGATCGTACGAACATCCCCCAGCACCTAGGTACCAATCTCACCCAGTTAAGGGAGGAGGGGATCTCGGATTCAGAGAAGCCCTCTCCCCTGAGCCACAAACCCTGACAGGAGTCCCGACAGGGAGAAGGAGTCCTCAGAGCACGAGGTCCCCTTGAGTCACACGCCCACCATCACTGCTGTGGGGTTACTTGGCCAACAGTAGGGGGCAGGGAAAGAGCTCTCCGCTTCCCCCACAGCAAGAGGCCATCAGCAGGGGGCACCCCAAGCCAAGACCCAGTCAGGAGACAGAACAGGGAGTAGCCACCTGGTAAAGGACCCCTCTCACCACCGGCCACTGAGGGGTGGGGGGCAGATAGGGGACATCTGTACCCCCTCAGACAGCAGAGGGAGGAGATCCCACCTGGTGCAAGGGGCTCAGCGTGCAGGGACCCTGATGCCAGCCCAGCCCCCACCCGACACGGCCAGTCTCCCTGCGGAACACTAGCTTAGTGGGGCCCACAGGTTGGGCTTCACCGAGGGGACCTCACAGTCCTGGAGCCTGGCACCAGACAGTCCAGCCCTCGGGCTTTAACATCCACAAAACCCAGTCCACACACAGGTCCAGGGTCTGCCACCCAATCCTCCACAGGCCTGGGGTCGGAGTCACTCCTAACCCCACCCACTCGGGTTGTATCGTAGGAGCCCCACTTGTGAGGCCACAATGCCACACAAGGCTTCGTGGACACTCACCCCTGCAGTCCTGCTCGACTTGCTCGGAGACCCTCCCCACCAGCAACCCTGATGGGCCCTGGGGCCCTCACTTGCTCTCCACACAGGAGGGACAGGCTGTCGTGAGCTGGGCAGGGGACATGCCACCACCAGAAAGTACTTTCCCCTGGCGGGTCCGGCCAGGGGCCACAAGGGGTGCACCAGCAGGTAACCTCCCCCAACATACCCCGAAGGTAAAGTGAGGGCCATCGCAGTGTTCCCAATCCCCAGGCTGTTAGGAACGAGGTGGTTGTGCCTAGGACGTAGGGGTCACTTCCACAGACAAAACACGATAAACGCCGGAGGAGGACTTCACAGCCACTGGAGTCAGGACCCCGGGGGGGGGGGGGGGCGGGGGGCGGTTCCTTGGGTTCATAGGATTCTAGGCTCCACAAGGGACAGTTCCCTGCAGGGAGTCCACACAAAGCCCCCTTGACACAGAAGATGGCATTCCATCACTGCACTCTAGAGCAGCCCCCAGTCCCCAAACCCACCCTCCTCCCAAGTACAGGAGGTGTCCAGATAGCCCACAGCCCCGCCCTGACCCCATCCCTGCCCTCCCCAGCACACAGCCCCCAGCCACCACATCCCCACCACCCTGATCACACCCCGTATGACCTCCACAGTGGCCAGTGTCGCCCCCCACCACCACCACCCTTTCCCCCCCATCTCTACTCCCTCGGCAAGGCTTATGTCCCTTCCTCCCTGTGGCTCCTCCCCCAGGAGGCACCTTCTGTCACCCGGATAACACCACAGGCTCACCGGTTACAACACATCACCTCCCTCAGAGTCCGG
>NW_024420782.1:0-3201 GCF_014898765.1 Herpailurus yagouaroundi
AAGTTGTTTTAGCCACTGTAGAAGACAATATGCAGGTTCCTTTAGAAAATTAAAATACAATGCTAAATGATGTAGAATTCCACTACTGGGTATTCATTCAAAGAAGATAAAACACAAATTCAAAAGGATGCAACCCTAGGTTTACTGCAGCATTTACCATAGCCAAGATCTGGGAGAAAACCAAGTGTCCTTCTATAGATGAATGGATAAGATATGGTATAAACACAATGGAATATTACTCTGCTGTCAAACAAGAATGAGATTTGGCCATTTAGAACATTATGGATGGACCATGGATCACCCCTAGAGAGTAAATGTGCAGAGTGAAATAAGTTATTCTTTGACTCATTGCTTTATGTGGAATTTAATAAATAAAGGACTTCCAGGGAAAACGGTGGAGCAGGAGAACCATGGGATCACCTCAGCCCAGGCACACAAGGTAACACCCATGAGTGTAAGCACCCCAGAAAATGACCTCAAGAGTGGCAGAATGCACTCCACAACTAAATGTGGAGAAGAAGCCACATGGAGGAGGGTAGGAGGGGTGGAGAGGTGGTTGGGAACTGAAAGGACTCATGGGACCGTCCTTGGGAGGGATGGTGTTGGCACAGAGAGGTAGAGGCCCACACAGGGGATTGGTTTTTCCCATGCAGCCTCCCCAAACAGGTGGCTTTGATAGCGAGTGTGCAGAATTTCATGAGTTCTTACAGCCAGCAGGACTTAAAACCTGGAGTTTTTAAAAATCAGGGGTTCAGCTCTGGGAGAGCAGCTAAGTGAGGAGACAGAGTCCATGCCCTTGATGAGGCAGCACAACAGCCCTTGGAGAGCAAAGACAGAAGCAGTAGTGTGACAGGGACCTGAGGCACATGGGAAGGAGAGTTTAATGGTCTCTGAGCAGGTCCTGGAGGGATGGAAATCACTAGGGGTTTCTTCCAAGAACAGAGGAGTTGGCCAACATCTCATGCCCCTGCCCCAGTTTTACCACTGGGCCACCTGGAGTCACTACCTAACTGGCTGGCACCACCACCCTACCCCCAGTCTGTGCATTCACCGTCCCACCCCTCCAGTTCAGGCACTGAGGGCCCCTCTCACAGGGTACAAACTTGCTACACCCACCCTCCCCCCCCCCCCCCCCAACCTCACCACTGCTTTGGCAGATCTGGTCTCTGCAACAAGCTCTTGGCTGGAACCTTTAGAGCGTGGTGCCCCAGGCCCAGAAGGGAACAAGCATTTCACACAGGAGCCACGGGTCTCTATCAGAACTCCTCAGGAGAGGGGAAAGAACCACACACACCCCCAGATGGAGGCCCTGGCACTGGGTTAAGGGCAGACGACTGGTCTCACTGAAGTCTCCACACATGATCAAAGCTTCTCAGGGACCACCACCAGCCAAGCACCCTCAGTTCATGGCTACCGCATCTAAGGTAAATGCACCATCTGCTCAACTGGGGGTCGAGGCATCCCCAGACCGGCAACTAATGCCAGAGACCAAACACTGCCCACAACAGGCAAAGACAGCTGTTGCAGAGGACTACAGAAATAAGGGGCCAAGGCACACACAATGCATACAGGAGACACCCCTGAAGCACCAAGTTCTGGAGAACAGGAGACACAGCACTGGAGGGTGGTCCAGGACTTCAGAAGGCTGCCACCTTCACAAGCAGGAGACCTAGCTGGCAATGTTCCACAGAGTTAGACAAAAGGAATCAGGAGAGGAAGGCACTGCAAATGGGGGGGGGGGGGGAGGACAGTCACAGCAAGAGACCTAAGTGAAACGGATAGAATGTGCCTGCCAGAGGAATTTTTTTTAAATAGGTTTATTTTTGAGACCGTGAGAGCAGGGGATGAGCGGAGAGAGGGAGACACAGAAGCTGAGGCAGGCTCCAGGCTCTGAACGGTCAGCACAGAAGCACAGAGACCAACATGGAGAGATCAAACTCATGGATGAGATTACCTGAGCTGGAGTCAGACGCTTAACCGTGGCAGAGCCATAGAGGTGCACCTGCTTGCTAGAGAATTTAAAGTAATGATCATGACGATGCTCGCTAGACTTTATGAAAGGCTCAGGACCTCAGTGAAACCCTCAACAAAGAAATAAAGAACCAATCAGATGAACACAATAAAGGATATTGAAAACACTCTAGATGGACTAGATGAAGCAGAGGAACAAGTCAGATTTGGGGACAGGATAGTCAGAAGTGGAGCCAGAAAAATCAAACTGAAGGGAGAAAGAATTATGCAAAAGGATAGACTCAGGGAACTCAGCACCACCACACAGGATATTTGCACTATAGGGATCCCAGAAGGAGAAAAGGGAGAAAAATGTATTTGAAGAAATAGCCGAAAACTTCCCAAATCTGGGGAAGGAAGCAGACCAGATCCAGGAGGCACACAGAACCCCCAACAAAATCAACTCAAGAAGGTCCACACTAAGACATGTAGTAATTAAGGTGGCAAAAAATAGTGGGAAGTTGAAATGCAGCAAAAGCAAGCTATTACATAAGAAGTAAACCCCATAAGGCCATAAGCAGACTTCCCAGCAGAAATTTTGTAGGCCTGAAGGAGTGGCAGGATATATTCAAAGGGCCAAAAGGGAAAATCTGCAGTTGAGGACGCTCTATCCAGCAAGACTATCATTCAGAATAGAAGGAAAGATCGAGTCCTCCAGACAAACAGAAGTTAAAGGAATTCTTGGCCACTAATCCAGCCCTACAAGAAATACTACAGGGGACTTTAGGTGGAAAGGAAGCACCACAGGCAAGAGTAAGGAAAGTAGGAGGTGCAAAAGCAGGAATTATTTCTGTAAAAAAAAAAAAAATCAGTCAAGGGACTCACAAAATGAAAGACCATAGAGCAGGACGCTGTACCTAAAACATGGGGAGGAGTCATGAATGGGCTCAAACTTGAGCAGCCATCAACTTCATACAGGTGGCAATATGAAGGGGTTACATACAAACCTAACGATAGCCATGAATCAAAACCCACTAATATGCATGCAAAAATAAAGAGAAATGCACGTTGATCACCAAAGACAGTAAAGAGAACAAGACAGGAAAACTACAAAAACCACCTATCAAATAAGATGGCAATAAACAGCTCTATCAATACTTTGAAATTAGTAAATGGACTACACGGCTCTTCTTGGAAGACCTAGGGTGACAGCATGGACCAAAACGACCCATCCACATGCTGCTTACAAGA
>NW_024420783.1:0-1663 GCF_014898765.1 Herpailurus yagouaroundi
AGTGGAGAAGGATAAAGCTGAGGTCCCAGGGCTGAGGGTGGGCCCTGCAGCGCCAGGGAGCTGAGCAGGATCAGGGAACAAAGCAGAGGGAGGGAGGGAGGGAGGGAGGGAGGGAGGGGAAGCAGGGCTTCTTGGTAGTAACACATCCCTTGTTCAGCAGGTGCTCAGGGCCAGGCACGGAGCTAAGCTCGTCCACCCCTCCGCTCCTTTAAAGGGCTTCGATAACTTACAAGGGGCGATTATGATCCATCCCACTAAACAGAAAAGTATACTGAGGCTCAGAAAGCATGAAGGGCTTGGCCAAGCCATGCTGCTAGCAATTGGGAGATCTGGGGCATATCAGTCTAGCCCAGGCCACCATGGAACCAATCTCACAAAATTCGTCCCTGGACACTCGTGGAGGGGCCAAAGGGGAAAGATTCCTACCTGCTCTACGAACAAATTTCCTTTGACAATGGGACGGAAACCACGCACGCTCCTCTTCCTACTTTCACACTCACAGAGCTTCATGATTTCAAAGGATTCTCTGAAGTCAGTCCCAGATACCAGGGGGCCCACAGATCCCCTGCTGAGAAGCCCTGGCCCAACCAGGGATCAGCCCCTTCCTCAGTGTCACCCCTAGTCCTACAAGCCCCACTCATGCCCTAGACCGCCCTGCAAATGGCTCCCCAAATCACAAGCCTCACCTGTGTGATATTCTGTCCCAAGACTTTTCTCAGACCTTGGATTGTCTTCTTACAAATATCGCATGTGATAGCCAGCTGGTCACCCTGTCAGAAAACAATGCGTTGGGATAGTGTCTCAGACACCCCAACAGCCCTTGGCAAGGACCCAGGAGGAGCTCTCTGGTGTCTCCTAGGCCAGCAGGATCATCTAGATTCTCTCTGTGCTTTCAGGCCTGACGCAGGCTGGCTGGTCCCTGCCCACCTTCCTGCTAGTCTTGGTGGGGCTGACACAGCCCAGACCCTGCCCCACACCCACAGCACCTCACCCAGAGCAGCCCCTGACCCAGTTCTCTACTCTGGTCAGAACCCAGGGGACCCTCCTGGGGAGAGCTCAGCCAGACCCAGGTAGCCCCCCGACCTTTGCCACGGGCACAATGGTGCACAAAACCAGCATCTTCAGCCCACAGCCCTGCCTCCCCTCCCCTCTGCCCAGCAGAGATGTGCAGCCCTGCCTGCTGCTCCCGGGGAGGAGACAATGTGTGAGGGGGTGGTTATGGGAAGGGAGCAAGGAACCAGCCACCAACCTGGGGGGACTCCAGGACCAAGCTCTCTAAGAACTGCTTTTCCTGACTCAAGTCAGCGGTCATCAGGTCATTGTCCTCAGGGTTCAAACCAGAAAAGGTCAGCCCTGGGGAAGAAACACCATCAGCACTCCCTTCACAAGTGGAAGGAGACAGATCTCCTGGCTGGTGGGAGCCCAGGAGGTAGCTAGAAAACAGGCCAGGAGCAGGGGTCTGTGAGGAATCCAGGAGGCCTGTCCTTGCGCTCCGCCCTGGAGCTGCTCGGACCCAGTCTCTGTGCAACAGACTCTGAATTCTTTCTGGAAAACAGGAGAAGATTATCTGCCCCCACCCCCGCCCCCCCACCAACATCATCCAATGACCTCTTTTCTCTCTTTGTCTCTGTTTTTCTGTTCTCTCTCTCTCTCTCTCTCTCTC
>NW_024420784.1:0-1679 GCF_014898765.1 Herpailurus yagouaroundi
AGTGGAGAAGGATAAAGCTGAGGTCCCAGGGCTGAGGGTGGGCCCTGGAGGGAGAGGGAGCTGAGCAGGATCAGGGAACAAAGCAGAAGGAGGGAGGGAGGGAGGGAGGGAGGAAGGGAGGGGAAGCAGGGCTTCTTGGTAGTAACACATCCCTTGTTCAGCAGGTGCTCAGGGCCAGGCATGGAGCTAAGCTCGTCCACCCCTCAGCTCCTTTAAAGGGCTTCAATAACTTACAATGGGGGGGGGGGTTATGATCCATCCCATTAAACAGAAAAGAAAACTGAGGCTCAGAAAGCATTAAGGACTTGGCCAAGCCAGGCAGTTAGGAAGTGATAGCTCTGGGGCTGATTAGTCCTGACCCAGGCCCCCACTGGACCCAGACTCACAAAACTCTGCCATGGACATATGTGGAGGGGCCAAAGGGGAAAGATTCCTACCTTTTATGGGGTCAGGTTTCCTTTGACAATAGGATGGAAAACATGCACACTCTTCCTCCTACTTTCATTCTCCCACAGCTTCCCAACTTCAGGAGATTCTCTGAAGTCCCTCCCCAGATAAAGGAAGGAACCATGGATCCCTGCTGAGAAGGTCCAGCCCAACCAGGGTTCAGCCCCTCCTCAGCGTCTTGTCTGGAACCCCTACCATGGCCTTGACCAGCTGGCAGATGGCTCCTTAAACCACAGGAAATCACCTGAATCCGCTGGAGTCCCACGCAATTCTTCAGCCAACTAAGTATCATACGACAGATATCACAGGGGTTTAAAGTCAGGTTCTGCTGTCAGAAAATGAAGATCCCCAAAATGGTGTGTTAGATACCCCAAGAGCACTTGGTAGTGTCCTTGGTGTCTCCTAGGCTGGCAGAATCATCTAGGATCCTTCTGTTCTTTAGGGCCTAAAGCAGGCTGGCTGGCCCCTGCCCACCTTCCTGCTAGTCTTCGTGGGGCCGAGACACCCCAGAACCTTCCCCACACCCGCAGCACCTCACCCAGCCAGCACGTGCACCTCTTCTGTTCTCTGGTCAGTCCCCAGACCACCCTCTGGGTAGGGCCCAGCCAGACCGAGGTAGACCCCCACCCAGGCACCACCCTGCACAAAACCAGCATCTTCAGCCCACAGCCCTGCCTCCCCTCCTCCCAAAAGGATGTGCAGCCCTGCCTGCTGCTCCCAGGACAGAGAGGATGAGGAGGGCCTGTGGTAGGTGAACAGGAAGCCAGCAGTGAACCTGGGGGGTCTCCTGGGCCAGCATCTGGAAGAACGGCTCATCCTGACACCTGTCAGCCATGTCCAGGTCATGGTCCTCAGGGGTCAGACCAAAAAAGGTCAGCCCTGGGGAAGAAACAGCATCAACATCCCTCCACAAGAGGAAGGAGACAGAACGGTCAGATCACCCGGCAGGTGGGGAGCCCAGGGGGTGGCCAGAGCACAGGACAGGAGCAGGGATCTGTGAGGGGTCCAGGGGACCAGTCCTCACACTCCACCCTGGAGCTGCTCTGACCCAGTCTCTGTGCAACAGACATGCTCTCAATTCTTTCTGGGAACATTAGGAGATTATACCACCTCCACCACCACCATCCATGCAACTCCTTTCTGTCTTCCTGTATCCCTCTCTGTCCTCTCTCTCTCTCTCTCTCTCTCTCTCTCTCTCTCCGTCTCTCTCTCACACACACACACACACACAC
>NW_024420785.1:0-3490 GCF_014898765.1 Herpailurus yagouaroundi
CCAAACTATATGGAGAACTTCTACAACACCAAAAAAGTTATATATCTATTAGAAGATAGGCAGAGAATATGGAGAGATTTCTTTAAAGAGGCCATACAGGTGGCCAGACACGTGAAAATGTACTCACCATCTCTGATCAGGGAAATGCACGTTTAAACCATAATGAGTTATCTCTTTACGCCCCCCAATGGCTAGAATCAAGAAGACCATGAAGTGTCAGCAAGGATGCAGAGAAAAAGGAATCCTTCTGCATTTTTGGTAGGAAGGTAAGTTGGTTTAGCCACTGTGGAAGACAATATGCAGGTTCCTTTAAAAAAATTAAAATACAATGCCAAATGATGTATAATTCCACTACTGAGTATTCAAAGAGAAAACACAAATTCAAAAGGATGCAACCCTAGGTTTACTGCAGCATTTACCATAGCCAAGATCTGGGAGAAAACCAAGTGTCCTTCTATAGATGAATGGATAAGATATGGTATAAACACAATGGAATATTACTCTGCCATAAAAAGAAAGATTTGGCCATTTAGGACATTATGGATGGACCATGGATTACCCCTAGAGGGTAAATGTGCAGAGTGAAAGGATAATCAAGTTATTCTTTGACTCATTGCTTTCATTTATATGGAGTTTAATAAAATCAAGGACTTCCAGGGAAAACAGTGGAGAACCATAGGCTCACCTCATCCCAGGCCTACAAGTTAACACCCACATGAGTATAAGCACCCCAGAAAATGACCTCAAGAGTGGCAGAATGCACTCCACAACTAAGTGTGAAGAAGAGGCCACATGGAGGAAGGTAGGAGGGGTGGAGAGGTGGTTGGGAACTAAAAGGACTCATGGGACTGTCCTTTGGGAGGGATGCTGTCGGCACAGAGGTACAGACAGAGGCCCACACAGGGGCTTGTTTTTCCCATGCAGCCTCCCCAAACAGGTGGCTTTGATAGGGAGGGTGCAGAATTTTGGGAGTTTTTTTACAGCCAGCAGGGATTAAAACATGGAGTTTTTAAAAACCAGGGGGTTCGGCTCTGGGAGAGCAGGTAGGTGAGGAGACGGTGTCCATGCCCTTGACGAGGCAGCACAACAGCCCTTGGAGAGCAAAGACAGAAGCAGTAGTGTGACAGAGACATGAGGCACTTGGGAAGGAGAGTTTAATGGGCTCCAAGCAGGTCCTGGAGGGATGGAAATCACTAGGGGTTTCTTCCAAGAACAGAGGAGCTGGCCAACATCTCATGCCCCTGTCCCAGATTTACCACTGGGCCACCTGGAGTCACTACCTTACTGGCTGGCACCACCACCCTACCCCCAACTCCGTGCATTCACCGTCCCACCCCTCCAGTTCAGGCACTGAGGGCCCCTCTCACAGGGTACAAACTTGCTACACCAACCTTCCCCCCCCCCCCCCCCCCCCCCACTGCTTTGGCAGATCTGGTCTCTGCAACAAGCTCTTGGCCAGAACCTTTAGAGGGTGGTGCCCCGGGCCCAGCAGGGCACAAGCAGTTCCCACAGGAGCCACAGCTCTCCATCAGGACTCCTCCTCAGGAGAGGGGCAAGAACCACACACACCCCCAGATGGAGGCCCTGGCACTGGGCTAGGGGCAGATGACTGGTCTGACTGCAGGCTCCACACACAATCAGAGCTTCTCAGGGAACACACTGGCCAAGCACCCTCAGCTCATGGCTACCACATCCAAGGTAAATGCACCATCTGCTCAACTGGTGGCGGAGGTGTCCCCAGACAGGCAACTAATGCCAGAGACCAAACACTGCCCACAACAGGCAAAGACAGCCGTCACAGAGGACTGCAGAAATAAGGGGCCAGGGCGCACACAATGCATACAAGAGACACCCCTGAAGCACCACGTTCTGGAGAGCAGGAGACACAGCACTGGAGGGTGGTCCAGGACTACTTCAGAAGGCTGCCACCTTCACAAGCAGGAGACCTAGCTGGCAATGTTCCACAGAGTTAGACAAAAGGAATCAGGAGAGGAAGGCGCTGCAAATGAGAAAAAGAAAAAAAGGACAGAGTCACAGCAAGAGACCTAAATGAAATGGATAGAGTGTGCCTGCCAGAGAAATTAAATTTTTTTAATAGGTTTATTTTTGAGACAGAGTGAGAGCAGGGGAGGAGGAGAGAGAGAGGGAGACACAGAAGCTGAGGCAGGCTCCAGGCTCCGAGCTGTCAGCACAGAAGCACAGAGCCCAACATGGAGATCAAATGCACTGATCACGAGATTACCTGAGCTGGAGTCAGACGCTTAACCGTGGCAGAGCCACAGAGGTGCACCTGTCTGCCAGAGAATTTAAAGTAATGATCATAAAGATGCTTGCTGGACTTTATGAAAGGCTCAGGACCTCAGTGAAACCCTTATAGAAATAAAGAGCCAATCAGATGAAGAACACAATAAAGGATATTGAAAACACTAGATGAAGCAGAGGAACAAGTCAGATCCAGGGACAGAATAGTCACAAGTGGAGACAGAAAAACCAAACTGAAGGGAGAAAATTATGCAAAAGGATAGACTCAGGGAACTCCGCACCACCACACAGGATATTTGCACTATAGGGATCCCAGAAGGAGAAAAGGGAGCAGAAAAATGTATTTGAAGAAATAGCCGAAAACTTCCCAAATCTGGGGAAGGAAGCAGACCAGATCCAGGAGGCACACGGAACCCCCAACAAAAATCAAAAAGGTCCACGCCAAGACATGTAGCAATTAAGGTGGCAAAAAATAGTGGGAAGTTTAAACGCAGCAAAAGCAAGCTATTACATACAAAGGAAACCCCATAAGGCCATAAGCAGACTTTCCAGCAGAAACGTTGCAGGCCTGAAGGAGTGGCAGGATACATTCAAAGGACCGAAAGGGAAAATCTGCAGCCGAGGACGCTCTATCCAGCAAGACTATCATTCAGAGTAGAAGGAAAGATCGAGTCCTCCAGACAAACAGAAGTTAAAGGAACTCTTGGCCACTAATCCAGCCCTACAAGAAACACTTTAGGGGACTTTAGGTGGAAAGGAAGCACCACAGGAAAGAGTAAGGAAAGTAGGAGGTACAAAAGCAGGAATTATTTCTGTAAAAAAAAAAAAAAAAAAAATCAGTCAAGGGACTCACAAGAGACTGCAGAGCAGGCCACTGTACCTAAAACATGGGGAGAAGAGGAGTCATGAATGGGCTCAGAATTAAGCAACCATCAACTTCATACAGGTGGCAATATGAAGGGTTACATACAAACCTAATGGTAGCCATGAATCAAAACCCACTAATACGTATGCAAAAATAAAGAGGAATGCACGATCACCAGAGAAAGACAGTAAAGAGAACAAGACAAAAACTACAAAAACCACCTATCAAAGAAGATGGCAATAAACAGCTCTATCAATTACTTTGAAAGTAGTAAATGGACTACATGGCTCTTCTTGGAAGACCTAGGGTGACAGGGTGGACCAAAACGACCCATCCACATGCTGCTTACAAGAGACTCATTTT
>NW_024420786.1:0-2692 GCF_014898765.1 Herpailurus yagouaroundi
TGACGGGTGATGTGGGGGGTGGGGGTCCGCTGACGGGTGATGTGGGGAGACGAAAGTATCTTTCAGACCCAGACTCCACCTCACTGAAGGGACTAGTTTGTACGGGCACAAAGCCCCTCCCCTCTGCAGACTCAGAACCTGGCAAACAGCCTCAGCTAGGGTCAGAGGACACACCGGAGGGCGCTAAGAAAGGTCAGAGGCCAGGCTCCAACCCTTGGGGACGTCTGCATCAGGTGGGGCCCAGAAAGTAACAGAACTGGGAAAGTCAGGCCAAATCGGGCACCGCCCCTACCCGCTGGGAAGCTGAGCCAGACAGGTACAGCAGCTACCCGGACTCCTCCTGCTCTGCCCCCAGATCACTAGCACCCCCCAAGATGAAGTCCCTCAACGGACACTTCTGCACAACAGCCAGCCATCAGACACTATGCTGAGAACCTCATCTGCTCAGCCCTGGAAATGCCTGGGAGACCCCTGTGGACGCTGAGCCTCGTTCACACAGCAGGGATGCATCCTGGGAGAATGCACAGATCAGAGCGGCTCGTGGAGGTCGGGAAGACATCCCTGAGACACAGCCAGGGCACCTAGTGTCCTGTGCCAACCTGGCTGGCCCACCGGAGACCAGGGAACCAGTTAGGCTTTATTTCTGGGGACGTCTGCACCTGAGTTGGCCAACTGAGGCACAGGCTTCCCCAGGCTCGGGACCTGGAAACAATGTGCAGGAAGGAAAGCGCCCCTGCCTGGCTGTGGAGCTGGGACTGGAGTCTCGTCCTGCCCTCAGGGGTCCTGGCATTCAGGCCTGGAACCTGTACCCTGGGCCCCACTGGCTCTCCAGCCCAGTCTCATCAGCAGCTGGCAGGAGGCAGAGCCTGGGACCCCTGGCCTCTGGGACCATGTGAGCCAGCACATCATCGGCCTCCGTGACAGACCTGAGCATACACCCCATGGTCCTGGGACTGTGAGACATCCCGAGTATCAGCCCTGCAGTGTGCCACACACAGGCCCCCCCCCCCCCCGGGACACGCAGGGGCACAGTTTCCCAGCCTCACATACAGGCACTCTTGCCAACAGATACTAAGGCTGGAGGGGGGTGAGCCTCAAGCTCCAAACAAGCTCCCAGGACCCAGTTTTTGCCTCCAATTCAGTCTAGATGCTGTGCCCACCCCTCCAGCGGGGCCAGGATCGTCAGCATCTGATCGTACAAACATCCCCCAGCACCTGGGTACGGACCTTACCCAGTTAAGGGAGGAGGTAGTGATCTCGGATTCAGAGAAGCCGTCTCCCCTGAGCCACAAACCCTGACAGAGACAAGGAGCCCTCAGAGCACGAGGTCCCCTTGAGTTACACGCCCACCATCACTGCTGTGGGGTTACTTGGCCCACGGTAGGGGGCAGAGAAAGAGCCCTCCGCTCTCCCCACAGCAAGAGTCCATCAGCAGGAGGCAGGGGGTACCCCAAGCAGAGACCCAGTCAGAACAGGGAGCAGCCACCTGGCAAAGGACCCCTCTCACCACCGGCTGCTGGGGGGTGGGGGGCAGATAGGTGACATCTGTAACCCCTCAGACAGTAGAGGGAGGAGATCCCACCTGGTGCAGGTGGATCAGGGGGCCCCCGGACCCTGGCACTAGCCCAGCCCCCACCCAACATGGCCAGCCTCCCCGAGGAACACTAGCTTAGTGGGGCCCACAGATTGGGCTTTATCAAGGGTACCTCACACAGTCCTAGAGCCTGGCACCAGACAGGCCAGCCCACCGGCTTTGACATCCACAAAACCCAGTCCCACATATCCAGGGTCTGCTACTGCCCACCCCCCCACCCCCCACAGGCCTGGGGCTGCAGTCACCCCTAACCCCACCCACACAGGTTGTATCGTGGGAGCCCCACTTGTGAGGCCACGAAGCCACACAAGGCTTCAGCAGACACTCATCCCTGCAGTCCTGCTCGACTTGCTCAGAGACCCTCCCCACCAGCACCCCAGATGGGCCCTGGGGCCCTCACTTGCTCTCGACACAGGAGAGACAGGCTGTTTTGAGCTGGGCAGGGGACATTTTACAATCAGAAAGTACTTTCCCCTGGGGGGGTCCGGCCAGGGGCCAGGTCAGGACCCCAAGGGATGCACCGGCAGGTGACTTCCCCCAACACACCCTAAGAGTAAAGTGAAGGCCTTCCTGCTGTTCCCAGTCCCCAGGCTGTTAGGAACTAGGTGCCTAGGATGTAGGGGTCACTTCCACAGACATCAACACAGCAAAATAAATGCCAGAGGAGGACTTCACAGCCACTGGAGTCAGGACGCGGGGGGGGGGGGGGGCTGTTCCTCGTGTTCATGGGATTCTAGGCTCCACAAAGGACAGTTCCCTGCAGGGAGTCCACACAAAGCCCCTTCGACACAGAAGATGGCATTCTGTCACTGCACTCTAGAGCAGCCCCCAAACCCACCCTCCTAAGTACAGGACATGTCCAGACAGCCCACAGCCCCGCCCTGACCCCATCCCTGCCCTCCCCAGAACACAGCCACCAGCCACCACATCCCCACCACCCTGATTTCCACAGTGGCCAGTGTCCCCCCCCAACCTCTACTCACTCGGCAAGGCTTTGTCCC
The DNA here is from genome assembly GCF_014898765.1 of Herpailurus yagouaroundi. Taxonomy (NCBI): domain Eukaryota; kingdom Metazoa; phylum Chordata; class Mammalia; order Carnivora; family Felidae; genus Herpailurus; species Herpailurus yagouaroundi. The sequence goes on from NW_024420786.1 coordinate 2,596, forward strand.
TTCCTCCCTGTGGCTTCTCCCCCAGGGGGCACATTCTGTCACCCGGATACCACCACAGGCTCACCGGTTACAACACATCACCTCCCTCAGAGTCCGG
>NW_024420787.1:0-7127 GCF_014898765.1 Herpailurus yagouaroundi
TTATGCACCCAAGTCCTTAAAGCAGTTAACAGATAGTAACAGGATAACAGCAAGGGGCTTTAACACCCCCTCGCATCAGTAGGCAGATCCATCCAAACAGAAAAGTAACAAGGAAACGGACTTGGAAGGACACCCTAGACCAGATGGATATATTCAGAACCTTTCATCCTAAAACATTCTTTTCAGGTGCCCATGGAACGTTCTCTGGAGGAGATCACATCGATTAGGCCACAAAACAAGTCTCAGCAAATTCAAGAAGATCAAAGCCATAACAACCATCTTTTCTGACCGAAACTATGAACTAGAAGTCAACCACCAGAAAAAAATCTGGAAAGCCACAAACGCCTGGAGGTTAAGGAACATGCTACTACACAATGGGTCAACCGAGAAATCAAAGAGGAAATCAAATACTAGAGATGAATGAAAATGAAAGCGGTCCCACATCTTTGGGTTGCAGCAAAAGAACCATATTAGGAGGGAAATTTCTAGCAATACAGGCCAACCTCCAGATGAAAAATCCTACACGAACAACCAAATTTTATGTAAAGGAACTAGAAAAAGAAAAAAAAACATCAAAACAAACAGCAGTAATAAAAGATATAGAAACTAAAAAAATAAAAATAAATCAATGAAACCAGAAGCTAGTTCTTTGAAAGATCAACAAGACTGATAAACTTCTAGTAAAACTCCTCAAAAAGGAGAGGACTCCAACAAAACCAGAAAGGATACAGGAGAAATAGCCTTCACCACCACATTCAAAGGATTATAATACTATGAAACATAGGACAAATTGGACAACCTAGGAAAAAAAAAAATGGATGAGTTCTGAAACCCCGATAACCCCTCAAAATTGAATCAAAATTTGAACAGACCAACTTCTAGCAATGAAACTGAATCAGTAATCGAAAAGCTCCCAAAAATCAGAAGTCCAGGGCCAGATGCCTTCCTAAGAAAGTTTTAACATCTCCATCTATTCCAGGAAGACATAAAGGAGAGCTTCCAAATTCACTTTAAGGGGCATTACCCAGATACCAAAACCAGATAAAGACGTGAAAAAGAAATACAGGCAGTTATCTCTGATGATTACAGATGCAAAAATCCTCAAATATTAAACCAAATCCAACACTACTTTAAGAAATCTTCACGATCACATGGGTTTTATTCTGGGAATGCAAGGGCCGTTCAATATTCACAAGATCAATGTGACAGATCACATCAGTAAGGATTTAAAAAAATCACGATTGTTTCAATAGATGCAAAAAGCCCCTTGAAAAGGTACAGAAATTCATCGTAAACTAAGTAGATTGAGAGGAAACATCTCCGTGTAAAAAAGAAAAAAGGCGTTAAATACCCACAGCTAGTCATACTCAATGGTGAAAAACTAAGGCTTTTCCCCCCTAAGATTAGTACCAAGATGAGAATACCCATCCTTACCACTGTGGAGCATACTGCTGGAAGTCCTAGCCATAACAACCAGACAAATAAAAAGCATCCAGGTTAGGAATAGGTAAAATTCTATTTGCAGACGACAGGATACTACATGTCAAAATCCTTAAAGACTACCAAAAGATTACTATAAACCCATAGATGAATCCAGTAATATCACAGGATACAAAAATCAGTGTAGAGGAATATGTTCATTTCTATACACCCATAATGCAGCAACAGGAAGGGACATTAAAACAATCCCAGGGGTCTCTGGGTGGCTCAATTGGTTGAACATCCAAATTTGGCTCAGGTCATGATCTCATGGCTTGTGGGTTCGAGCCCAATATTGGACTCCAGGCTGACAACTTAGAGCCTGCTTCAGATTCACACTCTGCTCCCCTCCACCCCCCTCAGATTAAGTTAAAAACATTAAAGATCTTTAAGAAAACCCCGTTTACAATTGTACCAAAACGAAGAACACACCCAGGAATCAGTTAACAATAGAAGTGAAAGACCTATACTGTGAAACCCATACAACACTGAGGAGAGAAACTGAAGACTCAATAAATGGGAAGTCATTCTATGACTAGGGATTAGGAGAATATTGCTTTACTAAATGCAGTTTGTAGGTTTAACACAATCCTCAAATACCAATGATTTTTCATAGGACTAGGATAACCCTAGAATTTGTATGGAACCACAAGACCCCAAATATCCAAAGCAATCTTGAAAAGGAGCAGAGCTGGAGGGATCACACTCCGGACAGCAAGTTCTACCACAAAACTACGCTTATCAAGACAGTTGGTTACTGGCACAAAAAGGATCACATAGATCAACAGAACAGAGAAAGAAAACCCAGAAACACACAATTATATGGTCATTTAATCTCGGGCACCAGAGGAAAGAATACGTAATAGGAAAAAGTCTCTTCAACAAATGGTGTTGGAAAACTGAACAGCTACAAGCAAGAGAATGAAACCGGGCACTGTCTTACATCATACACAAAAATAACCTCAAAATGGCTTCAAGACCTAAATGCAAGACCTGAAACCATAAAAATCCTACGAGCGCACACAGGAAGTCATTTCCCGGACATTGACCGTAGCAACACTTTTCTAGGCGGTCTCCCGAGGCAAGGGAAATAAAAGCAAAAGTAAGCGGTTGGAAATACATCTTCTGCCCGGTGAAGAAGCAATCGACAAAACTGAAAGACCAGCTAAAGGACATAAGAGAATGTCTGCACAGGACATATCTGATAAAGGGTCAGTATGCAAAGTACGTGAAGAGCTATGACGCCAGGATACAGATAGTCCAGTGAGAACTGGGCAGAAGCGAGCAGACATCTCCCCAAAGAGGACATTCAGATGGGCCAGACACATGAAAAGATGCTTAACATCACTTGTCAGGGAAATGCAAGTCAGAACCACAATGAGATCCCCTCTCACACCTCTCAATGGCAAAAGTCAACAGAAGAGACTGTTGGTGAGGATGCGGAGAAAGGGGAACCCTCAGACTGTCAGTGGGAGTGCAACCTGGTGCAGCCACTGTGGAAAACAGTACAGAGGTTCCTCAAAAAGTTGAGAGCTACCCTGCCATCCGGTAATGGCACTAGGAGGTATTTACCAAGAGAAGGCAAGAACGCGAATCCTGAAGGGTGTATGCACCCAAGTTTCCCGCAGATTTACAATAGTCAATTACAACGGACAGAACGAGAGAGTATCAAACCAAGCGAAAGTCAGAGAAAGTCAGAGACCACAGGATTCCACGCATATGTGGAATTTAACGAGCAAAGGAAAAAGACCAATCTTACCTTTAATGAACTGACAGTCCCCAGAGGGGAGGTGGGTGGAGGTGGATGAAACAGGGGATAGGGATTGTGGGCACCGATGACGAGCACGGACGTACAGAGTCCCTACGTTGCACACTTCAGGTGAAGAGAACACCGTAGGCTACTTTGGGATTAAGCCTAGAAGAACAGAAAACAGACTCCCGATACAGAGAGCTGGTTGTCGCCAGAGGGGAGGGGCTGTGTAGTGAGGAACCAGGATGAAGAGGTCCAAACCTCCACCTGTAAGTCACAGGAACACAAGACACAGCGCAGGGAATACAGGTGATCCTCCGGCAACGTGGGTGTGTGGGGACGACAGGATGGCGGGGAGCACCGCATCAGGGCTGGAATCATACACTGCACACCAACACAACATCTGTCAACCCTTCACGAGAAGAGTTCAGCCTCCTGTTGAGCTGATCAACTTCTCACCCCGCACAGGGCCTGGAAGCATCTTGGGGGGACCCCAGCACACCCCTGTTCCTGCCTCCTGGGGCCGCTCTGAAGACCCAGGGAGAGAAGATGGGACCTTCCTGCCCTGTGAGCACAGCCGCCCAGCCTCCCCAGCCACAGGTGGTTCCAAACCCGGTCCAGGGCCAAGGAGAGGGTGAAAATGGGCTTCCTCCTTTCTATTCCCTACCTGGCAAGGTTTTTGGAGCTTTGGGGGCTGGAGAAAAAGCCAGCCAGCTGATTTGAGGTCAAAGATTGCAAGGTCACCACTTCTGCTCTGCATCCCCTACAAAGTCTGGGGAGCTGAGCCCCGGCCACCATACTGCTTAGCCCAAAGTCATCCTGGGTACAGGGCCCAGGGGATTCAAGAACCCACAGAATTCCCATAAGACACAGGCTGGTGCACGTCATCTCCCAGGACCCCACTCTAGATGCCCCGGGGGGGTACTTTGGATTGGACCCTGAGCACCTCCGACCCCAGAGAGGACAGACACCAAAGCGGAGTCCAGGGGAGGATTGAATGTTCTGGAAGTCTGCTCCTGCCACGTGAGGGACAGTCTACTCTTACTGGTCTCTCCCGAAGAGGAAAACACATAGGTTCACACCAATCTGCTTCTCTGGTCTCCCCTGAACCTTGTCCTGCTGCCCCTCGTGCTGACAGGTGAGGAGCAGGGGTCCTCTAATGGGTCATGTGGGGGAGAGAAAATCAAGTCGTTCAAACCTAGACTCCACCTCCCTAAAGGGACCAATTTGTACCGGGCACGAAGCCCAGGGCACGGAGGACGCAAAGCCCCTCCCCTCTGCAGACTCAGAACCCAGCAAACAGACTCAGCTAGGGTCAGAGGACACACTGGAGGGCGCTAAGAGGGGAGAGGCCAGGCTCCAAACCCGGGGGACGCCTGCATCAGGTGGGGCCCAGAGCAGCAACAGAACTGGGAAGGTCAGGCCAAAGCAGGGACTGCCCCCCACCCCCTGGGAAGCTGGGCCAGATGGGTACAGTGGCCAGACTCCTCCTGCTGACTCCAGATCACTAGCACCCCCCCCCCATGAAGTCCCTCAACAAACACTTTGTGCACGACAGCCAGTGGCCAGACACGGTGCTGAGAACCTCATCTGCTCAGCCCTGGTGACACCTGGGAGGCCAGTGTGGACGTTGAGCCTTGTTCACGCAGCAGGGACATGTCCTGGGAGGGCACACAGATCTGAGGGCTCGCGGGGGTCAGGAGGAAGTTCCTGAGACACAGTCGAGGCACGTAGGGTCCTGTGCCAACCTGGGGGTACAGGGAACCAGTTAGGCTTATATTTCTGGGGGTGTCTGGGGAAGTTTGCACCCAGTCACCCAACTGAGCCAAGCAGAAGGCTTTCCGTAGGTGGGGAGTGTCCCTCACAGGCTCGGGGCCTGGAGACAAGAACGTGCAGGAAAGAAAGAGCCCCTGCCTGGCTGCGGAGCTGGGACTGGAGTCTCGTCCTGCCCTCAGGGGTCCTGGCACTCAGGAACCTGCACCCCAGGCCCCCTCTGGCTCTCCAGCCCAGTCTCGTCAGCAGCTGGCAGGAAGCAGAGCCTGGGACCCCTGGCCTCCGGGACCACGTGAGCCAGCACATCATTAGCCTCCACGACAGACCTGAGCATACACCCCATGGTCCCGTGACTGAGACATCCCGAGTAACAGCCCCGCAGGGCACCATGCGCAGGGGGACTCCCCCGCGAGCACAGGGGCACAGTTTCCCAGCCTCACTTACAGGTACTCTTGCCAACAGATGCTTAAGTCTGGGGGGAGGGAAGCTCCAAGCTCCAAACAAGCCCCCAGGACCCAGTTTTTGCCTCTTTCAGCCCAGACACTGTGCCCACCCTCCAGCGGGGCCAGGATCGGCAGCATCTGATCGTACGAACATCCCCCAGCACCTAGGTACCAATCTCACCCAGTTAAGGGAGGAGGGGATCTCGGATTCAGAGAAGCCCTCTCCCCTGAGCCACAAACCCTGACAGGAGTCCCGACAGGGAGAAGGAGTCCTCAGAGCACGAGGTCCCCTTGAGTCACACGCCCACCATCACTGCTGTGGGGTTACTTGGCCAACAGTAGGGGGCAGGGAAAGAGCTCTCCGCTTCCCCCACAGCAAGAGGCCATCAGCAGGGGGCACCCCAAGCCAAGACCCAGTCAGGAGACAGAACAGGGAGTAGCCACCTGGTAAAGGACCCCTCTCACCACCGGCCACTGAGGGGTGGGGGGCAGATAGGGGACATCTGTACCCCCTCAGACAGCAGAGGGAGGAGATCCCACCTGGTGCAAGGGGCTCAGCGTGCAGGGACCCTGATGCCAGCCCAGCCCCCACCCGACACGGCCAGTCTCCCTGCGGAACACTAGCTTAGTGGGGCCCACAGGTTGGGCTTCACCGAGGGGACCTCACAGTCCTGGAGCCTGGCACCAGACAGTCCAGCCCTCGGGCTTTAACATCCACAAAACCCAGTCCACACACAGGTCCAGGGTCTGCCACCCAATCCTCCACAGGCCTGGGGTCGGAGTCACTCCTAACCCCACCCACTCGGGTTGTATCGTAGGAGCCCCACTTGTGAGGCCACAATGCCACACAAGGCTTCGTGGACACTCACCCCTGCAGTCCTGCTCGACTTGCTCGGAGACCCTCCCCACCAGCAACCCTGATGGGCCCTGGGGCCCTCACTTGCTCTCCACACAGGAGGGACAGGCTGTCGTGAGCTGGGCAGGGGACATGCCACCACCAGAAAGTACTTTCCCCTGGCGGGTCCGGCCAGGGGCCACAAGGGGTGCACCAGCAGGTAACCTCCCCCAACATACCCCGAAGGTAAAGTGAGGGCCATCGCAGTGTTCCCAATCCCCAGGCTGTTAGGAACGAGGTGGTTGTGCCTAGGACGTAGGGGTCACTTCCACAGACAAAACACGATAAACGCCGGAGGAGGACTTCACAGCCACTGGAGTCAGGACCCCGGGGGGGGGGGGGGGCGGGGGGCGGTTCCTTGGGTTCATAGGATTCTAGGCTCCACAAGGGACAGTTCCCTGCAGGGAGTCCACACAAAGCCCCCTTGACACAGAAGATGGCATTCCATCACTGCACTCTAGAGCAGCCCCCAGTCCCCAAACCCACCCTCCTCCCAAGTACAGGAGGTGTCCAGATAGCCCACAGCCCCGCCCTGACCCCATCCCTGCCCTCCCCAGCACACAGCCCCCAGCCACCACATCCCCACCACCCTGATCACACCCCGTATGACCTCCACAGTGGCCAGTGTCGCCCCCCACCACCACCACCCTTTCCCCCCCATCTCTACTCCCTCGGCAAGGCTTATGTCCCTTCCTCCCTGTGGCTCCTCCCCCAGGAGGCACCTTCTGTCACCCGGATAACACCACAGGCTCACCGGTTACAACACATCACCTCCCTCAGAGTCCGG
>NW_024420788.1:0-3634 GCF_014898765.1 Herpailurus yagouaroundi
GATAGTAACAGGATAATAGCAAGGGGCTTTAACACCCCCTCGCATCAGTAGGCAGATCCATCCAAACAGAAAAGTAACAAGGAAACCGTGACTTGGAAGGACACCTTAGACCAGATGGATATATTCAGAACCTTTCATCCTAAAACACCTTTTCAGGTGCCCATGGAACATTCTCTAGATCACCTAGATTAGGCCACACAACAAGCCTCAGCAAGTTCAAGATCAAAGCCATAACAAGCATCTTTTCTGACCACAACACTCTGAACCAGAGATCAACCACAAGAAAAAAAAAATCTGGAAAACCACAAATGCCTGGAGGTTAAGGAACATGCTACTAAACAATGGGTCAACCGAGAAATCAAAGAGGAAATCAAATACTAGAGAGGAGTGAAAATGAGAACAATGGTCCACATCTCTGGGTTGCGGTAGAAGAACCATATTAGGAGGGAAATTTCTAGCAATACAGGCCAACTCCAGATGAAAAATCCTAAACAACCAAGTTTTATGTAAAGGGACTAGAAAGAGAACCAAAAAAAAAAGTTAAAACCAAAATATTAGAGCAGTAAAAGGATATAGAAACTAAAAAAAAAAAATCACAAATAGATCAATGAAACCAGAAGCTAGTTCTTTGAAAGATCGACAAGACAAACTTCTAGCAAAACTCCTCAAAAAGGAGAGGACTCCAACAAAACCAGAAAGGATATAGGAGAAATAACCTTCACCACCACAAAGGATTAGACTACTACGAAACAAACCAAATTGGACAATCTAGAAAAAAAATGGATGAATTCCGAGACCCCTATAACCCCTCAAAATTGAATCAGGAACAATTTGAACAGACCAACTACTAGCAATGAAGTTGAATCAGTAATCAAAAAACTCCCCAAAATTCCGAAGTCCAGGGCCAGATGCCTTCCTAAGAAAGTTTTAACAAATATCTCAATCTATTCCAGAAAGACAGAAAGGAGAGCTTCCAAATTCATTTTAAGAGGCCTGCATTACCCAGATACCAAAACCAGATAAAGAGATGAAAAAAACGCAGGCAGTTACCTCTGATGAATACGGATGCAAAAATCCCCAAACATTAAGCCAAATCCAACACTACTTTAAGAAGTATTCACGAGAACATGGGTTTTATTCTGGGAATGCAAGGGTGGTTCAATATTCACAAGATCAATGTGACAGATCACATCGGTAAGGATTAAAAATCACGCTTGTTTCAGTAAAGTAGAAGAAATGCACCTCAGCATAAAAAAAAAGAGCCTTAAATACCCACAGCTACAGTCATACTCAATGGTGAAAACCTAAGCTTCCCCCACTAAGATCAGGACCAAGAAAAGAATATCCATCCTTACCACTGTTGAGCGTAGTGCTGGAAGTCTTAGCCATAGCAACCAGACAAGAAGCATCCAGGTTAGAAATAGGTAAGAATTCTATTCGTAGACGACAGGATATGTCAAAATCCCTAAAGACTACCAAAAAGAACTAGTAAAACTCATAGATGAATCTAGTAAGATCACAGGATACAAAAATCCACGTAGAGAAGTCTGTTCATTCCTATATGCCCATAATGAAGCAACAGGAAATTAAGACAATCCCAGGGGTCTCTGGGTGGCTCAATTGGTTGAACATCCAAATTTGGCTCAGGACATGATCTCATGGTTTGTGGGTTTGAGCCCAATATTGGGCTCCAAGTTGACAACTTGGTGCCTGCCTGGGATTCTCTCTCTGCTCCCCTCCACCCCCCTCAAAATAAGTTAAAAACATTAAAAGCCTTTAAGAAAAATCCCATTTACGGTTGTACCAAAACCAATAAGACACCCAGGAATAAGTTAATAGAAGTAAAAGACCTATACTGTGAAACCCATACAACACTGATGAGAGAAACTGAAGACACTATAAGTGGAAAGTCATTCGATGACTAGAGATTAGGAAAATATTAAGTTATCTTTATTACTCAATGCAGTTTACAGATTTAAAGCAATCCTCAGATACCAAAGATTTTTCAAAGGACTATGAATAACCCTAGAATTTGTATGGAACCCCAAGACCCCAAATATCCAAAGCAATCTCAAAAAGGAAAAGCAGAGCTGGAGGGATCACACTCCGGACTTCAAGTTCTACCACAAAACTATGCTTATCAAGACAGTTGGTTACTGGCACAAAAAGGACCACATAGATCAACAGAACAGAGAAAGAAAACCCAGAAACACACAATTATATGGTCATTTAATCTCGGGCACCAGAGGAAAGAATACGTAATAGGAAAAAGTCTCTTCAACAAATGGTGTTGGAAAACTGAACAGCTACAAGCAAGAGAATGAAACCGGGCACTGTCTTACATCATACACAAAAATAACCTCAAAATGGCTTCAAGACCTAAATGCAAGACCTGAAACCATAAAAATCCTACGAGCGCACACAGGAAGTCATTTCCCGGACATTGACCGTAGCAACACTTTTCTAGGCGGTCTCCCGAGGCAAGGGAAATAAAAGCAAAAGTAAGCGGTTGGAAATACATCTTCTGCCCGGTGAAGAAGCAATCGACAAAACTGAAAGACCACCTAAAGAACGTAAGAGAATGTCTGCACAGGACGTATCTGATAAAGGGTCAGTATGCAAAGTACGTGAAGAGCTACGACGCCATGATACAGCTAGTCCAGTGAGAACTGGGCAGAAGCGAGCAGACATCTCCTCAAAGAGGACGTTCAGATGGGCAATAGACACATGAAAAGATGCTTAACATCACTTGTCAGGGAAATGCAAAGCAGAACCACAATGAGATCCCCTCTCACACCTCTCAATGGCAAAAGTCACTGCATCAGGGCTAGAATTGCATACTGGACGCTAACAGCACTGTGTCAACCCTTCATGAAAACGAGAATTTAGCCTCCTGTTGAGCTGATCAACTGCTCACCCTGCAGAAGGCCTGGGGGCGTCTTGCAGGGGGGAACCCCAGCACACCCCTGTTCCTGCCTCCTGGGGCCGCTCTGAAGACCCAGGGAGAGAAGACGGGACCTTCCTGCCCTGTGAGCACAGCCGCCCAGCCTCCCCAGCCACAGGTGGTTCCAAACCCGATTCAGGGCCAAGGGGAGGGTGAAAATGGGCCTCCTCCTTTCCTGTGCCCTACCTGGCAGGGCTGTTGGAGGTCCGGGGGCTGGAGAAAAAGCCAGCTGATTTGAGGACAAAGATTGCAAGGTCACCATTTCTGCTGTGTCCCCTATAGAGTTTGGGGAGCTGAGCCCCAGCCACCATATGGTTTGACCCAAAGTCATTCTGGGTACAGGGCCCAGGCGATTCAGGAACCCCCAGTATTCCTGTAAGACACAGGCTGGTGCACATCATCTCCCAGGACCCCACCCTAGATGCTTGAGGGCTTTGGATTTGACCCTGAGCACCTCTGACTCCGGAAAGACGACACCAAAGCAGAGTCCAGGGGAGGACTGAATGTTCTGGAAATCTGCTCCTGCCACGTGAGGGGCAGTCCACTCTCACTGGTCTCTCCCAAAGAAAGAAACGTATAGGTTCACACCAATCTGCTTCTCTGGTCTCCCCTGAGCCTTGTCCTGCTGTCCCTTGTGCTGACAGGTGATGTGGGGGGTGGGGGTCCGCTGACGGGTGATGTGGGGGGTGG
>NW_024420789.1:0-3199 GCF_014898765.1 Herpailurus yagouaroundi
AAGTTGTTTTAGCCACTGTAGAAGACAATATGCAGGTTCCTTTAGAAAATTAAAATACAATGCTAAATGATGTAGAATTCCACTACTGGGTATTCATTCAAAGAAGATAAAACACAAATTCAAAAGGATGCAACCCTAGGTTTACTGCAGCATTTACCATAGCCAAGATCTGGGAGAAAACCAAGTGTCCTTCTATAGATGAATGGATAAGATATGGTATAAACACAATGGAATATTACTCTGCTGTCAAACAAGAATGAGATTTGGCCATTTAGAACATTATGGATGGACCATGGATCACCCCTAGAGAGTAAATGTGCAGAGTGAAATAAGTTATTCTTTGACTCATTGCTTTATGTGGAATTTAATAAATAAAGGACTTCCAGGGAAAACGGTGGAGCAGGAGAACCATGGGATCACCTCAGCCCAGGCACACAAGGTAACACCCATGAGTGTAAGCACCCCAGAAAATGACCTCAAGAGTGGCAGAATGCACTCCACAACTAAATGTGGAGAAGAAGCCACATGGAGGAGGGTAGGAGGGGTGGAGAGGTGGTTGGGAACTGAAAGGACTCATGGGACCGTCCTTGGGAGGGATGGTGTTGGCACAGAGAGGTAGAGGCCCACACAGGGGATTGGTTTTTCCCATGCAGCCTCCCCAAACAGGTGGCTTTGATAGCGAGTGTGCAGAATTTCATGAGTTCTTACAGCCAGCAGGACTTAAAACCTGGAGTTTTTAAAAATCAGGGGTTCAGCTCTGGGAGAGCAGCTAAGTGAGGAGACAGAGTCCATGCCCTTGATGAGGCAGCACAACAGCCCTTGGAGAGCAAAGACAGAAGCAGTAGTGTGACAGGGACCTGAGGCACATGGGAAGGAGAGTTTAATGGTCTCTGAGCAGGTCCTGGAGGGATGGAAATCACTAGGGGTTTCTTCCAAGAACAGAGGAGTTGGCCAACATCTCATGCCCCTGCCCCAGTTTTACCACTGGGCCACCTGGAGTCACTACCTAACTGGCTGGCACCACCACCCTACCCCCAGTCTGTGCATTCACCGTCCCACCCCTCCAGTTCAGGCACTGAGGGCCCCTCTCACAGGGTACAAACTTGCTACACCCACCCTCCCCCCCCCCCCCCCCAACCTCACCACTGCTTTGGCAGATCTGGTCTCTGCAACAAGCTCTTGGCTGGAACCTTTAGAGCGTGGTGCCCCAGGCCCAGAAGGGAACAAGCATTTCACACAGGAGCCACGGGTCTCTATCAGAACTCCTCAGGAGAGGGGAAAGAACCACACACACCCCCAGATGGAGGCCCTGGCACTGGGTTAAGGGCAGACGACTGGTCTCACTGAAGTCTCCACACATGATCAAAGCTTCTCAGGGACCACCACCAGCCAAGCACCCTCAGTTCATGGCTACCGCATCTAAGGTAAATGCACCATCTGCTCAACTGGGGGTCGAGGCATCCCCAGACCGGCAACTAATGCCAGAGACCAAACACTGCCCACAACAGGCAAAGACAGCTGTTGCAGAGGACTACAGAAATAAGGGGCCAAGGCACACACAATGCATACAGGAGACACCCCTGAAGCACCAAGTTCTGGAGAACAGGAGACACAGCACTGGAGGGTGGTCCAGGACTTCAGAAGGCTGCCACCTTCACAAGCAGGAGACCTAGCTGGCAATGTTCCACAGAGTTAGACAAAAGGAATCAGGAGAGGAAGGCACTGCAAATGGGGGGGGGGGGGGAGGACAGTCACAGCAAGAGACCTAAGTGAAACGGATAGAATGTGCCTGCCAGAGGAATTTTTTTTAAATAGGTTTATTTTTGAGACAGTGAGCAGGGGAGGAGTGGAGAGAGGGAGACACAGAAGCTGAGGCAGGCTCCAGGCTCTGAACGGTCAGCACAGAAGCACAGAGACCAACATGGAGAGATCAAACTCATGGATGAGATTACCTGAGCTGGAGTCAGACGCTTAACCGTGGCAGAGCCATAGAGGTGCACCTGCTTGCTAGAGAATTTAAAGTAATGATCATGACGATGCTCGCTAGACTTTATGAAAGGCTCAGGACCTCAGTGAAACCCTCAACAAAGAAATAAAGAACCAATCAGATGAACACAATAAAGGATATTGAAAACACTCTAGATGGACTAGATGAAGCAGAGGAACAAGTCAGATCTGGGGACAGGATAGTCAGAAGTGGAGCCAGAAAAATCAAACTGAAGGGAGAAAGAATTATGCAAAAGGATAGACTCAGGGAACTCAGCACCACCACACAGGATATTTGCACTATAGGGATCCCAGAAGGAGAAAAGGGAGAAAAATGTATTTGAAGAAATAGCCGAAAACTTCCCAAATCTGGGGAAGGAAGCAGACCAGATCCAGGAGGCACACAGAACCCCCAACAAAATCAACTCAAGAAGGTCCACACTAAGACATGTAGTAATTAAGGTGGCAAAAAATAGTGGGAAGTTGAAATGCAGCAAAAGCAAGCTATTACATAAGAAGTAAACCCCATAAGGCCATAAGCAGACTTCCCAGCAGAAATTTTGTAGGCCTGAAGGAGTGGCAGGATATATTCAAAGGGCCGAAAGGGAAAATCTGCAGTTGAGGACGCTCTATCCAGCAAGACTATCATTCAGAATAGAAGGAAAGATCGAGTCCTCCAGACAAACAGAAGTTAAAGGAATTCTTGGCCACTAATCCAGCCCTACAAGAAATACTACAGGGGACTTTAGGTGGAAAGGAAGCACCACAGGCAAGAGTAAGGAAAGTAGGAGGTGCAAAAGCAGGAATTATTTCTGTAAAAAAAAAAAAAATCAGTCAAGGGACTCACAAAATGAAAGACCATAGAGCAGGACGCTGTACCTAAAACATGGGGAGGAGTCATGAATGGGCTCAAACTTGAGCAGCCATCAACTTCATACAGGTGGCAATATGAAGGGGTTACATACAAACCTAACGATAGCCATGAATCAAAACCCACTAATATGCATGCAAAAATAAAGAGAAATGCACGTTGATCACCAAAGACAGTAAAGAGAACAAGACAGGAAAACTACAAAAACCACCTATCAAATAAGATGGCAATAAACAGCTCTATCAATACTTTGAAATTAGTAAATGGACTACACGGCTCTTCTTGGAAGACCTAGGGTGACAGCATGGACCAAAACGACCCATCCACATGCTGCTTACAAGA
>NW_024420790.1:0-4071 GCF_014898765.1 Herpailurus yagouaroundi
CCTGGAGCCTGCTTCTGATCCTGTGCCTCCCTCTCTCTCTGCCCCTCTCCCACTCTCACTTTGTCTCACTCTGTCTCTGAAAAATAAATAAATGTAAAAAAAATAATTAAAATAAATGTTTATAAGTTCAGAAGATAAATGTACATCTGTTAAAACTATTGCTTCCTTTAAACCCTAAATTATAGTGTACCTCACATTATCATTGTATCGTATCAATTTCAAGTCCAGAAAAAAATAGACATTTATTTCAGTTATTACTTCTCACCTTTTATCAGTATCTGCATTCAGAACTTTTGACTTCCTTATTTTTTTAAGTACTGTATTCAGTGTTGTCAATTATTCCCTAGGTGCTGTTTCTTGATCTTGCAGTAAAAAAGGGTGTCTGGGTGGCTCAGTCGGTTAAGTGTCTGACTCTTGATTTTGGTTCAGGTCATGACCTCACCGTTCATAGGATCTCACACCCAGTGTGGAGCCTACTTAAGATTCTCTCTTCTTCTCCCTCTGCCCTTCTCCTGCTTGTGCACATGCATGCTTTCTCTCTCTCAAAAAAAGAAAAGCTTGATCTTACAGTAAAATAAAAAAAAAAAAACACACAAGATGAACTCGTTGATGAAAAATGCCAATATTTTACTAACTCCATGAAAACAATAAGAGGAAATGTTTACTTTTTCCTAAAAGATAGTATTTCAAACATTAGAATATTTTAAAATATATTAATAATATTAAACAGTTTTACATGTACCCAGAGATTTTACTAATGTGCATACTTGTAGGAACCAAGAAAGAAAAAAGTAAAAAATATTTAGGAGTGAAATGAACTATGAAAAAAAATCATTTAAAATTCTTTCTGGAGCTAGCATCTTCTTTTATCTCATTCACTGCAAACATTTACAAACCATGACATATTAAAGTGGGATTGGGACAATGCCTCCTGAGAAACAGGAAACAACTTTTTCAAAATACTTCATTTTACATCTCTTCTGGACATTTTATAACTTTTCATAGATGTATTGAAAATATCTCTACTTTGAAATCAGACAGTCCTGGGTTTGAATTCTGGTTCTACCTTTGAGTGGCTGGGAGATGCCGAGAAGTTTATATAAATCATTCAAGTATTTGTTTCTCCATCTATAAATAGACAATAGCATCTATTCCTCCAAGTGTCATGAGGGTTAAAAGAATTAATGCATACTGAAAACATGCTATCTGGCACATGTTAAGCACCAAAGAAATATTAGCTCTCTTACTCTATGCTCATGTTCCAACTCTATCCTTTATTTGGTGTTGTGTATACTTGTGATTAAGTCATATGGAAGTCAACCACACAAACCTCATAAATATGACAATATCATCCCATGACATTTGGGTTGACAATATCATCCCATGACAAAGGGGCCATAGGCATTGTTTAATACAACCCCCATATACAAAGAACGGTAGGAATCACCCAGCCCAACTCTTATTGGACTTTGTCTTCTTTGAGATACTTGTGAAATTTTTGAGTCAAGGTGAGACAGGCCACATAAGATCTTTTCCAAGTCATAGATCTGTTAGGGCTGCTAAAACATCACTAGGTCCCAACTCAGTTTCTTACATCTGACTATTTGCATAACTGGAAAAAAAATGTAAACTCCTATCCCCCTGTGTTTATTTTCTACTGCTATGTAACAAATGATCACAGACCTAACAGCTTAAAACAATACAAATGTGTTATCTTTAGTGTCTGTAGGTGACAAGTCTAGACATGGTATGACTAGATTCTCTGCTCAGAGTCTCACGGGGCTGAAATCACAGCATAAGCTGGGGCGGTCATCTTGTCTAGAGTCCAGGGTTCTCTTCCAAAATCACTGGTATTGTTAGAATGTAATTCCTTGCAGTTTAGTTTGAAGTTCCCATGTTCTTGCTAGCTGTCAGCTGGGACCACTCTCAGCTCCTAGACACTAGCTGCAGTTCCTTGCCATGTGGCCCCAGTTAGACAATTCACAGCATGGGTATTTGCTTCCTTCCATGGAACCCTAAACATGTCTCTGACTTCCTCTTCTGCGGCCAGCCAATGAAAACACTCTTCCTTTAAAGGACTCACCTGGTGAGGTTAGGCTCACCTAGCATAATCTCCCTTTGCCATCTAACAGCATGATTACATGGGAACATTACATGGGAACAATACCTTAACATGATAATAGGCCACTCATACTCATGAGGATTATACAGGGCATGTACACCAGGAAATCATGCAGGCCCTTAAAAGACCCTGACTACCATACTCTTCCAACAAAGGGAACAGTAAATTAAAGAGGAAAAGAAAGAAACAAATTTCTTTGCCAGCACTGACAAAGCTTGGGTGGGTATTCTGACCATGGGCATATGAAAGTTGCAAAAGTCCCTTGAAGCCTATCCATGCCAACAACCCTAAGAAACTCATTTTTTCCCTTAATGTCACAAAATAAATGCCTAAATAAAAAATATTTAAATGTTGCTTGTTTGAA
Organism: Herpailurus yagouaroundi; assembly: GCF_014898765.1. Classification (NCBI taxonomy): domain Eukaryota; kingdom Metazoa; phylum Chordata; class Mammalia; order Carnivora; family Felidae; genus Herpailurus; species Herpailurus yagouaroundi. The sequence continues at coordinate 2,487 of NW_024420790.1, forward strand.
GGTTTGCTAAATTATTACCCTACCCTGGGTACCTGTATTTGTCTTTCAAATACTTTCAAATTATTATTATGATATTTTCTCACATCGAAGGTTCTGCTGAGGATAGAATCCACTATTGGCTTAATGACAATTGTGGGCACTGAGATAATGGAGAGATGCTACTTCAAATGTATTTGGCTATATGATGAACTTCTATTTCATAAATGTTAATATGTAAATAAGAAATAATCAAGTCTTAGGACCTAGGAGATGTTATGTTTTTATTAGTGATAAAGTCCAAGGAGATAGAGAGGTTAAGGGACTTTCTCAAGGTCACAGATCTCAAAGTCAAGATCAGTCTAGGAGGGGTATTCATGGCTAAAGCAGCTCAGCCAGCCTATAGATGCACAGTTTAATCCAGGCAGCCCAGATATCAGATCTCTGGAACACTGCTAATTCAGGCTTCACATGCTTACCATGGTTGAGGGTTTTGTTTTTGTTTTTAATTTTTTTAATTATTTATTTTTGAGAGAGACAGAGACAGAATGCGAGTAAGTAAGGGGCAGAGAGAGAGAGGGAGACACAGAATCCAAACCATGCTCCAGGCTCCGAGCTGTCAGCACAGAGCCCGACGTGGGGCTCAAACTCACAAGCTGTGAGATCATGACCTGAGCCGACGCTGGATGCTTAACTGACTGAGCCACTCAGCTGCCCCTCATGGTTGAGGGTAGGAGATCCCTCTTCTCCACAACTCCTACTGGGGGATAAATTAAACAAAGGAAAGAGTTGCAATAAGTTGAATGATTAATGTTTGGAAGAAGTGATTCACAGGTACTGATCCTTGGAACCAGAGGAGAAAATTTGAGGGGAAACTACAATGCTTTCTCAGGTCAAGAAACTTGGGCTTGTATACATCCTGCAGTCCTTGTGAGGTGCTTTTGAACCTATGCGATAATAGATAGAAGGCAATCCTACAGGCATGCACATTCTGTAGAAGTAGCAAAATAAGCTTTCACATGTAGCAAATTGGTCCCTATTAGGCCATTTTATTTGCTAACTTCTTGGGGAAATTTAGGGGAAGGCTTTCCCTACACTATGCTGTCATGTTAAGGCAACTTGAAATTTGAAGATAGCAGGGTACTGATGGGAATCAGGAGAGAAGAAGTAGGAATACATGTGTGATAGAAACAGAAGTGCAAGGATCAAGCAGTATTTGGAGAGCATACCATTCCTAATTTAGTAGAATGGAACAACTACTTGGTAAGGATGACTCAACATGGAACATGGGAGAAAGGAATGGGAAGGGAGAGAGGTAACTAGTTTGAACCAAAAACTTGCCTCCTGGAGCTCTTTGCTTAATATTATAACTTATGGGCAGTTATTAAAATTGTTCTGGTTGGGTAGCTCTCGGTCAAGATACTTTTTATTAGATTATCAAAATTTGTGTAGTAGCCCTATTCTCTCTTTGCCACTAGTTTGATATTTGACAGCTTTGGAATAAATATAAAGCTATGTTCTCTCATCTTATTTGAGGATCAATAGTAGGGCATTTTAGATAGAGATTATATTTTCATGTTAATGTCATGGATATAAAAACTTTCAAAAA
>NW_024420791.1:0-4747 GCF_014898765.1 Herpailurus yagouaroundi
CTCTGCCCCTCCCCCACTCTCACTTTGTCTCACTCTGTCTCTCAAAAGTAAATAAATGTAAAAATAAAATAAAATAAAATAAATGTTTATAAGTTCAGAAGATAAATGTACATCTATAAAACTATTGCTTCCTTTAAACCCTAAATTATAGTGTGCCTCAAATTATCATTGTACTGTATCAATTTCAAGTCCAGAAAAAAATAGACATTTATTTCAGTTATTACTTCTCACCTTTTATCAGTGTCTGCATTCAGAACTTTTGACTTCCTTATTTTTTTAAGTACTGTATTCAGTGTTGTCAATTATTCTCTAGGTGCTGTTTCTTGATCTTGCAGTAAAAAAGGGTGCCTGGGTGGCTCAGTCGGTTAAGTGTCTGACTCTTGACTTTGGTTCAGGTCATGACCTCACCATTCATAGGATCTCACACCCAGTGTGGAGCCTACTTAAGATTCTCTCTCCTTCTCCCTCTGCTCCTCTCCTGCTTGTGCACGTGCATGCTTTCTCTCTCTCAAAAAAAAGAAAAGCTTGATCTTACAGGAAAATAAAAAAAAACACAGAAGATGAACTTGTTGATTAAAAATGCCAATATTTTACTAACTCCATGTAAACAATAAGAGGAAATGTTTACTTTTTCCTAAAAGGTAGTATTTCAAACATTAGAATATTTTAAAATATATTAATTATATTAAACAGTTTTACATGTACCAAGAGATTTTACTAATGTGCATACTTGCAGCAACCAGGAAAGAAAAGAGTAAAAAATATTTAGGAGTGAAATGAACTATGAAAAAAAATCATTTAAAATTCTTTCTGGAGTTGGCATCTCCTTTTATCTCATTCACTGCAAACATTTACAAACCATGACATATTAAAGTGGGATTGGGACAATGTCTCCTGAGAAAAAGGAAACAACTTTTTCAAAATACTTCATTTTACATCTCTTCTGGACATTTTATAAGTTTTCATAGATGTATTGAAAATATCTCTACTTTGAAATCAGACAGTCCTGGGTTTGAATTCTGGTTCTACCTTTGAATGGCTGGGAGATGCTGAGCAGTTTATATAAATCATTCAAGTATTTTTTTCTCCATCTATAAATAGACAATAGCATCTATTCCTCCAAGCATCATGTGGGTTAAAAGAATTAATGCATACTGAAAACATGCTATCTGGCACGCATTACGCACCAAAGAAATATTAGCTCTCTTACTCTCTGCTCATATTCCAGCTCTATACTTTATTTGGCGTTGTGTATACTTGTGGTTAAGTCATGTGGCAGTCAACCACACAAACCTCATAAATATGACAATATCATCCTATGACATTTGGGTTGACAATATCATCCCATGACAAAGGGGCCATAGGCATTATTTAGTACAGCCCCCATATACAAAGAACTGTAGGAATCACCCAGCCCAACTCTTATTGGACTTTGTCTTCTTTGAGATACTAGTGAAATTTTTGAGTCAAGGTGAGACAGGCCAGATAAGATCTTTTCCAAGACATAGATCCGTTAGGGCTGCTAAAACATCACTAGGTCCCAACTCAACTTCTTACACCTGACTATTTGCATAACTGGAAAAAAATGTAAACTCCTGTCCCCCTGTGTTTATGTTCTACTGCTATGTAGCAAATGATCACAGACCTAACAGCTTAAAACAATACAAATGTGTTATCTTTAGTGTCTGTAGGTGACAAGTCTAGACGTGGTATGACTAGATTTTCTGCTCAGAGTCTCACGGGGCTGAAATCACAGCATAAGCTGGGGCTGTCATCTTGTCTAGAGCCCAGTGTTCTCTTCCAAAATCACTGGTATTTTCAGAATGTAATTCCTTGCAGTTTAGATTGAAGTTCCCATGTTCTTGCTAGCTGTCAGCTGGGACCACTCTCAGCTCCTAGACACTAGCTGCAGTTCCTTGCCATCTGTCCCCAGTTAGACAATTCACAGCATGGGTATTTGCTTTCTTCCATGGGACCCTGAACGTGTCTCTGACTTCCTCTTCTATGGCCAGCCACTGAAAACACTCTTCCTTTCAAGGACTCACCTGGTGGGGTTAGGCTCACCTAGCATAATCTCCCTTTGCCATCTAACAGCATGTAATCATGGGAACAATACCTTAACATGATAGTAGGCCACTCATATTCATGAGGATTATACAGGGCATGTACACCAGGAAATCATGGGGGCCCTCAAAAGATCCTGGCTACCATACTCTTCCAACAAAGGGAACAGTAAATTAAAGAGGAAAAGAAAGAAACAGAAGTCTTTTCCAGCACTGACAAAACTTGGGTGGGTATTCTGACCATGGGCATATGAAAGTTGCAAAAGTCCCTGAAGCCTATCCATGCCAAAAACCTTAAGAAACTCATTTATTCCCTTAATGTCACAAATTAAATGCTTAAATAAACAATATTTAAATGTTGCTTGTTTGAAGGTTTGCAAAATTATTACCCTACCCTGCATACCTGTATTTGTCTTTCAAATACTTTCAAATTATTATTATGGTATTTTCTCACATCAAAAGTTCTGCTGAGGATAGAATCCACTATTGGCTTAATGACAGTTGTGCGCACTGAGATAATGGAGAGATGCTACTTAAAATGTATTTGGCTATATGATGAATTTCCATTTCATAAATGTTAATATGTAAATAAGAAATAATCAAGTCTTAGGACCTAGGAGATGTTATGTTGTTATTAGTGATAAAGTCCAAGGAGATAGAGAGGTTAAGGGACTTTCTCAAGGTGACAGTCTAAGATAGTCAAGATCAGTCTAGGAGGGGTATTCATGCCTAAAGCAGCTCAGCCAGCCTATAGATGCACAGTTTAATCCAGACAGCCCAGATGTCAGATCTCTGGAACACTGCTAATTTCAGGCTTCACATGCTTACCATGGTTGAGGGTTTTTGTTTTTGTTTTTGTTTTTGTTTTTAATTTTTTTAATTATTTATTTTTGAGAGAGACAGAGACAGAATGTGAGTAAGAGGCAGAGAGAGAGGGAGATACAGAATCTGAAGCATGCTCCAGGCTCTAAGCTGTCAGTGCAGAGCCCGATGTGGGGCTGGAACTCACAAGCTGTGAGAGCATGACCTGAGCTGACTTTGGACGCTCAACCGACTGAGCCACTCAGGTGCCCCTCACGGTTGAGGGCTTTAATGAGCACCTTCCTAGGTACAGACCAGTAGGGCTGCGCTGCTGTGGAAAGGCATTATTGGGTCTATAGTCAAGGGTGGCCAGGAAATGCTACACTGGACAATGGTTAGTTGAGTGAAGCCTTCACTTGGAAATTACTGATTTAGAGTTGTTTTTAAATGACTCCCTACAATAAGCAAATTCTTGTTCCATTTATTTTCTTCTGGAAGCCAATGAAGCAGGAGATCCCTCTTCTCCACAACTCCTACTGGGGGATAAATTAAACAAAGGAAAGAGTGACAATAAATTGAATTATTAATGTTTGGAAGAAGTGATTCACAGGTACTGATTCCTTGGAACCAGAGGAGAAAATTTGAGTGGAAACTACAATGCTTTCTCAGATCAAGAAACTTGGGCTTGGGGCGCCTGGGTGGCGCAGTCCGTTAAGTGTCCGACTTCAGCCAGGTCACGATCTCGCGGTCCGGGAGTTCGAGCCCCGTGTCAGGCTCTGGGCTGGTGGCTCGGAGCCTGGAGCCTGTTTCCGATTCTGTGTCTCCCTCTCTCTCTGCCCCTCCCCCGTTCATGCTCTCTCTCTGTCCCAAAAATAAAAATTAAAAACGTTGAAAAAAAATAAAAAAAAAAAACTTGGGCTTGTATACATGCTGCAGTCCTTGTGAAGTGCTTCTGTACCTATAGGATAATAGATAGAAGGCAATCCTACAGGCATGCACATTCTATAGAAGTAGCAAAATAAGCTTTCACATGTAGCAAATTGGTCCCTATTAGACCATTTTATTTGCTAAATTCTTGGGGAAATTTAGGGGAAGGCTTTCCCTACACTATGCTGTCATGTTAAGGCAACTTGAAATTTGAAGATAGCAGGAGACTGATGGGAATCAGGAGAGAGGAGGTAGGAATGCATATGTGATAGAAACAGAAGTGCAAGGATCGAGCAGTGTTTGGAGAGAATACCATTCCCAATTTAGTAGCAAAATGGAAGAACTACGTGGTAAGGATGACTCAACATGGAACATGAGAGAAAGGAATGGAAGGGAGAGAGGTAACTAGTCTGAGCCAAAAACTTGCCTCCTGGAGCTCTTTGCTTAATATTATAACTTATGGGCAGTTATTAAAATTGTTCTGGTTGGGTACCTCTCGGTCAAGATACTTTTTTATTAGATTATCAAAATTTATGTAGTAGCCCTATTCTGCTCTTTGTCACTAGTTTGATATTTGACAGCTTTGGAATAAATATAAAGCTATGTTCTCTTATCTTATTTGAGGATCAATAGTAGGGCGTTTGAGATAGAGATTATATTTTCATGTTAATGTCATGGATATAAAAACTTTCAAAAAGGAATCAGTTCCAAAGAATCCCACCTAACTTCTATTTTCCTACAGGAAGCTCTACATATCAAGATAGAGCTGCACCTAAAAGAGATATGGCCATTTTAAAGAAGATAGAAAATGCCTTCATGTTCTGAGAATAAAGAGACTTAAAAGGATCTTCATGGTCTCAGCAGAGAGAGTGAGCTGACCAAATTGAGTTACAGAAAGATAGGTGATATACTCAGGAGCTTTAGATGGATTAAATTCACAACACCCAATAAATTAC
>NW_024420792.1:0-4746 GCF_014898765.1 Herpailurus yagouaroundi
CTCTGCCCCTCCCCCACTCTCACTTTGTCTCACTCTGTCTCTCAAAAATAAATAAATGTAAAAAAAATTAAAAAAAATAAAATAAATGTTTGTAAGTTCATAAGATAAATGTACACTATTACAGATGTACATTTATCTTCTGAACTTACAAACATTTATTTTTTTTAATTTTTTTTTTTCAACGTTTATTTATTTTTGGGACAGAGAGAGACAGAGCATGAACGGGCGAGGGGCAGAGAGAGAGGCAGACACAGAATCGGAAACAGGCTCCAAGCTCTGAGCCATCAGCCCAGAGCCTGACGCGGGGCTCGAACCCACGGACCGCGAGATCGTGACCTGGCTGAAGTCGGACGCTTAACCGACTGCGCCACCCAGGCGCCCCTAAATTTTTTTAAACCCTAAATTATAGTGTGCCTCAAATTATCATTGTACCATATCAATTTCAAGTCCAGAAAAAAACTGACATTTATTTCAGTTATTACTTCTCAACTTTTATCAGTATCTGCATTCAGAACTTTTGACTTCCTTATTTTCTTAAGTACTGTATTCAGTGTTGTCAATTATTCTCTAGGTGCTGTTTCTTGATCTTGCAGTAAAAAAGGGTGCCTGGGTGGCTCAGTCGTTTAAGTGTCTGACTCTTGATTTTCGTTCAGATCATGACCTCACCGTTCATAGGATCTCACACCCAGTGTGGAGCCTACTTAAGATTCTCTCTCCTTTTCCCTCTGCCCCTCTCCTGCTTGTGCACGTGCATGCTTTCTCTCTCAAAAAAAGAAAAGCTTGATCTTACAGGAAAATTAAAAAAACACAGAAGATGAACTTGTTGATTAAAAATGTCAATATTTTACTAACTCCATGAAAACAATAAGAGGAAATGTTTACTTTTTCCTAAAAGATAGTATTTCAAACATTAGAATATTTTAAAATATATTAATAATATTAAACAGTTTTACATGTACCCAGAGATTTTTCTAATGTGCATACTTGTAGGAACCAAGAAAGAAAAAAGTAAAAAATATTTAGGAGTGAAATGAAATATTTAAAAAAATCATTTAAAATTCTTTCTGGAGTTGGCATCTTCTTTTATCTCATTCACTGCAAACATTTACAAACGATGACCTATTAAAGCGGGATTGGGACAATGTCTCCTGAGAAACAGGAAACAACTTTTTCAAAATACTTCATTTTACGTCTCTTCTGGACATTTTGTAAGTTTTCATAGGTGTATTGAAAATGTCTCTACTTTGAAATCAGACAGTCCTGGGTTTGGATTCTGGTTCTACCTTTGAATGGCTAGGAGATGATGAGCAGTTTATATAAATCATTCAAGTATTTGTTTCTCCATCTATAAATAGACAATAGCATCTATTCCTCCAGGTATCATGAGGCTTAAAATAATTAATGCATACTGAAAACATGCTATCTGGCATATGTTAAGCACCAAAGAAATATTAGCTCTCTTACTCTATACTCATGTTCCAACTCTATCCTTTATTTGGTGTTGTGTATACTTGTGGTTAAGTCATGTGGCAGTCAACCACACAAACCTCATAAATATGACAATATCATCCCATGACATTTGGGTTGACAATATCATCCCATGACAAAGGGGCCATAGGTGTTATTTAGTACAACCCCCATATACAAAGAACTGTAGGAGTCACCCAGCCCAACTCTTTTTTTTAATTGTTTTTTAACGTTTATTTATTTTTGAGACAGAGAGAGACAGAGCATGAACAGGGGAGAAGCAGAGAGAGAGGGAGACACAGAATCGGAAACAGGCTCCAGGCTCTGAGCTGTCAGCACAGAGCCCGACGCGGGGCTCGAACTCACAGACGGTGAGATCATGACCTGAGCCAAAGTCGGACGCTTAACCGACCAAGCCACCCAGGGGCCCCTAACCCAGCCCAACTCTTATTGGACTTTGTCTTCTTTGAGATACTAGTGAAATTTTTGAGTCAAGGTGAGACAGGCCAGATAAGATCTTTTCCAAGACATAGATCCGTTCGGGCTGCTAAAACATCACTAGGTCCCAACTCAGTTTCTTACACCTGACTATTTGCATAACTGGAAAAAAATGTAAACTTCTGTCCCCCTGTGTTTATTTTCTACTGCTATGTAGCAAATGATCACAGACCTAACAGCTTAAAACAATACAAATGTGTTATCTTTAGTGTCTGTAGGTGACAAGTCTAGACGTGGTATGACTAGATTCTCTGCTCAGAGTCTCACGGGGCTGAAATCACGGCATAAGCTGGGGCTGTCATCTTGTCTAGAGCCCAGGGTTCTCTTCCAAAATCACTGGTATTGTCAGAATGTAATTCCTTGCAGTTTAGATTGAAGTTCCCATGTTCTTGCTAGCTGTCAGCTGGGACCACTCTCAGCTCCTAGACACTAGCTGAAGTTCCTTGCCATGTGGCCCCAGTGAGACAATTCACAGCATGGGTATTTGCTTTCTTCCATGGGACCCTGAACATGTCTCTGACTTCCTCTTCTATGGCCAGCCAGTGAAAACACTCTTCCTTTAAAGGACTCACCTGGTGAGGTTAGGCTCACCTAGCATAATCTCCCTTTGCCATCTAACAGCATGATTACATGGGAACATTACATGGGAACAATACCTTAACATGATAATAGGCCACTCATACTCATGAGGATTATACAGGGCATGTACACCAGGAAATCATGGGGGCCCTCAAAAGATCCTGGCTACCATACTCTTCCAACAAAGGGAACAGTAAATTAAAGAGGAAAAGAAAGAAACAAAAGTCTTTGCCAGTACTGACAAATCTTGGGTGGGTATTCTGACCATGGGCATATGAAAGTTGCAAAAGTCCCTAAAGCTTATCCATGCCAACAACCTTAAGAAACTCATTTATTCCCTTAATGTCACAAAATAAATGCCTAAATAAACAATATTTAAATGTTGCTTTTTTGAAGATTTGCTAAATTATTACCCTACCCTAGATACCCATATTTGTCTTTCAAATACTTTCAAATTATTATTATGATATTATCTCACATCAAAGGTCCTGATGAGGATAGAATCCACTATTGGCTTACTGACAGTTGTGCGCACTGAGATAATGGAGAGATGCTACTTAAAATGTATTTGGCTATATGATGAATTTCCATTTCATAAATGTTAATATGTAAATAAGAAATAATCAAGTCTTAGGACCTAGGAGATGTTATGTTGTTATTAGTGATAAAGTCCAAGGAGATAGAGAGGTTAAGGGACTTTCTCAAGGTCACAGTCTAACATAGTCAAGATCAGTCTAGGAGGGGTATTCATGGCTAAAGCAGCTCAGCCAGCCTATAGATGCACAGTTTAATCCAGACAGCCCAGATGTCAGACCTCTGGAACACTGCTAATTTCAGGCTTCACATGCTTACCATGGTTGAGGGTTTTGTTTTTGTTTTTTTTTAATTATTTATTTTTGAGAGAGACAGAGACAGAATGCGAGTAAGGGGCAGAGAGAGAGGGAGACACAGAATCCGAAGCATGCTCCAGGCTCTGAGCTGTCAGCACAGAGCCCGACATGGGACTCGAACTCACAAGCTGTGAGATCATGACCTGAGCCGACTTTGGATGCTCAACTGACTGAGCCACTCAGGTGCCCCTCATGGTTGAGAGTTTTAATGAGCAGTTTCCTAGGTACAGACCAGTAGGGCCACGCTGCTATGGAAAGGCATTATTGGGTCTATAGTCAAGGGTGGCCAGAAAATGCTACACTGGAAAATGGTTGGTTGAGTGAAGCCTTCACTTGGAAATTACTGATTTAGAGTTGTTTTTAAATGACTCCCTACAATAAGCAAATTCTTGTTCCTTTTATTTTCTTCTGGAAGCCAATGAAGCAGGAGATCCCTCTTCTCCACAACTCCTACGGGGGGATAAATTAAACAAAGGAAAGAGTGGCAATAAATTGAATGATAAATGTTTGGAAGAAGTGATTCACAGGTACTGATTCCTTGGAACCAGAGGAGAAAATTTGAGGGGAAACTACAATGCTTTCTCAGATCAAGAAACTTGGGCTTGTTGTATACATGCTGCAGTCCTTGTGAGGTGCTTCTGTACCTATGGGATAATAGATAGAAGGCAATCCTACAGGCATGCACATTCTATAGAAGTAGCAAAATAAGCTTTCACATGTAGCAAATTGGTCCCTATTAGACCATTTTATTTGCTAACTTCTTGGGGAAATTTAGGGGAAGGCTTTCCTTACACTATGCTGTCATGTTAAGGCAACTTGAAATTTGGAGATAGCAGACTGATGGGAATCAGGAGAGAGGAGGTAAGAATAAATGTGTGATTGAAACAGAAGTGCAAGGATCGAGCAGTATTTGGAGAGAATACCATTCCTCATTTAGTAGGAAAATGGAAGAACTACCTGGTAAGGATGACTCAACATGGAACATGAGAGAAAGGAACGGAAGGGAGAGAGGTAACTAGTCTGAACCAAAAACTTGCCTCCTGGAGCTCTTTGCTTAATATTATAACTTATGGGCAGTAATTAAAATTGTTCTGGTTGGGTAGCTCTCAGTCAAGATACTTTTTATTAGATTATCAAAATTTGTGGAGTAGCCCTATTCTGCTCTTTGTCACTAGTTCGATATTTGACAGCTTTGGAATAAATATAAAGCTATGTTCTCTTATCTTATTTGAGGATCAATAGTAGGGTATTTTAGATAGAGATTGTATTTTCATGTTAATGTCATGGATATAAAAACTTTCAAAAAGGAATC
>NW_024420793.1:0-8668 GCF_014898765.1 Herpailurus yagouaroundi
GCAAAAAGCAATTTATCCAAAAGAAAAAGTAGGAATGTCTTCATGTTATCAAGACATCCCACCAGAATAACAAGGGAAGACACCCACAATTCACAAAAGGAAATACACAGGGTACAAGAAAAGTGGGGGGTTTTACAAAATTATTTGCTAAAGAACAACTTTTCTAAATGATATAAAATGCTAAGCTTTTACAATCAGAAACCAGTTTTGAATTGGGGATCTCCACACGTTTGCTTTGGACTTGGAGAACCAGCCAAACTATTCTTTTTCTCCCCCCTGTAAACTCTAGTCAGGTAACATACAGTGTAATATTGGTCTCAGGAGCAGAATTCAGTGATTCATCACTTACCACACCCAGTGCTCATGGCAGCAATTGCCCTCCTTAATCCCCACCACCCATCTAGCCCATCCCCACCCACCTGCTCCATCAACCCTCAATTTGTTCTCTATCGTTATGAGTCTCTTCTGGTTTGTTTCCCTCCCTTCTTTTCCCCCACCTTCCCAACCAAACTATTGCGAATGCTAATATCCTTCCCCAAATGGTAGGGCTAGAGGTATATATCCCGCTCAGGTAGTTGGCAGATTTAGTGAATACGCCATATAGAGCTTAGCACAGCTCCCCGTGTTGACAATGAGTGCTTCTCACTGGTGAGGAGATGTGGCTGATTTTTTTTCTTCTCTCAATGTCCCCATCGCTTCCCCACCTCTGGGGTCCCAAATCCACCGCCTTATTTCAGTTCCTTGTCCTGTCTCCACCTATCATGGGCTGGCACCTCTCTAGCCAATAGTCACAATTACCCAAGAGGTCTTTCTAATATTGCAATTACACGACTGTCCACCTTAACCCCTTCCCAGTGACCCCCCCCTGGAGAATGAACCCCCAATTCCATACCTTCCAACATTTGGCTTGCCTCCCCTGACCGACCCACCAGCTTTACACTCACACCGCCTCACCCCTTCGATCTCACACACACCGAGCCTGAGTTGTAGCTTCTCCGGAAGGCCCGGCTCAGGTCTCGGAGCCTCTACACCCCTGCTTCCCTCTGCTTGGAGTCACCCCCTGGTCCGTTTGGAGTTTTGCATCTCTTCTCTATCCTGAAAATCCTATCTCCTCTTTCTGAAGCAAGGAGTCCTCTCCCTCATGAGTCTTCGTGGGTGTAGTTCCTTTTAATATTCTCACAGACTATTAAATAGTCTACTAAATAGTCTATTAAATAGCTTCCAGCTACCAATCTCTCTGAACCTTTCCTGAAATACCTGCTGAGCTCTGAGCCTCACCTGGATGGGGTCTGTGAGAGGAACGTCTCCAGGTGGAAGTCTGAATTCCTTCCTGTTGGTTGATGATGGAGAGTGAAGCTGTATTCCCAGAGCAGGAAGGAGTGAAGCATTCAAGCCAGGCTTGAGAATCCAAATGCAAAACCCACGTCTCCTCCAGCTTCGGGTTAACCATGTCTGGATCTGCAGCAGAGCAAATATTTATAGCTCCTTATGTTTGCTGTATCTGTTCTCTGCACCAACTCCTTAGACACGTTTCCCATTATTACCCCAACCCCTGAGCCCGTCTCCCCATGGGAACATATCTGGACAGCATGGAATTTTTTCCTGTAGATTCTCTGTTCCCAAGATACAGGTTAGAATTCAGGCATATCCGATTTTTATTACTCCTCCTCGAACTCCCTGGCTTCCAGAGCTCTAACATTGAAACTTTTCACAGACCTGAGTGAAAGTTTTTTTCCAAATCTATGGCTCAGGAACCTGTGTTGACTATGACCCTTGGTTCTTTAAAACATGGGTTGTGGTGGGAACACAAATCCTGATAGTCTAGAAAATACCTATTCCCTCTCCACCAAGCAATGATGTGGTCATTTGCTGTAAAACCATGGGTACAATAATCCTTGGATTCATAATTCTTTTGACAAATCAACTAGGAGTTTTGTATTTTTAATACAGGTTAAAAGTTGACATTTATAAAAACATTTGGTAATTCTAGGTGTATTACAAAGCTGTAGTCATCAAGACAGTATGGTACTGACACAAAAACAGACACACAGATCAATGAAACACAATAGAGAACCCAGAAATGGACTCACAATGATACGGGCAATCTCACCAAAGCAGGAAAGAATATCCAATGGAAAAAAAGCGGTCTCTTCAAAAATGATGCTGGAAAATTGGGTAGCAACAGGCAAAGTCAGCTGGATCACTTGCTTACACCATACACAAAAATAAATTCAAAATGGACAAAAGACCTAAACGTGAGGCAGGAAACCATCAAAATCCTGGAGGAGAACACAGGTAGCTATTTCTTTGGCCTCGGATTTAGGAACTGCTTATTAGACATGTTGCAGGAGGCAAGGGAAGCAAAAGCAAACATGAACTATTGGACCTTCACCGAAGTAAAAATCTTCTGCACAGTGAAGAAAACAAGCAAGAGAATTAAAAGGCTGCCCAAAGAATGGGAGAAGATGTTTGTGAATGACACATCAGATCAATATTCGTGTGTGTGTGTGTGTGTGTGTGTGTGTGTGTTTGTGTTCCACATTTTCCTTATCCATTCATTTATTGATAGACACTTAGGTTGCTTCTATATCTTGTCTGTTGTAAAGAATGCTGCAATAAACCTAGGGGTGCGTATATCTTTTCAATTTAGCATTTTTGTTTTCTTTGGAAACAGTAGTGGAATTCTTGGATCGTAAGGTAGTCCTATTTTTAAATTTTGAGGCCCCTCCACACCGTTTTCCACAGCGGCTGCACCAGTTTGCATTCCGACCCAAAGTGTGCAAGGTACCTTTTTCTCCACATTGTCACCGGCATTTGTTGTTTGTTGTGCTTTTGATTTTAGCCTTTCCGACATGTGTGAGTTGGTATCTCAATTGTGGTTTTGATTTACATTTCCTTGATGATGAGAAATGCTGAGCATATTTTCATTTGTCTGTTGGCCATCTAGATGTCTCCTTTATTTTTCTTATTTTTTATTTATTTTTTATTTATTTTTTAAATTTTTTTAACGTTTTTTATTTATTTTTGAGACAGAGAGAGACAGAGCATGAACGGGGGGAGGGGGGGGACAGAGAGAGAGGGAGACACAGAATCGGAAGCAGGCTCCAAGCTCTGAGCCATCAGCCCAGAGCCCGACGTGGGGCTCGAACCCACGGACCGCGAGATCGTGACCTGAGCTGAAGTTGGACGCTTAACCGACTGAGCCACCCAGGCGCCCCTGGATGTCTCCTTTAGAGAAATGTCTATTCAGATTCTCTGCCCATTGTTTTTTGTTGCTGTTTAGTTGTATGAGTTGTTTACATATTTTTTTACTTTTATTTTTTTATTTTTTTATTCAACCAAGTTAGTTAACATATAGGGTGATAATGATTTCAGGAATAGAATTTAATGATTCATCACCTACATATAACACCCAGTGCTTATCACCAGTGGCCTCCTTAATACCCATCACCCATCTAGCCCATTCCTGCATCCACCTCCCCTCCAGTAACCATCAGTTGTTTTCTGTCTTTAAGAGTCTTCTATGGTTTGTCTCCATCTCTGTATCTTATTTTTGCTTACATTTCCTATGATCATCTGTTTTGTTTCTTAAATGCCCCGTAGGAGTGAAATTATATGATATTTGCCTTTTTCTGACTGACCAGATTTGCTTAGCATAATACACTCTAGTTCCATCCATGTTGCAAATGGCAAGATTTGATTCTTATGGATCACTGAGTAATATTCCAGTGTGTGTGTGTGTGTGTGTGTGTGTGTGTGTGTGTGTGTATACCACTTCTTCCTTATCAGTTCATCAGTCAATGGACATTTGGGCTCTTTCCATTCTTTGTGGATTGATGATAGTGCTGCTATAAATATTGGAGTACACGTGACCCTTCGAATCACCACTCCTGTGTCCCTTGGATAAATAGCTAGTAGTGCAATTGCTGCCCCGTAGGGTAGTTCTATTTTTATTTTTTGGTGGAACCTCCATACTGTTTTCAGAGTGGCTACACCGGTTTGCATTCCCAAATGGAGTGCAAAAGGGTTCCACTTTTCTGCATCCTTGCCAACATCTGTTGTTTCCTGAGTTGTTAAATTTTAGCCATTCTCACAGGTGTGAGGTGGTAACTCATTGTGGTTTTGATTTATATTTTCCTTATGAGAGATGTTGAGCATCTTTTCATGTGTCTATTAGCCATCTGAATGTTTTTCTTGGAAAAGTGTCTACTCATTTCTTTTGCCAATGCTTCACTGGATGGTTTGTTTTTTTGAGTGTTGAATTTGATAAATTATTTGTAGATTTTTGATATTAACCTTTTATCTGATATGTTATTTGCAAATATCTTCTCCCATTCCTTCAGTTGCCTTGTAGTTTTACTGATTATTTCCTTCGCTGTGCAGAAGCTTTTTACCTTGATGAGATCCCAAAAGTTCATTTTTGCTTTTATTTCCCTTGCCTCTGGAGACATGTCAAGTAAGAGGTTGCTGTGGCTGAGGTCAAAGAGCTTGTTGCTTGTTTTCTCCTCTAGGATTTTGATGGAATTTAGGTCTTTCATCCATTTGAGTTTATTCTTGTGTATGGTGTAAAAAAGTGGTCCAGGTTCATTCTTCTGTATGTTGAGGTCCACTTTTCCCAACACCATTTGCTGAAGAGACTCTCTTTTTTCCATTGGGTATTATTTCCTGTTTTGTCAAAGATTAGTTGGCCATATGTTTGTGGGTCCATTTCTGTGTATTTTATTCTGTTCCATTGGTCGATTTGTCTGTTCTTGTGCCAATACCATACCTTCTTGATGATTACAGCTTTGAAATGCATCTTGAAGTCCAGAATTGTGATGCATCCAGCTTTGGTTTCCTTTTCAGAATTGTTTTGGCTTTTCTGGGTCCATACAGATTCTAGGATTGTCTGTTCTAGATCTGTGAAGAATCCTGGGGTATTTTGATGGAGATTGCATTAAATATGTAGATTGCTTTGGGTAGTATCAATATTTTAACAATATTTGTTCTTCCAATCCATGAACGTGGAATGTTTTTCCATTTCTTTTGTTCTTCTTCAATTTCTTTCATAAGCTTTCTATAGTTTTCAGTGTATAGATTTTTCACCTCTTTGGTTAGGTTTATTCCTAGGTATCTTAGGGTGTTTTGGTGCAACTGTAAATGGGATCAATTCTTTGATATCTCTTTCTGCTGCTTCATTATAGTGTATAGAAATGCAACCTATTTCTGTACATGGATTTTATAACCTGTGACTTGACTGAATTCATGTATCAGCTCTAGCCATTTTTTTTGGTGGAGTCATCAAGTTTTCCATGTAGAGTATCATGTGATCTGCAAAGAGGGAAAGTTTGACTTCTTCCTTGCCAAATTGGATGCCTTTTATTTCTTTTTGTTGTCTGAATCCTGAGGCTAGGACTTCAAGTACTATTGAACTATAGTGGTGAGAGTGGCATGCCTGTCATGTTCATGATCTTAGGAAAGCACTCCATTTTTCCTCATTGAGGATGATATTATCTCTGGGACTTTCATATATGGCTTTTAGGATGTTAAGGCATGTTCCTTCTATCCCTACGTCCTTGAGTATTTTTATCATAAAGAGACTCTTAACAATAGAGAACAAACTGAGGGTTGCTGGAAGGGAGGTGGGTGAGGGGATGGACTAAATGGGTGAGAGGCATTAAGAAGGGTGCTTGTGATGGGAACTGGGTAAGTGAAGAATCACTAAACTATACTACTGAAACCAATTCTACACTATATGCTAATTATGTAAATTTAAATAAAATCTTGGAAAGAAATAAAATAAAATCCAACTTGCCCATTGTAAGATACAGAAATGTACAGGCATCTGTGATCCAACATTTGGGAAAACACCGGGAATGTATGAGAGTGGACGAAGGAGAAACCGTATATCAGACAGATCAGAAGCTTAATAAAGTGAGTTGTTGAAATGTATGGAGAAGTTGAAATCAAACAAATGGGAATTCCAAGAAATAAATAGAGGGGGCAGATTCTACTTCCACAGTCTGATCAAAGAATAGCAGTTCCTGGCTCTGATGCTTTGAGCCCTGCAGTCATGGCATGTCTTCAGCCCCAGGACAATTGGCCTTTACATCACTGGAACCCCAACGATTCTTTTCAGAGCCCTCTTTATGTCTTTGTTCCTCAGGCTGTAGATGAAGGGGTTCAGCATGGGTGTGACCACGGTGTACATCACCGAGGCTGTGGCACTTGAGTGGAAGCTCTGGGTGGCAGCAGAGCTGAGGTACACTCCTAGGCTGGTACAGTAAAATAGGGAGACAACCAAGAGGTGAGACGCACAGGTGGAAAATGCCTTATACTTGCCCTGAGCTGATGAGATCCCACGTATGGAGGAAACTATCTTAGAATAAGAGTAAAGGATCCCAGCTAGGGAAGCACCACCCAACAATCCAGCTGCAAAATACATCAGCATGTCATTAAGAAAGGTATCAGAACAGGCAAGCAGGACCACCTGATTGATTTCACAGAAAAAGTGGGAGATTTCCACCTCTGTACAGAAGGACAGGCACAACATCATTAAGGTTTGTAATAAGGAGTTCAGGGTGCTCATCATCCAGGACACCAGAACAAACAGCCCACAGTAGGTGGGTTTCATGATCAGCATGTAGTGCAAGGGTTGACAGATGGCCACGAACCGGTCATAAGCCATCACAGAGAGTAGAAAGTTATCCAATCCAGCAAAGAGTAGGAAAAAATACATCTGTGTGATGCAGCCTGCATAAGTTATGACTTTGCTCTGTGTCTGGATGTTCCAGAGCATCTTCGGGACGGTGGTGGAGGTGAAGCAGATGTCTACAAAGGACAGGTTGGCCAGGAAGAAGTACATGGGCGTGTGGAGGTGGGAGTCAGAGCTGACGGCCAGGAGGATGAGTAGGTTCCCAAACACAGTGATCAGGTACATGGAGAGGAAAAGCCCAAAAGTGAGGAGCTGCAGCTCTGGTCTCTCTGCAAATCCCAGAAGAAAAAATTCTGAAACTTGTGAATCATTTCCTGGTTCCATGGGCTAGAGGGGACTATCAGGGAACAAAAAATAGCATGACCGAGTTTCTCAACAATGAACAAGGCAAATATCATTGGAATTCTATAATTTTTATTTTTCTTTCAAAAATTCAATATCCATAGTTTTTTGGATAGAACTCCCCCTCTGGGGACTCTTTCATGCCAGCTCTGAATAGGAATTCACATCCCACACTTAGCTTTTTCCCCCAATACTCATGGATTCTATAGTTTTAATGAGAAATTCTGTCACCCATTTGAGGAATAACCTTGAGCACTGACTCATCTCCGGACAAAGAGTACAGGTGTAAAAAAAATAAAAGTCTATAAGGTTCAGTGATGGAGACAGAGGATAAGCAAATGAAAGAGTGGATAAAATATGAGAAGGTGACAGGTGCTATGAAGAAAAACAAAGCCTGTGTAAAGGAAAGAACGGGTGGAGATGTTACTTTTTACTGGTTATTCGGGCATACCAAAACACATCTAAACAGAGGCCTCAAGGAGACAGAAGGAGACACAAAGTCCTCTGCGGAAAAGTACACCATCAGAGGGAACGACCAGTGCAGAGGCTCTGAGAAAAGTCATTTTTTAATCAATTTTTAAAACCTGAGGGTGGTTGATGCACCATGTTACAGCAGTTTGGGGTGTACAATCCAACACTTTTACATATCACACCATGCTCACCACACGTGGAGCCGCCATAGTATCACTGACTATATTCCCTTTGCTGTGCCTTTTAGTCCTGTGTGTCCTTCGTTCCTTAACTGGAAGCCAGTATCTCCCACTCCCTCTCACCATCTTTCCTTTTGTTGGTTTGCTTGTTGTTTTAAAAACCAATATTCATTGGTCATTCAATGGTCAACCAAAGCCATTGCGTTGAGGGGAATGAGCAAGAGGAAGAGTGGTGACAGATGGTGGCAGGGAATGTTGAGGAACAAGGTGGCCTCCCCGGTACTGATGAAACTTCACGGCACAAGGAATCCCTCCTTCACATAGCGTCCCTTGCACTTGATTGATTTTGTTTCCAAAGAATCTTTGGATAGAAATGGGCCCCCTTCTTATCTTCATGTGTTGGGTAATAATCTGGCATCTGTATATTAAGGGTCACATTATGGAGCTACGGGTTCCAGGACCTCTGCTTTGAGAACCGCTCATGGCACACACACACACACACGCACACACACACACACATGTGCGTGCCCACTAGTCTCCTAGGACCATGTCACAACTAGACTATTCTCACCTCAAGGCACATTAATTAGCTAAACACTGATACAAGGCAAGCTGCTGACAAGAGATTTTCTTTCCTCTAAAGATGTGAAAATACATCCAAGTTCCAGTAGTTAAGTCTTCTATGAGCAGGTAAACATGGGTCTCCGCATTAACATGAACTTTTCATAGCCAGTGTTTAAAGAAATTAAAATATCATTTCCAAAAACTGAGAGCAAGAAAAGTGGGGAGAAAGATCTATGAGTTGAGGCGGCCCCTAGCAGCGGGATGAGAATGTGTCTTTTGTTCCGGCAACACCCCAACCCCAGGTACGTCTCCTTCAAGCCCAGAATACTGAAGCAGCAAAAAGCAATGTATCTAAACGGAAAAGTTAGGATGTCTAAGTTATCAAGACATCCCGCTAAATGACAAGCAAGGGAAAACC
>NW_024420794.1:0-5271 GCF_014898765.1 Herpailurus yagouaroundi
TCCCCACTTTTTTCTTCTCTATCTCTTTTCATGGGTTTCAGATTTGGGCCATGGCCCAAAAGCTGTCTCTGTTTACTCTTCCTCCTTGATCCTTGACAGGATCTTCCCTGGTAAATCTCCTGCACACCTAGCCCCGTCTAGTTGTCTGCTTCTCTGAAGGAGGTGAATAAGAAGTGACTTTGCTAGCATCAACCCTCATCAGTATTGTGTTCTAACGATGATCAGTTGTGTTTTCCTTGAAGGACAGCAGAGGACAAGAGCCTCATACCTCACACAGTGCTTATGGATGTGATGGGGCCTCTTCAAGGCACTGGAAAGCTGAGAAGGAGTCAGAAGGAAAGTAAAGGGAGCAGGGGTCTATGAAAGAGGAGAAAGGGGGACCCGGAGAAAGGGGGTCCATGGAAAGGAGATTAGGCAGGAACTCACAAAGCCATGTTGCTGTGAAAAAGGCAGGTCCTGAGTGCAGGACACGTAGGTAGAAACACAGTCTTAGGGAATTGGAAGCAATGTTTCCATTTACATAAACATTCATCAGGCCATTACAAAGTGATGCTTTCTACCATAAAGTGGTTCTAAAAGACACAGAAAAGGAAACCAGTAAAAGCACAAAGGAGCACAGATGGTTTCATTTTTTGAAGAGAATGATAGGTAATCCCTCATTGATTCTCGAGCAAGCAGCAGGATGCAGACATTTTGAAAAAGAGAGATTAAGAGCACAGTTGAGAAGGAAGCAGAGCTGGTATGATGGCTGTGTTGTCACTCATCTTGGGTTAGTTATTTAACTTCTCTGATCCTCAGTGTCCTTGTCTGATAATAGGGATGACAGCAGGACACCGTGAGTAGTCAATGCATGACAAGCACCAAGAACATAACATAGACAGCTAACACTCACTGAACACAAATTGTTCACCAGGGCTTATGAGAAAGGCTTTATAGGGAATACTTAAGTTAATCAAAATGGATTATCACCCTAAGGTATATGGTGTCAAAAAGGAGTGAGTGACGTCAGTTACTGAACTAAATCTAGAGATTTTTAAAACCTATAAATATCAATGCATGAGATAGACAATGTCATTGTTTAAAGAAATTTTGATCTTATTACTCTAAATGCTACCCTGTTTAAGAAGTCTTCCCAGGGGAACCTGGGTGAGTCAGTCAGTCAAGTGTATGACTCTGAGATTTCAGCTCAGGTCATGATCTCATGGTTCGTGAGTTCAAGCCCCACATTGGACTCTGTGCTGGCAGTGCAGAGCCTACTTGGAATTCTCTCTCTCCTCCTCCTCTACCTGCCCCTCCCTTGCTCACACTTTCTCTGTCTCTCTGAAAATAAATAAACAAATAATTTTTAAATAAATGAAAAAAGAAGTCTTCCCAGGTCAGATGTTTCCAGAACACAAATACCTTGTAACTTGTATTGCAACAGCAAACCTTATAGAACCTGACACTAGAAGACATTCATAAATAATAAAATGACTACAAGTTTGAAGACGGTAACTTAAAGTCTGCACTTCTTCTTTTTCTTCCTTGGAAATCATTCAAAAACAATGATGAAAACAAGAAACAAAATCACTCATCCATTTTTTGTGGAAACGGGGAAAAGCAAAAACCCCAAAACTCAAAATAGGTACACAATCTGTCAAAAACTGTGAAGATCAAGCAGAAGTGTGAGTGGGAAGAAGTCGAGAGAGAGAAAGCCAAGTGGGACAGAAAGAACATGGAAAACAAGCTTGGAAAAAGAAAGAGAGGGGAGGGGATGGAGGAGAGGGAAGGGAAGAGGAGGGGAGGGGAGAGAAGAGAGGGAAGGGGAGGGTTGGGGAGGGGAAGGAGGAGAGGAAATGGGAGGGGAGGGGAGTGGAGGGGAGGGAAGGGAAGGGAGAATGCCCTAAGGTATGAAACGCTCCTGGGATGACAAACTTCTTACTTGTGATGAAACGCTCCTGTCACAGGAGAATCATACACAAGTCAGTGGTAGACACCCTTCTGTTTCAGGGACAGAGTGGGGGAAAAGGCTTTTCACTGATTATACAGCTATATCTATACCTATATCTATATCTATAGACATATAAATATATATCTATCTCACAGATAGTCAGATCCTATATCAATTGACTGGAAAGAAGTACAAACTCACATGCACAAAATCATCAACAATTATCTCAACTAACCCGAAACTGAGTTCTGGGCCTCCTGAGGATGAGTTTTAGGCAAATATATGAAAACATTCAGGTATTTCAAAAATTGATAATCAAAAAGAACTGATCCAGGATCTATCTATTCAAACCCACCACAAGAAAATAAGATAGAGAGAGAGAGAGAGAGAGAGAGAGAGGCCAGATAAAAAAAGAACAACACGCGGGGGGGGGGGGGCGAAATGTCACCATGGAGCAGTTGAAAATTTAACCATACTGACACAAGCCTTTTTAAAATTAACAAAATATTACCATTTATAAAGAAAAAGTAAGGTCAAGATTCAAGAGCTAAGATGGGAAGGAGGGAAAACAGAAGGAAAGCAGAGAGAAAAGAAGCAACAGGTGATAAAGCATAAACTGACAAAGCTCAGGAAAATAAAAATAGAAGAAAAGGCTAAGCCATCACAGAAATGAAGACAGAACTGGGAGAAACAGAATGAAGTATATCAATAATTAAAGCAAAGGAGAAGACAAATAGTATAGAAAAAATAAAAGCATGCAAAATAGAACATAAATGTAACAAAGTTTTGAAAAAAAAAATTGGTTCACTTCTACCTAGAATGTAATGGTTGCAAAAGACCATCATTCCTCTGGGGGGGAAATGAGAAAATATCAGATAAACGGGAGAAAATATACTTTTCTTTCAAGTTACTGAAGATCTGTGGAAACAAAGAGTCTAGGTAAATTCAATCACGAAAAGGAGCCAGCCTTCTGCAGGCGAGCAGAGATAAGTGTCACCGTCACCTCTGTGGAGGTATTTGCTGGGGCTGGGAGCACGGAGAAGTCCAGGAGGCAGCAGACCCATGCAGACATGAGCAGAAACCACCCTATCTTTCAATAGCTATATGCTGTCTGGTGCAGTGGGACCAGAATCCCAACGAGCCCAAATCCAGGGCTGGGCTTTCCTGTTCACCAGTTTCTTTCCACCAGACCTTGGTGAGTAAATAGTGGTACAGGGACTTGTCTGGAAGACACAGAAGGATCTACAGACTTGCAACTGCTCAGATTGAAAAGAAATATGAAGGAATAATGGGGGAGAATTTCCCCAAAAAGATAAAGATGTTAACCATGCAGTCAAGCTTAGCAAATCCTAAGCAGAATAAATGACGGGATCCAGTCGTAGGTACCTCAGAGTGAGCATTAAAAGAAAAAAGGGAAATCTTATACACAACCGGGGAAAAAAAGCCACATAAAAATCAGGGTTAGGAGCACCTGGGTGGATCAGTCGGTTAATCGTCTGACTTCGGCTCAGGTCATGATCTCACGGTTCATGAGTTTGAGCCCCACATCAGGCTCTGTGCTGAGAGCCCAGAGCCTGGACCTGCTTTGGATTCTGTGTCTCCCTCTCTCTCTACCCCTTGCCTACTCACGCTCTGTCTCTCTCTCTCTGTCCCAAAAGTGGATAAACATTTTTTAAAAAATTAAATCAGGATTAAAAAACAAAAATGAATTACAGCTGACTTCTCATCAAAATAATGGAAGCAATGGCAGAAGGAAGGTAGCTTTAAAATGCTGAAATGAGAAAACTACCAATTTTAAGTTGTAGTGAATGTATCCTTCAAAAATAGGCAAAGATAAAGACATTTTTAGATGAACAGATGTTAAGTGAATTTGTCCTCATCAGATTCATACTACAAAAAACACTAAAGGAAGTTCTTTGTGTTGAAGAGAAATGATCCCAGATAGAAGTCCAGACCTATGGGAAGAAACTAAGGACATTACAAGGAATAAATATATGAGTAAATATAAAAGACTTACTTAGATATTTATAAAAATAATGTTGACCATTTGAACCACAAGTGGCATTTAAGTAAAGAAAGGAAAGATGAATTGTTTGATAAGCAGTTTGGGAACAGATGGTTAGTAACCTGGAAAAAAATTAAGTTGGCTTTGTTTTTCATACCTTAGATTAACATAAATTTTAAATGGATGAAACATTATAATGAAACCGTAGGGAACTGGAATGATCTCTGGAGAAAACATTTGTTAATCTGAGTATGGGGAAGAACTTTGTAATAGGACTTTAATGCCAGGAGCATAAAGTTTAAAGTCTGATTCATTCACTCCCAAAATTCAAATTTTTATACTTGGTAAAGGCATAAAGTCAAAAGTCATCCAAGAAATTAGAGGGACATTTCTTTCATATAACAGACCAAGAGGTAACCATGGTAAAAAATAAATAAAAGATATGCTAAAATCAATAAGACTAAAAGTCTAGTAGAGAAATAGGCAGAGTCCATGAAAGGCCATGAAAAGCCATTCACAGAGAAACACGTGACAAGGGGCTTTATTTTAGATACACTAAGAAGAATGCAAATTAAAAGTACACTGAAAGGGGCGCCTGGGTGGCGCAGTCGGTTAAGCCTCCGACTTCAGCCAGGTCACGATCTCGCGGTCCGGGAGTTCGAGCCCCGCGTCAGTCTCTGGGCTGATGGCTCAGAGCCTGGAGCCTGTTTCAGATTCTGTGTCTCCCTCTCTCTCTGACCCTCCCCCGTTCATGCTGTGTCTCTCTCTGTCCCAAAAATAAATAAACGTTGAAAAAAAAAAAAGTACAATGAAAGATCATTTTACACCAAAAGTGGTCATTGTATATTCATCTCAAAGACCTATGCCCTTTTTGGCAAGACTGTGTCAACAATGACTTTCACCCTTCCTTACAGAGGACACAGCCCTTCTAGATGGCACATTAGTCAGTGTTCATAAAAGTTACAAATAAAAGTATTCTCCGATCCAGCAATTCCATTTCTACAAAATTTGACCTATAGAAACCATCAAGCAAGTACAGATTTAGTCAATGAAATATTGTTTGTAAAAGCAAAATGAATAGAGTCAACTCAAATGCCTGTCACTGAGGGAACAGATACATTAATCATAGTACATTCCTGTAAAAGGAAACTATAGCCATAAAAACAAGGAAGCAGGGTGCCTGGGTGGCTCAGTACATTGAGCCTCCAACTCTTGATTTCAGTTCAGGTCATGATCTCATGGTTCATGGGATTGAGCCCCATGTTGGTCTCTGCACTGAGAGTGGAGCCTGCTTGGGATTCTCTCTCTCTCTCTCTCTCTCTCTCTCTCTCTCTCT
>NW_024420795.1:0-1185 GCF_014898765.1 Herpailurus yagouaroundi
CCAAATGTTTCCATCAGTGTTGTTTGTTTTTAATAGAGCAAAACTCACAGTATTCTTTTCCACTCAACTGTGAGCAAAACAATAGCAGTAACGTGAATAAATCCCATTTCTAAAGCAGTATCCATACAGATTGGTTGGCTCTTGTAAGAGGCCTTATACAGCAAAAGAAACTGCTGGCTTTTAGTTTCCTCCATGGGCTTTTTACTTCTTGTTCTCGAAGCCCTTTACATGAAGATGTATTTACCCATACAACAACTTACATCTAAAAAAGGTACTGAACTCAAACATGCATTCTTGACGCACTTTGCACCGTAAATAAAACACTGAGCATCCAGGACAGAAGCAGAGAGAGGAAAAGAGATAGAAACAATTGTTCAACCCATTCTGTTTCTTAATGGCCATTTCTCCTCCTCATTTTCTTTCCCTTCTTTATTTCCCAACCCTTGAAACGTATTCCTTTGTACCTTCTCCGTCGCTATTTCTAAATTAGCTTCTTAAATTATTTTTATCATGAAGCAGGTCTGAATATACTAACACACAAAAATGTTCACGATAGAGTAAGTAAGGGGAACAAAAATCAGAACAGTTATAGTAGGAGTCCAATTTTTGTGTTTATATATACATAATAAGTTACAGTAAATACATATGTTTTTTTCTGGCATTCAAGTCTATTTAATCTGTTAATATATATTAATAGACTTACGATGGGAGAGAAAATAGATTAAAATGCTAGAAAGATACCTACCAAATTTTTAATACAGTGATGTGGGGGAATGACAATTGGAAAATGGGACATTCAGCTGATAGGTATGAATTTCCTTGCTTTTAAAAAATGTCAGTTACAAAGAAAAAGGTTAATGCTTTCAAACTGCGTCTATTTGCACAATATTCAGTGATGCCCAAAGCTGCCCAATCTTGTCCTGCCTATTACTGATACACTGCAGGATTTTGACAAGGATGGAACTCAGTGGTGACTGTTTCCCCTGCTATTACCACAAATGTCATTGTCTCAAAAACAGACGTGCTGCCTACAATGCAGACCTACACGCATGCACCTTGCCCTGGGAACTTGCCCGGTGCGTCCTGTCTGCACTCCATGGCACCTGTCCCCACAGAACCTCCTCCAAGCGTTCCAGCCACTGCCCTAAGAGCAGAGCAGAGCACCTGCCTGCAACTGTCAGGTTT
>NW_024420796.1:0-7499 GCF_014898765.1 Herpailurus yagouaroundi
CATCTCCAGAGTTATTTCCAGGAGTAGAAAGTGAAAAAGCTTTTGAATTGACTGTTTCCATTGGCCAACTGAGATACCTCCTTTAAACTGTTTTTAATGTTGCATTTGTTCTTAAGAACTTTCAGGAATTCTAAATTTAACTCCATCAAGAAAATATCTGAGAATGCGACTCCTCCCTCTAAGAAAATTATTTTGAGTTTTCTTTTACGGAAACATGACATGCCAAACATTTCCAGCAGTGTTGTTTGTTTTTATAGTGCAAAACTCACAGCATGGTTTTCCACTCAACTGTGAGCAAAACAATAGCAGTAACATGAATAAATCCCATTTCTAAAGCAGTATCCTTACAGATTGGTTGGCTCTTGTAAGAGGCCCTATACAGCAAAAGACACTGCTGGCTTTTAGTTTGCTACATGGGCTTTTTACTTCATGTTCTTGAAGCCCTTTACATGAAGATTTCTTTAACCATCCAACTTACATCTCAAAAAATTAATGAACTCAAACACGCATTCTTGAGGCACATTGCACTGTAAATAAAACACTGAGAATCTAGGACACAAGCAGAGAGAGACAAAAGGATAGAAACAATTGTTCAACCCATTCTGTTTCTTTTTCTTGTTGTTGTTCTATTTTATTTTAACTTTTAATATGAAATTTATTGTCAAATTAGTTTCCATACAACACCCAGTGCTCATCCCAAAAGGTGCCTTCCTCAATACCCATCACCAACCTCCCCTCCCTCCCACCCAAAATCTACCCTCAGTTTGTTCTCAGTTTTTAAGAATCTCTTATGGTTTGCCTCCTTCCCTATCTGTAACTTTTCCTCCCTCCTTCCCCTCCTCCTTGGTCTTCCATTAAGTTTCTCAGGACCAACATAAGAGTGAAACCATATGGTATCTGTCTTTCTCTGTATGACTTATTTCACTTAGCCTAACACTCTCCAGTTCCATCCCCATTGCTACAAAAGGCCATATTTCATTCTTTCTCATTGCCACGTAGTATTCCATTGTGTATACAGACCACAATTTCTTTATCCATTCATCAGTTGATGAACATTTAGGCTTTTCCTACAATTTGGCTATGGTTGAGAGTACTGCTATAAACATTGGGGTAAAAGTGCCCCAATGCATCAGTACTCCTGTATCCCTTGGGTAAACTCCTAGCAGTGCTATTGCTGGGTCATAGGGGAGATCTATTTTTAATTTTTTGAGGAACCTCCACACTGTTCTGCAGAGCGGCTGCGCCCGTTTGCATTCCCACCAACAGGGAAAGAGGGTTCCCGTGTCTCCAACATCCTCGCCAGCATCTATAGTCTCCTGATTTGTTCATTTTAGCCCCTCTGACTGGCGTGAGGTGGTATTTGAGTGTGGTTTTGATTTGTATTTCTCTGATGAGGAGCGACGCTGAGCATGTTTTCATGTGCCTGATGGCCATCCGGATGTCTTCTTTAGAGAAGTGTCTATTCATGTTTTCTGCCCATTCCTTCACTGAATTATTTGTTTTCCAGGTGTGGAGTTTGGTGAGCGCTTTATAGATTTTGGATACTAGCCCTTTGTCCAATATATCATTTGCAAATATCTTTTCCCATTCCATTGGTTGCCTCTTAGTTCTGTCGATTGTTTCCTTTGCAGTGAAGAAGCTTTTATCTTCATAAGGTCCCAGTAATTCACTTTTGCTTTTAATTCCCTTGCCTTTGGGGATGTGTCGAGTAAGAGATTGCTATGGCTGAGGTCAGAGAGGTCTTTTCCTGCTTTCTCCTCTAAGGTTTTGATGGTTTCCTGTCTCACATTCAGGTCCTTTATGCATTTTGAGTTTGTTTTTGTGAATGGTGTGAGAAAGTGGTCTAGTTTCAACCTTCTGCATGTTGCTGTCCAGTTCTCCCAGCACCATTTGTTAAAGAGACTGTCTTTTTTCCATTGGATGTTCTTTCCTGCTTTGTCAAAGATGAGTTGGCCATACGTTTGTGGCTCTAGTTCTGGGGTTTCTATTCTATTCCATTGGTCTATGTGTCTGTTTTTGGGCTAATACCATGCTGACTTGATGATGACAGCTTTGTAGTAGAGGCTAAAGTCTGGGATTGTGATGCCTCCTGCTTTGGTCTTCTTCAAAATTACTTTGGCTATTCAGGGTCTTTTGTGGTTCCATATGAATTTTAGGATTGATTGTTTTAGCTTCAAGATGAATGCTGGTGCAATTTTGATTGGGATTGCATTGAATGTGTAGATAGCTTTGGGTAGTATTGACATTTTAACAATATTCTTCCAATCCATGAGCACAGAATGTTTTCCCATTTCTTTCTATCTTCTTCAATTTCCTTCATAAGCTTTCTATAGTTTTCAGCATACAGATCTTTTTCATGTTTGGTTAGGTTTATTCAGAGGTGTTTTCACCTTCTTGGTGCAATTGTGAATGGGATCAGTTTATTTGTCTTTCTGTTGGTTCATTATTAGTGTATAAGAATGCAACTGATTTCTGTACATTGATTTTGTATCCTGCGACTTTGCTGAATTCATGTATCAGTTCTAGCAGACTTTTGGTGGAGTCTATCAGATTTTCCATGTATTATATGATGTCAGCTGCAAAAAGTGAAAGCATGACTTCCTCATTGCCAATTTTGATGGCTTTATTTCCTTTTGTTGTCTGATTGCTGATGCTAGCACTTCCAACACTATTGTAAACAACAGCGGTGAGAGTGGCCATCCCTGTCGTGTTCCTGATCTCACGGAGAAAGCTCTCAGTTTTTCCCCATTGAGGATGATGTTAGCTGTGGGCTTTTCATAAATGGCCTTTATGATGTTTAAGTATGTTCTTTCTATCCCGACTTCTCGAGGGTTTTTATTAAGAAAGGATGCTGAGTTTTGTCACATGCTTTTTCTGCATTGATTGACAGGATCATATGGTTCTTTTCTTCTATTAATGTGATGTATCACATTCATTGATTTGCAAGTATTGCACCAGCCCTGTAGCCCAGGAATGAATCCCACTTGATCATGGTGAAGAATTCTTTTTATATGCTGTTGAATTAGACTTGCTAGTATCTTACTGAGAATTTTTGCATCCATATTCATGAGGGATATTGGCCTGTAGTTCTCTTTTTTTACTGGTTCTCTGTCTGGTTTAGGAACCAAAGTAATGCTGGCTTCATAGAATGAGTCTGGAAGTTTTCCTTCCTTTCTATTTTTTGGAATAGCTTGAGAAGGATAGGTATTATTTCTGCCTTAAATGTCTGGTGGAATTCCCCAGGGAAGCCATCTGGTCCTGGACTCTTATTTGTTGGGAGATTCTTGATAACTGATTCCATTTCTTCACTGGTTATGTGTCTGTTCAAGTTTTCTATTTCCTCCTGTTTGAGTTTTGGAAGTGTGTGGGTGCTTAGGAATTTGTACATTTCTTCCAGGTTGTCCAGTTTGTTGGCATATAATTTTTCATAATACTCCCTGATAATTGCTTGTATTTCTGAGGGATTGGTTGTAATAATTCCATTTTCATTCATGATTTTATCTATTTGGGTCATCTCCTTTTCTTTTTGAGAAGCCTGGCTAGAGATTTATCAATTTTATTTTTTGAAAAAACCAACTCTTGGGTTCATTGATCTGCTCTACAGGTATTTTAGATTCTATATTGTTTATTTCTGCTCTGATCTTTATCATTTCTCTTCTCCTGGGCTTCGGTATCTTTGCTGTTCTACTTCTATTTCCTTTAAGTGTGCTGTTACATTTTGTATTTCAGATTTTTCTGGTTTCTTAAGATAGGCATGGATTGCAATGTATTTTCCTCTCAGGACTGCTTTCGCTGCATCCCAAAGCGTTTGTATTGTTGTATTTTCATTTTCACTTGTTTCCATATATTTTTAAATTTCTTCCCGAATTGCCTGTTTGACCCATTCATTCTTTAGTAGGGTGTTCCTTAACCTCCATGATTTTGGAGGTTTTCCAGACTTTTTCCTGTGGTTGATTTCAAGCTTCATAGCATTGCGGCCTGAAAGTGTGCATGGTATGATCTCAATTCTTGTATACTTATGAAGGGCTGTTTTGTGACCCAGTATGTGATCTATCCTGGAGAATGTTCCATGTGCACTTGAGAAGAAAGTATATTCTGTTGCTTTGGGATGCAGAGTTCTAAATATATCTGTCAAGTCCATCTGATCCAATGCATCATTCAGGGCCCTTGTTTTCTTTATTGATCCTGTGTCTAGATGATCTATCCATTGTTGTCAGTGGGGTATTAAAGTCCCCTGCA
This sequence comes from Herpailurus yagouaroundi, assembly GCF_014898765.1. Taxonomy (NCBI): domain Eukaryota; kingdom Metazoa; phylum Chordata; class Mammalia; order Carnivora; family Felidae; genus Herpailurus; species Herpailurus yagouaroundi. The sequence goes on from NW_024420796.1 coordinate 4,240, forward strand.
ATTACCACATTCTTATCAATAAGGTTGCTTATGTTTGTGATTGTTTTATATATTTGGAGGCCCTCGTATTTGGCGCATAGACATTTATAATTGTTAGTTCTTCCTGATGGATAGACCCTGTAAGTATTATATAATGCCCTTCTTAATCTCTTGTTACATCCTTTAATTTAAAGTCTAGTTTGTCTGATATAAGTATGGCTGCTTCAGCTTTCTTTTTACTTCCAGTAGCTTGATAGATAGTTCTCCATCCCCTCACTTTCAATCTGAAGGTGTCCTCAGGTCTAAAATGAGTCTCTTGTAGACAGCAAATAGATGGGTCTTGGTTTTTTTTTTTTTAATCCATTCTGATACCCTATTTTTTTTGGTTGGAGCATTTAGTCCATTTACATTCTGTGTTATCATAGAAAGATATGGGTTTAGAGTCATTGTGAAGTCTGTAGGTTTCATACTTGTAGTAATGTCTCTGGTACTTTGTCTCACAGAATCCCCCTTATGATCTCTTATAGGTCTAGTTTAGTGGTGATGAATTCCTTCAGTTTTTTATTTGTTTGGGAAGACCTTTATCTCTCCTTCAATTCTAAATGAGAGACTTGCTGGATAAAGGATTCTCAGCTGCATGTTTTTTTCTGTTCATCCCATTGAAGATTTCCTGCCATTTCTCTCTGGTCTGCCAAGTTTCAGTAGATAGATCTGTCACTAGTCTTATCAGCCTCCCTTTATATTTTAGAGCATGTTTATCCCTAGCTGCTATCAGAATTTTCTCTTTGTCCTTCTATTTTGCCAGTTTCACTATGATATGTCATGCAGAAGATCGATTCAAGTTATGTCTGAAGGGAGTTCTCTGTGCCTCTTGGATTTCAATGCCCTTTTCCTTCCCCAGATCAGGGAAGTTCTCAGCTATGATTTCTTCATGTACACTTTCAGCACCTTTCCCTCTCTTCCTCCTCTGGAATCCAATTATCCATATATTATTAGATTTAATTGTGTCACTAAATTCCCTAATTCTCCCCTCATACTCCTGGATTTTTTTATCTCTCTTTTTCTCAGCTTCCTCTTTTTCCATCATTTTATCTTCTAATTCACCTATTCTCTCCTCTGCCTCTTCAATCTGAGTTGCGATCACCTCCATTTTATTTTGCAGCTCATTTATAGCATTTTTTAGTTCCTCCTGTTTCTTAGTCTCTTGATTTTGTAGTAATAGATTCTCTGCTGTCCTCTATACTTTTTTCAAGCCCAGTGATTAATTTTATGACTATTATTTTAAATTCATTTTCTGTTACATTGTTTAAATCGTTTTTGATCAGTTTGTTAGCTGTCACTACTTCCTGGAGTTTCTTTTGAGGGGAATTCTTCCATTTTATCATTTTGCATAGTCACTGGAGTAGTGAGGAACTGCAGGGCTCTTCCCCTGTGCTGTCTGGAGAAGCTTGTGTTGGTGGGCGGGCCACAGTCAGACCAGATGTCTTCCCCCAGCCCACCGCTGGGGCCACAGTCAGACTGGTGTGTACCTTATCTTCCCCTCTCCCAGGGGCAGGATTCACTGTGGAGTGGTGTGGCCCCTGTCTGGACTACTTGTACAGGGCCAGGCTTGTGGTGCTGCTTAGATGGGATCTGGCGTATTAGCCAGGGTGGATCCAGAAGGTGCACAGGGGCATGAGGAGCAGACTCAGCTTGCTTTGCCTTAGGTTGTCTGCTTCAGGAGGGACCCTGTGGCACTGGGAGGGAGGCAGACCCATCAGAGGGATGGATCCACAGCAGCACAGCGTTGGGTGTTTGCGCTGTGCAAGCAAGTTCTGTGATGGGAACTGGTTCCCTTTGGGATTTTGGCTGGGAGATGGGCGAGGGAGATGGCACTGGCGAGTGCCTTTGCTCCCCACCAAGCTGAGCTCTGTCCTCTGGGGCTCAACAACTCTCCCTCCCATTGTCCTCCAGCCCTCCCGCTCTCAGAGCAGAGCTGTTGACTTGTAACATTCCAGACGTTAAGTCCCACTGGCTATCAGAATTCATGCAGTCCAGCCCCTCCACTTTTGCAAACCAGACTCGGGGGCTCTGTCTTGTCGGACAGGCTGCCCCTCCACTGCCCCAGCTCCCTCCCGCCAGTCCGTGTAGTGCGCACTGCCTCTCAGCCCTTCCTACCCTCTTCTGTGGGCCTCTCATCTATACTTGGCTCCAGAGAGTCCGTTCTGCTAGTCTTCTGGCAGTTTTCTGGGTTATTTAGGCAGATGTGGTTGGAATCTAAGTGGTCAGCAGGACGTGGTGAGCCCAGCGTCCTTCTACACCGCCATCTTCCTTCAACCCATCCTGTTTCTTAATGGCCATTTCTCCTCCTCATTTTCTTTCCCTTCTTTATTTCCCATCCCTTGAAAAATATTACTTTGTACCATCTCTGTTGCTACTTCTAAATTAGCTTTTTAAATTGCTTTTATCCTGAGGCAGGGCTGAACATACTAACACACAAAAATGTTCACAATAGAGTAAGGGAAACAAAAATCAAAACAGTTATAGTAGGAGTCCAATTTTTGTGTTTATATATACATAATAAGTTACAGTAAATACATATGTTTTTTCTGGCATTTAAATCTATTTACTCTATTAATATGTATCAATAGACTTATGATGGGAAAGAAAATAGATTAAAATGCTAGAAAGATACCTACCAAATTTTTAATACAGTGATGTGGGGGAATGACAATTGGAAAATGGGACATTCAGTTGATAGGTATGAATTTCCTTGCTTTTAAAAAATAAATGTCACTTACAAAGAAAAAAAGGTTAATGCTTTCAAACTGCGCCTCTTTGCACAATATCCAGTGATGCCCAAAGCTGCCCAATTTTGTTCTGCCTACACTGCAGGATTTTGACAAGGATGTAACTCAGTGGTGACCATTTCTTCTGCTATTACCACAAATGTCATTATCTCAAAAACAGACATGCTGCCTACAATGCAGACCTACATGCATGCACCTTGCCCTGGGAACTTGTCCAATGCGTCCTGTCTGCACTCCATGGCACCTGTATCCACAGAACCTCCTCCAAGCATTCCACCCACTGCCCTAAGAGCAGAGCAGAGCACCTGCCTGCAACTGTCAGGTTTGAGAAATTAGTCAATGCTTCCCCTGGGAAAGCTAATCACTGTTTTCAAAAGCTCAATTATAAAAGAAATCACCACACAAATGGGAACCCAGAGAATAATCTCAAAAACAATAATAAAGGCATAAAACCTCATACTTAGCACGTTATACTTGCCCATTTCTTTTTTG
>NW_024420797.1:0-2116 GCF_014898765.1 Herpailurus yagouaroundi
TCTCTCTCTCTCTCTCTCTCTCTCTCTCTCTCTCTCTCTCTCTCTTTCTCTCTGCTCCTCCCCCACACGTTTCGTTCCTTGCTCTATTTCCCTAAAAAAAAGGAGGAAGCTTTACAAAATAGGTTGTCAAGCAGAAAAAATTAAAAATGCAAAACAGTGTGGATTCCAGAACTTTAAGAAAAAGAAAGGAAAGAAAAATATTTTTAATTGAATATGCATAAATATCTGGAAGGATTCACCAGACTGATAACATTGAAAGCCCTCACAAGGGATGGAGAGTAAAGAGCATAGAATGGAAGATTGGATGAGAAAGGAGGCTTTTTATTTTATGTCCTTTCATAATTAATGATTTTTTTAAGCAAAAATTGTTTATTCCCTATTCAAACCCTATGTAAATACAAGTTTAAAAAATAAACATACTATCTTGGTCATGTTGAATTTGGTTGCAAGAGTAAGAAAGGAAAGCATTGTTTCAAAGAAAGAGGGAAACTTTCCAGTCCCTTTCCTTTCCCTTTTGTGGAAAATAAATCCAAACCTCATGGAAACTGGAAAATCCTCAATCCTGTGTCTCTCCCTGAGAGGTTGTCACCTTCCTTCTCTCCTGTGTCTGATGCCATTCTCCTGTCTGGAGGCCAGCCACCTTGAAACAGCCCCTAGTTCTGACCTGCCCTAATATAGGCTTTCTCACCACTTTACATCAGTACTCACTCTTGTCTCAGCTCCATATTCTTAGCCTGTCTCACAGACTCTGTCTACACCTCAAGTACATGTATGTCCAGGAGACAAACTCTAACCACTCTGGCAAACATCACCCCTGGACACGGATGGTTGGCATGACAGAAACACCAGTGCAATGGGTAGGGCTGATTATCCCCCAAAAGGGAACAAATAATGGGTGTCTGTAAACAAAAAAAGACAGAAATAAGTTAAGCTGGCATTAGGGGAATTTAGTACTGACCCTAAGGTTATTTTCCCCTGTCTCCACTGTGGGCAAAGATCATTAGATACAATTAGAAGATTCCAGATAACTAAACCATAAGTTTTATGTCTCTGTGTATCAGTTATCTATTGCTATAACATTACCACACACTTAGCATCTTCAACTAGCACACATTTATCATCTCAGAGTTTGTGAGTTGGAAGTCTAGGCATTGCTTTTTTGAATTATCTGCAATAAAAATGTTGGCCAGGACAGGTTCTCATATGAGGCTCTCCTGAGGGAAGGTCCACTTCCAAGCTTGGATGGTAATTAACAATATTCTGTTCCTTGCAGACTGCCAAACTGAAGGTCTCAGTGCCTTGCTGGCCAGAGATCACCCTCAGTTCTTTGCCACATGGCTGTCTCCACAGGGAAGTCTACAAGATGGAAGCTTGCTCTTCAAGGCCAACAAGAAAGAAAACATCTCCTCAGAGATTGGAAGTTATATTATCTAATGTAATCCCATATACAATCCCATACATCCTGACCCATTTGCCATATTCTATCAGCTGGAAGCAAGTCACAGGTTCCTTCCTCCCTCAAGAGGAAGGGACCACACAAAGCAGAAAATACCAGAAAGCAGAGAAACTGGCAGCCTCTTTAGAATCTATCCACCACATCCAGCACCACAAGAGATAAATAATAATAATAATAATAATAATAATAATAATAATAATATTTTCTGATCCAAAATCTTATCCCTGATCTTTAAGTAGTTGTTTGACTTCTCTGTGTAAATATTCATCTCCCACTGCTTGGTCTCTACAGCTAATTTATGAGTACTCTCTGGGCAGGGATGATTTGATGGCCTATTGTTTGGTGGCTGAGTTTTTTGTTGGTAATTCATACCCCATTTCTATTCCACCCCCTACTAGTTCAGTTAAGTGTCTGAAAACTCTTAGTGGAATGCATTTCTTTATTATCAGTGTCTCTATTTGAGAGGTGGCACTGTGCTGACAGCTTGGAGCCTGGAGCCTGCTTCAGATCCTGTGTCTCCCTCTCTCTCTCTCTGCCCCTCTCCCGCTCTTGCTCTGTCTCTCCCTCTCTCTTACAAAAATAAAATAAACATTTTTTTTTAATTTAAAAAGAAAGAGAGATCTGGGTATTATATTAAAGAAGTGCCTTGGGAAAAAGTTG
>NW_024420798.1:0-1080 GCF_014898765.1 Herpailurus yagouaroundi
TCTCTCTCTCTCTCTCTCTCTCTCTCTCTCTCTCTCTGTTCTTCCCCCACTCATGTTTCCTTCCTTGCTCTATTTCTCTGAAAAAAGGAGGAAGATTTACAAGATAGGTTGTCAAGCAGAAAAAGTAAAAAATGCAAAACAGTGTGGATTCCAGAACAACTTTAAGAAAAAGAAAGGAATGAAAGATATTTTTAATTGAATACGCATAAATATCTGGAAGGATTCACCAGACTGATAACATTGAAAGCCCTCACAAGGGATGGAGAGTAAAGAGCATAGAATGGAAGATTGGATGAGAAAGGAGGCTTTTTATGTCCTTTCATACTTTTTGATTTTTTAAGCAAAAATTGTATATTCCCTATTCAAACCCTATGTAAACACAAGTTTAAAAAATACACATACTATCTTGGTCACGTTGAATTTGGTTGTAAGAGTAAGAAAAGAAAGGACTGTTGCAAAGAAAGAGGGAATCTTTCCAGTCCCTTTCCTTTCCTTTTTGTGGAAGATAAATCCAAACCTCATGGAAACTGGAAAATCCTCAATCCTGTGTCTCTCCCTGAGAGGTTGTCACCTTCCTTCTCTCCTGTGTCTGATGCCATTCTCCTGTCTGGAGGCCAGCCACCTCGAAACAGCCCCTCGTTCTGACCTGCCCTAATATAGGCTCTCTCTTACCACTTTACATCAGTACTCACTCTTGTCTCAGCTCCATATTCTTAGCCTGTCTCACAGACTCTGTCTACACCTCAAGTACATGTATGTCCAGGAGACAAACTCTAACCACTCTGACAAACACCACCCCTGGACACGGATGGTTGGCATCATAAAACCACCAGTGCAATGAGTAGGGGTGCTTATCCCCAAAAAGGAACAAATAATGGGTGTCTGGAAACAAAAGACAGAAATAAGTTAAGCTGGCAGTAGGGGAATTTAGTACTGACCCTAACGTTATTTTCCCCTGTGTCCACTGTGGGCAAAGATCATAAGACACAATTAGAAGATTCCAGATAACTAAACCATAAGTTTAATGTCTCCGTGTATCAGTTATCTATTGCTATAACATTACCACACACTTAGCATCTT
>NW_024420799.1:0-9904 GCF_014898765.1 Herpailurus yagouaroundi
GAGACTTTTCCTCCCCACTCTTTTCTTCTCTCTCTCTTTTCATGGGTTTCAGATTCGGGCCTTGGCCCAAAAGCTGTCTCTGCTTACTCTTCCTCCTTGATCCTTGACAGGACCTTCCCTGGTAAATCTCCTGCACACCTAGCCCCGTCTAGTCGTCTGCTTCTCTGAAGGATGTGAATAAGAAGTGACTTTGCTAGCATCACCCTTCATCAGTATTGTGTTCTAACGATGGTCAGTTGTGTTTTCCTTGAAGGACAGCAGAGGACCAGAGCCTCATAGCTCACACAGCGCTTACAGATGTGATGTGGCCTCTTCAAGGCACTGGAAAGCTGAGAAGGAGTCAGAGGGAAAATAAAGGGGAGCCAGGGTCTATGAAAGAGGAGAAAGGGGGACCCAGAGAAAGGGGGTTCCATGGAAAGGAGATTAGGCAGGAACTCACAAAGCCATGTTGCTGTGAAAAAGGCAGGTCCTGAGTGCAGGACACATAGGTAGAAACACAGTCTTTGGAAACAGGAAGCAATGTTTCCATTGACATAAACATTCATCAGGCCCTTACAAAGTGATGCTTTCTACCATAAAGTGGTTCTAAAAGACACAGAAAAAGAAACCAGTAAAAGCACAAAGGAGCACAGATGGTTTAATTTTTCAAAGAGAAATGATAGGTAATTCCTCATTGATTCTCGAGCAAGCAGCAGGATGCAGACATTTTGAAAAAAAGAGATTAAGAGCAGAGTTGAGAAGCAAGCAGAGCTGGGTAATATGGCCGGTGTTGCCACTCCTTGGGTTAGTTATTCAACTTCTCTGGTAATCAGTGTCCTTGTCTGACAATAGGGATGACAGCAGGACACCGTGAGTAGTCAATGCATGACAAGCACCAAGAACATAGCATAGACAACTAACACTCACTGAACACAAACTGTTCCCCAGGGCTTATGAGAAAGGCTTTATAGAGAATACTTAAATTAATCAAAATGGATTATTACCCTAAGGTATATGGTATCAAAAAGAAGTGAGTAACGTCAGTTACTGAACTAAATCTAGAGATTTTTAAAACCTATAAAAATCAACGCAAGAGATAGACAATGTCATTGTTTAAAGAAATTTTGATCTTATTATTCTAAATGCTACCCTGCTTAAGAAGTCTTCCCAGGGGAACCTGGGTGAGTCAGTCAGTCAAGTGTATGACTCTGAGATTTCAGCTCAGGTCATGACCTCATGGTTCGTCAGTTCAAGCCCCACATTGGGCTCTGTGCTGGCAGTGCAGAACCCACTTGGGATTCTCTCTCTCTCTCTCTCTCTCTCTCCTCCTCTACCTGCCCCTTCCTTGTTCACATTGTCTCTCTCTGAAAATAAATAAATAAACTTAAATAGTTCTTAAATAAATAAAAAAAAGTAGTCTTCCCAGGTCAGATGCTTCCAGAACACAAATACCTTGTAACTTGTATTGCAACAGCCAACCTTATAGAACCTGACACATAGAAGACATTCATAAATAATAAAATGACGACAAGTCTGAAGACGGTAACTTAAAGTCTGCACTTCCTCTTTTCCTTCCTCGGAAATCATTCAAAAACAATGATGAAAACAAGAAACAAAATCACTAATCCATTTTTTGTGGAAACGGGAAAAAGCAAAACCCCCAAAAGTCAAAATAGGTACACAATCTGTCAAAAACAGTGAAGTTCAAGCAAAAGTGTGAGTATGAAGAAGTTGAGAGAGAGAAAGCCAACTGGAACAGAAAGAACATGGAAAACAAGCTTGGAAAGGAAAAGAGAGTGGAGGGGAGGGAGGGGGAGGGGAGGGAGGGAAGGAGAGGGAAGGGGAGGGGAGGGAGGGAAGGGAAGCGAAGGGCAGGGAAGGAAGGGAAGCGAAGGGCAGGGAAGGGCAGGGAAGGGCAGGGAAGGGCAAGGAGCATTCCCTGAGGTATAAAATGCTCCTGTGATGACAAATTTCTTACATGTGATGACAGAAATGAGATGAACCAGTAACAGGAGAATCATACACTAGTCATAGTGGTAGGCACCCCTCTGTTTCAGGGACAGAGGGAGAGAAAAGGCTTTTCAATGGAGTGTGTGTGTGTGTGTGTGTGTGTGTGTGTGTGTGTATCACAGATCCTTGGATCCTTTATCAATTGACTGGAAAGAAGTCCAAACAAATTCCCATGCACAAAATCATCAAAAATTATCTCAACTAACCTGGAACAGAGTTCTGGGCCTCCTCAGGATGTGTTTTAGGCAAACATATGAAAAAGTTCAGGTATTTCAAATTTTGATAATCAAAAAGAACCTACACAGGATCTATTCAAACCCATCACAAGAAAAGAAGACAGAAATAAAAGAGAGAGGGAAAAAAGCCAGATAAAGAGAGAACAAAAGGCAGGGGTAAAAAGACATCATGGAGCAGTTGAAAATTTGACCATACTTACACAAGACATTTTTAAATTAACAAAATATTACCATTTATAAAGAAAAAGTCAACTCAAGATTCAAGAGCTAAAACAAAGAGGAGGGAAAACAGAGAGAAAAGAAGCAAAGAGAGATAAAGCATGAACTGACAAAGCTCAGGAAAATACAAATTGAGGAAAAAGTTAAACCATCACAGAAATGAAGACAAAACTGGGAGAGACAGAATGAAGTATATCAATAATTAAAGCAATGTAAAAGACAAATAGTATACAAAAAATAAAATCATGCAAAGTAAAACATAAATGTAACAAAGCTTTTTAAAAAAATTAGGGAGGTTCACTTCCACCTAGAATGTAAAAGTTGAGAGGGGAGGGGCCAAGATGACGGAACAGAATGGAAGTTTTTTTGTGTGTGTTTCCCATCCCATAAACACAGCCAGATCAACACCAAACCATCCTGCACACCTAGAAAACTGATTTGAGGATTAACACAACAATCTGCACAACCTGAACCAGAGAACTCAGTAGGGACATGGCACGGGAGAGGTAAACTGGGGGAGAGAGAAGCCATGGAGGGGAGGGAGCTGTGTTGGTTTGTGGACAGAGGAAGGAGATAGGGGGGCAATGGAGGGGAGAGTTTGGAAAGCATCCCCCTTCCTAAAAGCAGCTGGAGAGAAAAGGAAGAGTACTCAAGGGACTGAACAAAAAAGGGAAAAAGGAGAAAGGAGAGGGTTTAAATTCCATTAAGACACTAAAATCAGGGGGAGCGTGGACTCTGAAACTCCACAGCTTGATACATGGTGGTGCTCTGGTGAGAAGGGCAAATCCCCAGGAGCAGAGAGAAAGGTCCTCGGGGTCCTTGGCCACATGGGGAGTGGGGATATCCCTGCTGGGTGGACAGCTGGTAGAGGCGGTACAGCCACCCCACACACAAAGGTTGCAGCGGACCCCCAGAGAACAACCACATTCACTGGTGCTGGAACAAGGATGTTAAGGGGGAAGCCTGGCACCAGATGTGTGTTGTGATTTTCCATAATCCCTGAAACGCTTCTACTACACAATCACATGAACATTTTCTGGGGTGGACCCGGCAGCAGTCTCTGGGCATCAGCAGCAGCACAGTCCCACAAATATTCCTGGGTGTGGCCAACACCCAGCCATTGCTCTGAGATCCTCCCCCAGAAGGTCAAAGCTACAGTCCCTCAGAAGGGAGGGGATGGGAAACATAGCCATGTCTGAGATAAAACTCAGGAGGGAGGTACCACCTGGCAACCTGACAGCTTGGTCACAGACAGTGTAAAATCGGGGAGTGGATACAAGCTGGAAATAAAAGACAGGTGGCGACTGCTGGTCCGGGAGAACAGAGTTCTGATACTAGAGACTGGGTAGCTGGGTGATGTCATTTTCATGCCTCCCGCGCATGCACATACACATCTACAGGCACCACAACAATCCACCCCAGGAAGCTAAGCAGCGCCATCTAGTGGAGCACAGAGCTGTTACACTAAGCCCCGCCAAACTGGGCCAACCTTGGCCTTCAGGAACACCACAGGTCTCTCCACCTGCTTAGTTTATGAACTATAAAGTGCTTCATAGTTTACCTTCTAGGGCAAACCGATGTAATTTCAATTGTACTTCAGTCTGTTCACTGGTCCATCTATTCAATTCTTTCTTTTTCTTTTTTGTTTCTTTTTCTTGAATACACAAAGAGAAAACACTTTATTTTTATTTTCCATTCCCATTAAAAATATTTTTCTTTAATTTTTTCTACTATACTTTATACTTTTTGTAAATTTTCAAATTCTATTTTCTTACTTCATCATTTCATTTTTTTCTATTTCATTGTATTCATTTTCTCAAGTTTTCAAATATTTTCTTTTTTCTTCTCTTATCTTTCTCTTTTTTCTCTAGTCTTTCAAGCTCCTTTCAACAACTAGACCAGAAACACCTAGCATCTAGAATCCTTTATTTGATTTTTTGTGTTGTTTTTGAACTTTGAATTTTAATTTTTTTACCATAATAATTCCTTTTCTTCCTTCAAAATGACGAAATGAAGGAATTCACCCCAAAGGAAAGAATAGGACAAATGACAGCCAGGGACTTAATCAGCACAGATATATCCAAGATGTCTGAACCAGAATTTAGAATCACAATAATAAGAATACTAGCTGGGGTCGAAAACAGATTAGAATCCCTCTCTGTGGAAATAAAAGCCAGTCAGGATGAAATAAACAATGTTGTAACTGAGTTGTAATCTCAAATGTCTGTCACAGCGGCAAGAAGGAATGAGGCAGAACAGATAATCAGCAATATAGAGGACAAACTTATGGATAAAAATAAAGCAGAAAAAACAAAGAAGACTACTGCAAAAGAGCACGATTTAAGAATTAGAGAAATCAGTGACTCACTAAAAAGGAACAACATCAGAATCATACAGATCCAAGAAGAGGAAGAGAGAGAAGGCGTAGAAGGGTTAAGTGAGCAAATTATAAACGAAAACTTTCCTAACCTAGGGAAAGACACAGACATCAAAATCCAGGAAGCACAGAGGACTCCCATTAGATTCAACAAAAAGTGACCATCAACAAGGCATATCATGGTGAAATTCACAAAATACTCAGGCAAGGAAAGAATCATGAAAGCAGCAAGGGAAAAAAGGTCCCTAACATACAAGGGAAGACAGATCAGGTTCACAGCAGACCTATCCACAGAAACTTGGCAGGCCAGAAAGGAGTGGCAATATAGATTCAATGTGCTGAATTGGAAAAATATGCAGCCAAGAATTCTTTTTTTTATCTTTTTATTTTTTTAATATGAAATTTATTGTCAAATTGGTTTCCATACAACACCCAGTGCTCATCCCAACAGATGCCCTCCTCAATACCCATCACCCACCCTCCCCTTCCTCCCACCCCCCATCAACCCTAATACTGTTCTCAGCTTTTAAGAGACTCTTATGGTTTGGCTCCCTCCGTAACTTTTTTTTTCCTTCCCCTCCTCCAAGGTCTTCTGTTAAGTTTTTCAGGATCCACATAAGAGTGAAAACATATGGTATCTCTGTATGACTTATTTCACTTACCATAACACTCTCCAGTTCCATCCATGTTGCTACAAAAGGCTTATTTCATTCTTTCTCATTGCCACATAGTATTCCATTGTGTATTAAACCACAATTTCTTTATCCATTCATCAGTTGATGGACATTTAGGCTCTTTCCATAATTTGGCTATTGTTGAGAGTGCTGCTATAAACATTGGTGTACAAGTGCCCCTATGCATCAGCACTCCTGTATCTCTTGGGTAAATTCCCAGCAGTGCTATTACTGAGTCATAGGGTAGATCTATTTTTAATTTTTTGAGGAACCTCCACACTGTTTTCCAGAGTGGTACAGCCAAGAATTCTTTATCCAGCAAGGCTTTCATTCAAAATAGAAGGAGAGATAAAAAGTTTCCCCAACAAACAAAACTTAAAGGAGTTCGTGACCACTAAACCAGCCCTACAAGAAATTTTAAGGGGGACTTTCTGAGGGGAGAAAAGACACGAAAAAAAAATATTTAAAAAAAACAAAAAACAAAGACTAGAAAGGACCAGAGAACAGCACCAGAAACTCCAACTCCGTAAGAAACATAATGGCAATAAATTCATGTCTTTCAGTACTCGCTCTAAATGTCAGTGGACTAAATGCTCCAATCAAAAGACAAAGGGCAAAGAATGGATAAGAAAACAAGATCCTCCTATATGCTATTTACAAGAGACCCACTTTAGACCTAAAGACACCTTCAGACTGAAAGTAAGGGTATGGAGAAGGATCTATCATTCTAACCATCACCAAAAGAAAGTTGGAGTAGCCATACTCATATCAAACAATCTAGACTTTAAAATAAGGACTGTAACAAGAGATGAAGAAGGGCATTATATCATAATTAAGGGGTCTATCCACCAAGAAGACTTAACAATTGAAACATTTATGCTCCAAATGTGTGAGCACCCAAATATATAAATCAATTAGTCACAAACATAAAGAAACTCATTGCTAACAATACCAAAATAGTAGGGGACTTCAACACCCCACTTCCAGCAATGGACAGATCATCTAATCAGAAAATCAACAAGGAAACAATGGTTTTGAATGACACACTGGACCCAAAGGACTTAAAAGATATACTCAGAACATTTCATCCTAAAGCAATGGAATTCTTCTCCAGTCACATGGAACGTTCTCCAGAAAAGAATATAAAGATTGAAAAAGACCATCATTCATCTGGAGGGAAAAATGAAAAAATAGCAGATAACAGGAGAAAATATACTTGTCTTTCAAGTCACTGAAGATCTGTGGAAATGAAGAAGTCTAGGTAAATTCAACCATGACAAGCAGCCGGCCTTCTGCAGGTGAGCAGAGATGCATGTCACCGTCACCTCTGTGGTGGTATTTCCTGGGGCTGGGAGCATGGAGAAGTCAGGGAACAGTCCACTGTCAGGCAGCTAACCAATGTGGAGATGAGCAGAAACCACCTTAACTCTCAATAGCTATATATGTTGTCTGGCATGGAGGGACCAGAAGCCCAAAGAGCCCAAAATCCGGGGCTGGGCTTTACTCTTCACCAGTTTCCTTCCACAAGACCTTGCTGAGTAAATAGTGGTATGGGGACTTGTCTAGAAGACACAAAAGGATCTGACAGACTTGCACTGCTGAGATCCAAAAGAAATATGAAGGAATAATGGGGGTGAATATTCCCCAAAGGATAAAGATGTTAATCATGCAGTCAAGCTGAGCAACTCCTAAGCAAGATAAATGAAGGAATCCAGTCTTAGGTACATCAGAGTGAGCATGAAAAGTAAAAGGAAAATCTAATATGCAACCAGTAAAAAAAGGCACAGTAAAATCAGGGTTAACAAAAACAAAAAAGAATTACAGCTGACTTCTCATCGACATAATGGAAGCAATGGCAGAAGGAAGGTAGCTGAAATGAGAAATGAGAAACTATGCATTTTAAATTGTAGTGAATGTATCCTTCAAAAATAATAAAAAATAAAGACATTTTTAGATGAACAGATGTTAAGTGAATTTGTCCTCCTCAGATTCATACAAGAAACACTAAAGAAGTTCTTCCTGTTGAAGAGAAATTATCCCAGATAGAAGTCCAGATATTCTGTACTAAGAAGAAACTAAGGATATTACAAGGAATAAATATATGAGTAGATAGGGGTGCCTGGGTGGCGCAGTCGGTTAAGCGTCCAACTTCAGCCAGGTCACGATCTCACGGTCCGTGAGTTCGAGCCCCGCATCAGGCTCTGGGCGGATGGCTCGGAGCCTGGAGCCTGTTTCCGATTCTGTGTCTCCCTCTCTCTCTGCCCCTCCCCCGTTCATGCTCTGTCTCTCTCTGTCCCAAAAATAAATAAAAACGTTGGACAAAAAAAAATTTTTTTAAATATATGAGTAGATATAAGAGACTTACTTACATATTTATAAAAATAATGTTGACCATTTGAACCAAAAGTGGCATTTAAGTAAAGAAAGGAAAGATGAATCGTTTGATAAGCAGTTTGGGAACAGATGGTCAGTAACCTGGAAAAAAATTAAGTTGGCTTGTTTTTCATACCTTAGATTAACATAAGTTTCAAATGGATGAAACATTATAATGAAACCGTAGGGAACTGGAATGATCTCTGGAGAAAACATTTGTTAATCTGAGTATGGGGAAGAACTTTGTAATAGGACTTTAATGCCAGGAGCATAAAGTTTAAAGTCTGATTCATTCACTCCCAAAATTCAAATTTTTATACTTGGTAAAGGCATAAAGTCAAAAATCATCCAAGAAATTAGAGGGAAATTGCTTTTGTAAATCATATCACAGACCAAGGGGTAACCATGGTAAAAAATAAATAAATAAAAGGTACGCTAGAAATCAATAAGACTAAAAGTCTAGTAGAGAAATAGGCAGAGTCCATGAAAGGCAATGAAAGAGAGGCATTCACAGAGAAAGACATGACAAGGTGCTCTATTTTAGGTACGCTGAGAAGAATGCAAATTAAAAGTACACTGAAAGATCATTTTCACCAAAAGTGGTTACTGTGTATTCATCCAAAACATCCATACATTTTTTGGCAAGACTGTGGCAACAATGACTTTCACCCTTCCTTACAGAGGGCACAGCCCTTCTGGATGGCACATTACTCAGTGTTCAGAAAAGTTACAAATAAAAGTATTCTCTGATCCAGCAATTCCATTTCTACAAAATTTGACCCATAGAAACAATCAAGCAAGTACAGGTGTAGTCAATGAAATGTTGTTTGTAAAAGCAAAATGAAAAGAGACAACCCAAATGCCTGTCACTGAGGCACCAGATACATTAATCAGAGTACATTCCTGTAAAAGGAAACTATAGCCGTAAAAACAAGGAATCAGGGTGCCTGGGTGGCTCAGTACATTGAGCCTCCAACTCTTGATTTCAGTTCAGGTCATGATCTCATTGTTCATGGGATCCAGCCCCATGTCGGGCTCTGCACTGAGAGTGGTGCCTGCTTGGGATTCTCTCTCTCTCTCTCTCTCTGCCCTTACCCCACTCATGATCGCTTGCTCTCACTCTCTTTCTCTCTAAAATAAAAAAAAAAAAGGAGGAAGCAGTTTATGCACTGAAACAGAAAGTCTTGAACTTTATAAGCTAGGTTGTTAAGCAGAAAAAATCTAAAATGCAAAACAGTGTGCATTACAGAACAACTTTAGGAAAAAGAAAGGAAAGAAAAATATTTTTACTTGAATATGCATAAATATCTGGAAGGATTCACCAGACTGATCACATCGAAAGTCCTCACAAGGGGTGGAGAGTACAGACCATAGAAGGGAAGATTGAATGAGAAGAGAGACTTTTTATTTCATATCCTTTCATACTTTTTGACTTTTTAAGCAAAAACTATTCAAACCCTATATAAACACAATACAAGTTTTAAAAATACACATACTATCTTGGTCATGTTGAATTTGGTTGTAAGAGTAAGAAAAGAAAGGACTGTTGAAAAGAAAGAGGGAATCTTTCCAGTCCTTTTCCTTTCCCTTTTGTGGAAAATAAATCCAAACCTTGTGGAAACTAGAAAATACACATCTCAATTGTACACAACCTTTCAGCTCTAGATTCTTAGCCTGTCTCACAGACTCCGTCTACACCTCAAGTACATGCATGTCCAGGAGACAAACTCTAACCGCTCTGGCAAACACCACCCCTGGACACGGATGGTTGACATCACAAAACCACCAGTGCAATAAGTAGGGGTGATTATCCCCAAAAAGGAACAAATAATGGGTGTCTGGAAACAAAAGACAGAAATAAGTTAAGCTGGCAGTAGGGGAATTTAGTACTGACCCTAACGTTATTTGCCCCTGTGTCCACTGTGGGCAAAGATCATAAGACACAATTAGAAGATACCAGATAACTAAACCATAAGTTTTATGTCTCCATGTATCAGTTATCTATTGCTATAACATTACCACACACTTAGCATCTT
>NW_024420800.1:0-4563 GCF_014898765.1 Herpailurus yagouaroundi
AAGAGGCTGACACAGGGCTTGAACCCACGAACCGTGAGA
The DNA here is from genome assembly GCF_014898765.1 of Herpailurus yagouaroundi. Taxonomy (NCBI): domain Eukaryota; kingdom Metazoa; phylum Chordata; class Mammalia; order Carnivora; family Felidae; genus Herpailurus; species Herpailurus yagouaroundi. Next base: position 40 of record NW_024420800.1, read on the forward strand.
TCATGACCAGAGCCGAAGTTGGACGCTTAACCAACTGACCCACCCAGGTGCCCCTAAACACATTAATTTTTAAATGATATTCTTCTTTTTTTCATCTGGTGGTAAAATACTGGTGCAACTTTTTATCAAAAAAAGTTGAAGACAGATATAAAGGAATTTCCCCAGTTGGAAATGGCCCTTCAGTTGCCATTAAATAAAATTTCTCAACCTAACTTATCAAGAAAAAGAATTAATAGTTGCCATTATAAGCAAAAACATAAAGTACTATAGCATCACCTACATTGCTCCTTACAACACATACTCTGAAAGAATCAGAGACATTTTATAGAAGTTTAATTGGTTTTAAAAGGCACATGGGTGTGATTTTTTTTAACGTTCTTGAAATGTCCTCACCTCTGTTTCTGTTGCAGAGATGACATCTGTGACTATCAGTATAGACAAGACGTTTGTTCGAACTAAAGAAGGACAGGGATGTCTGGGTGGCTCAGTCAGTTAAGCGTCTGACTTCTGCTCAGGTCACCACCTCACTGTTCATGAGTTCAAGCCCCATGTCAGGCTCTGTGCTGACAGCTCGGAGCCTGGAGCCTGCTTCGGATTCTGTGTCTCCCTCTCTCTGCCCCTCCCCTGCTCATTCTCTCTCTCTCTCTCTCTCTCTCTCTCTCTCTGTCTCTTTCTCTTAAAAAATAAATTAAAAAAACATTTAAAAAAGATACAGATAAACAAAAAGTAAAATGTTTGTAAAAGACATACTATGCAAATGTTAGTTATAAAACAGGCACAGTGGATATATTAAGTTCAGACCATGTAAACTTTAGAATAAGGCATATTACAAGAGATAGAGATGTTTTATAATGATAAAAGCTTCGATGTATAAAAAAATATAACCACACTAAGCGGTAAGAACTGAATTACAGGTTTCACAACATATGAATAAAAACTATCGGAGAAAGTGGAAAGAAATATGGATAAGTTCCTGGTTATATTTGAGGATGGCAGTGATCCTTTTTAATAACTGATGGAACAAGTAGAAAGACAGCCAGTAGGCATATGGAGGACCTGCACAGGACAATCAGTACACTCAGCCTAAGTGACGGTTACATAGAATGCTATAGCAACAACTGCACTGCATAGTCCTTTCAGATCCACACAGAACATTGATCAAGATGGACCGTCTCTTGGTGTATCAAACAAGTCTCATTAAATTTAAAAAGACTGAGATCACACAGATTATATTCCCTGATCACAATAAAACAAAGCATTAAATAGCAGAGGAATACCTGTGTAACACCAAATATTTGTAAATCAAAGAGTACACAGCCAAGTAACCCATAGGTCACAAAAGAAATCACAAGAAAAATTAGAAATATTTCATATTGAATGAAAATGAGAACACAGCATATCAGAATTCCTAGGTTGCAGCTAAATTGTGCTGTATGGCAACTCATGTCTTTAAATGTATTTATTAGGAAAAAAGTTCCAAAATCCACCCTCTGCACTTTCCCCATAGGGACTTCTGGAAATAATACAGTTAGTATAATCCACCATATTAACCATCTAAAGAAAAACCACCTGCTCATATCAAGTGCTGAAGGAATGTAACTTGAAAAAATTCAACATCACATCATAATAATTTTCAGCATACTAGGAATAGAAGGGAACTTCCTCAGTCTGATAAAGAGCATCTAAGAGAAGCCCACAACTAACATCATACTTAATGGCGATAGCCTCATGCTTTCCCACAGGTGGATGTCCACCCTTGCCATGCTTCTTCAACATCCTACTAGAAGTCCTACCCAGCAAAATAAGGAAAAACAAAGAAACAGACAGACACACCAAACCCCAACCCAGAGTGGAAAATAAATGAGTAAAACTGTCCCTATTCACAGATAAGGTGATTATTTATGTAGAATATCCCAAAGAATCTACAAAAATATTCCTAGAACAAGTAAGTTCAGTAATATTATAGGATACAAGGTGAATACATTAAAAAGGTGTACATTTCTTCCAAAAAAAGCAATGAAAACCTTGAAACCAAAATTTGCCAAGGATGCCATTTACAATAGTTATAAAAAAAAAAAAGATAAGGGAGGGACCTGTTTGCTAAAAACTACAAAAGAGTGATGAAAGAAATAAAAGATCTAAAGAACTGAAGAGACTTACCATGTAAGTGGATTGGAAGTTTCAACATACATTCACATTTTTCCAAATTGATTTTTCATTATTAGTATTGTCTCATGGATATAGATCTTTGATCTGTCTGGGTGATTCCAACATTTTATGAAAAAGAAATGGAATCTGAATAGCCAGATCTATTTTAAAAACGATAAAGTTGGAGAAATTGCAGTACTCCATATTTTTTTACTATTTTATTTATTAAAATTTTTTAAGGTATATTTATTTTTGAGAGGATATGATGGGGGAGGGGCAGAGAGAATGGGGCAGGTTGGGGGACAGAGAATCCAAAGCAGGCTCCACCCTGACAGCAGTGAGCCAGATGTGGGGTTTGAACTCACAAACTGTGAAATCATGACCTGAGCTGAAGTCGGATGGTCAACTGACTGAGCCACCCAAGAGCCCCCATAGTACTCAATATTATTTTTTTAAAAAAATTTAATGTTTATTTTTGAGAGAGAGAGAGAGAGAGCAGGGGAGGGGCAGGAAGAGACAAAGACACAGAATCTGAAGCAGGCTCCAGGCTCTGAGCTGTCAGCACAGAGCCCCACTTGGGGCTCGAATTCACGAACCGTGAGATTATGACCTGAGGCAAAGGCAGACAATCAACTGACTGAGCCATCCAGGCACCCCCATAATACTCAATATTAAGTCTTAATATAAAGCCACAGCAATCAAGATGGAGTGATATTGACAACAGGGCAGACACAAAGGTCAGTGCATACAGAAGAGTTCAGAAATAGACCCACGCAAGTATGACTCATGGGGTTTCTTGTTTTTGTTTTGACAGTGGTACAAAGACAATTCAATGGAGAAAGAATAGTTGTTATCAACAAATGGTGTTGGAACAACTGGATATTCATAAGCAAACACACACACGAATTGAGAGAGACCTTTGACCTATACCTCCGATATTATACAAAAATTAACTTAAAATGGACCACAGGTCTAAACACAAAATGTAAAACTATAATGGTTTTATTTTTATTTTAATTCCAAAAGAAAATATAGGAGAAAATCTTTGTAATCTGAGATTGGGCAAAGAATTCTTAGTTAGGGGACCAAAAGCACAATCTGTAAGAGAAAAAAAAAAGTGCTGAATTGAATTTCATTAAAATTAAAGTATTTTGTTCTGAGAAATACATTGTTAAGATGAAAACCCAAGCTACAAACTGGGAGAAAATATTTGTGAATCACATGTCTGGTAAGGAACTCAGATCTAGAATATGTAAAGAGTCTTAATACCCAGAAATAAGAAAGTAACACACAGTTAAAGAAAATGGGCCAAAGACTTGAAAAGACCATTCACCCCACAGAGGATATATGGATGACAATCAGCTCTGAAAAAAACATGGTTTAACTTCAATACGTGGGAAAATGCAAACACCACATTTGGTCGCTAGAAGTGGGATTCAGCTAAACGAATAACATATGTGGAATTGACTCTGGGGTCATGAAGTGGGCAGCAAGGAAACCCACTGGAGGCCCAAAAGATGGAAGCCTGTGTTCCTCAGTGGACAATTATTTGATAAAAACATTGTGACAACATACAAGCAGGTAATGTGCCTGATGTGCATGTGGTTTTAAGTGAACAGGTTGGGAACAGAATGTCACTTATGCACATTGGTTCTTTTTAGCTTCCTTTGGCCAAGGTTCTACTGGGAAGAAAGGATCTTAGAAAAGAACCAGGAAGTTTGCAAGAAGGGATGGAAGAGAACAGAAGGAATCGAGAAATTTAGGACTTGAATGGTGGAGAGATGAAGTTGTGTTTTTTCTCCAACTAGTTAAAAAAGAGGAGAAACAGAAATGCTTTATGCAATAAGGGCTCATTGGGGTTCAGCCTTGGGACAAAGGCCAGATCAAGAGTGTGCCATGTTATCTAGTGTTAAAACCTCTACATGGACAGAGTGTACTGCAGGGGGCAGTATATTCTTTTAGTTTTAAAAAATCGGCTGGTGGACAAAGATTAAGGGACTGGTCTAGTAGAATCCTGATAAACTACCAGTTGTGAATGTAGAAAGATGTATATCACAGAAATAATGACAGTGTGATTACTGGCAAGTGAAGCTGATTATAACATAGTAATAAAAAGTTTTTAAATGACTGTTGATGCCAAAAGAGTTGCCAACTTGGATTAAAAGCAGCTGTGACTCCCAAAGCTATTTCTGGCAGTGGGTAGACTGAGAAAGCTGCCCAGTCCCAAAGAGCTGCGTATTCTACACCTTCTTCATGTGTGTCCAAGGAGGATATTGGAAAAGGAGCACCTCTGAGGAGTAACCAAGGACTATGGGAAGACATAGGTGGAGGAGCTAATCCCAAATAACGAAACCTGGCCTTAAACAAGAATATGTC
>NW_024420801.1:0-4568 GCF_014898765.1 Herpailurus yagouaroundi
AAGAGGCTGACACAGGGCTTGAACCCACGAACCGTGAGATCATGACCTGAGCCGAAGTTGGACGCTTAACCAACTGACCCACCCAGGTGCCCCTAAACACATTAATTTTTAAATGATATTCTTCTTTTTTTCATCTGGTGGTAAAATACTGGTGCAACTTTTTATCAAAAAAAGTTGAAGACAGATATAAAGGAATTTCCCCAGTTGGAAATGGCCCTTCAGTTGCCATTAAATAAAATTTCTCAACCTAACTTATCAAGAAAAAGAATTAATAGTTGCCATTATAAGCAAAAACATAAAGTACTATAGCATCACCTACATTGCTCCTTACAACACATACTCTGAAAGAATCAGAGACATTTTATAGAAGTTTAATTGGTTTTAAAAGACACATGGGTGTGATTTTTTTTAACGTTCTTGAAATGTCCTCACCTCTGTTTCTGTTGCAGAGATGACATCTGTGACTATCAGTATAGACAAGACGTTTGTTCGAACTAAAGAAGGACAGGGACGTCTGGGTGGCTCAGTCAGTTAAGCGTCTGACTTCTGCTCAGGTCACCACCTCACGGTTCATGAGTTCAAGCCCCATGTCAGGCTCTGTGCTGACAGCTCGGAGCCTGGAGCCTGCTTCGGATTCTGTGTCTCCCTCTCTCTGCGCCTCCCCTGCTCATTCTCTCTCTCTCTCTCTCTCTCTCTCTCTCTGTCTCTTTCTCTTAAAAAATAAATTAAAAAAACATTTAAAAAAGATACAGATAAACAAAAAGTAAAATGTTTGTAAAAGACATACTATGCAAATGTTAGTTATAAAACAGGCACAGTGGATATATTAAGTTCAGACCATGTAAACTTTAGAATAAGGCATATTACAAGAGATAGAGATGTTTTATAATGATAAAAGCTTCGATGTATAAAAAAATATAACCACACTAAATGGTAAGAACTGAATTACAAGTTTCACAACATATGAATAAAAACTATTGGAGAAAGTGGAAAGAAATATGGATAAGTTCCTGGATATATTTGAAGATGGCAGTGATCCTTTTTAATAACTGATGGAACAAGTAGAAAGACAGCAAGTAGGCATATGGAGGACCTGCACAGGACAATCAGTACACTCAGCCTAAGTGACGGTTACATAGAATGCTATAGCAACAACTGCACTGCATAGTCCTTTCAGATCCACACAGAACATTGATCAAGATGGACCGTCTCTTGGTGTATCAAACAAGTCTCATTAAATTTAAAAAGACTGAGATCACACAGATTATATTCCCTGATCACAATAAAACAAAGCATTAAATAGCAGAGGAATACCTGTGTAACACCAAATATTTGTAAATCAAAGAGTACACAGCCAAGTAACCCATAGGTCACAAAAGAAATCACAAGAAAAATTAGAAATATTTCATATTGAATGAAAATGAGAACACAGCATATCAGAATTCCTAGGTTGCAGCTAAATTGTGCTGTATGGCAACTCATGTCTTTAAATGTATTTATTAGGAAAAAAGTTCCAAAATCCACCCTCTGCACTTTCCCCATAGGGACTTCTGGAAATAATACAGTTAGTATAATCCACCATATTAACCATCTAAAGAAAAACCACCTGCTCATATCAAGTGCTGAAGGAATGTAACTTGAAAAAATTCAACATCACATCATAATAATTTTCAGCATACTAGGAATAGAAGGGAACTTCCTCAGTCTGATAAAGAGCATCTAAGAGAAGCCCACAACTAACATCATACTTAATGGCGATAGCCTCATGCTTTCCCACAGGTGGATGTCCACCCTTGCCATGCTTCTTCAACATCCTACTAGAAGTCCTACCCAGCAAAATAAGGAAAAACAAAGAAACAGACAGACACACCAAACCCCAATCCAGAGTGGAAAATAAATGAGTAAAACTGTCCCTATTCACAGATAAGGTGATTATTTATGTAGAATATCCCAAAGAATCTACAAAAATATTCCTAGAACTAACAAGTGAGTTCAGTAATATTATAGGATACAAGGTGAATACATTAAAAAGGTGTACATTTCTTCCAAAAAAAGCAATGAAAACCTTGAAACCAAAATTTGCCAAGGATGCCATTTACAATAGTTATAAAAAAAAAAGATAAGGGAGGGACCTGTTTGCTAAAAACTACGAAAGAGTGATGAAAGAAATAAAAGATCTAAAGAACTGAAGAGACTTACCATGTAAGTGGATTGGAAGTTTCAACATACATTCACATTTTTCCAAATTGATTTTTCATTATTAGTATTGTCTCATGGATATAGATCTTTGATCTGTCTGGGTGATTCCAACATTTTATGAAAAAGAAATGGAATCTGAATAGCCAGATCTATTTTAAAAACGATAAAGTTGGAGAAATTGCAGTACTCCATATTTTTTTACTATTTTATTTATTAAAATTTTTTAAGGTATATTTATTTTTGAGAGGATATGATGGGGGAGGGGCAGAGAGAATGGGGCAGGTTGGGGGACAGAGAATCCAAAGCAGGCTCCACCCTGACAGCAGTGAGCCAGATGTGGGGTTTGAACTCACAAACTGTGAAATCATGACCTGAGCTGAAGTCGGATGGTCAACTGACTGAGCCACCCAAGAGCCCCCATAGTACTCAATATTATTTTTTTAAAAAAATTTAATGTTTATTTTTGAGAGAGAGAGAGAGAGAGCAGGGGAGGGGCAGGAAGAGACAAAGACACAGAATCTGAAGCAGGCTCCAGGCTCTGAGCTGTCAGCACAGAGCCCCACTTGGGGCTCGAATTCACGAACCGTGAGATTATGACCTGAGGCAAAGGCAGACAATCAACTGACTGAGCCATCCAGGCACCCCCATAATACTCAATATTAAGTCTTAATATAAAGCCACAGCAATCAAGATGGAGTGATATTGACAACAGGGCAGACACAAAGGTCAGTGCATACAGAAGAGTTCAGAAATAGACCCACGCAAGTATGACTCATGGGGTTTCTTGTTTTTGTTTTGACAGTGGTACAAAGACAATTCAATGGAGAAAGAATAGTTGTTATCAACAAATGGTGTTGGAACAACTGGATATTCATAAGCAAACACACACACGAATTGAGAGAGACCTTTGACCTATACCTCCGATATTATACAAAAATTAACTTAAAATGGACCACAGGTCTAAACACAAAATGTAAAACTATAATGGTTTTATTTTTATTTTAATTCCAAAAGAAAATATAGGAGAAAATCTTTGTAATCTGAGATTGGGCAAAGAATTCTTAGTTAGGGGACCAAAAGCACAATCTGTAAGAGAAAAAAAAAAGTGCTGAATTGAATTTCATTAAAATTAAAGTATTTTGTTCTGAGAAATACATTGTTAAGATGAAAACCCAAGCTACAAACTGGGAGAAAATATTTGTGAATCACATGTCTGGTAAGGAACTCAGATCTAGAATATGTAAAGAGTCTTAATACCCAGAAATAAGAAAGTAACACACAGTTAAAGAAAATGGGCCAAAGACTTGAAAAGACCATTCACCCCACAGAGGATATATGGATGACAATCAGCTCTGAAAAAAACATGGTTTAACTTCAATACGTGGGAAAATGCAAACACCACATTTGGTCGCTAGAAGTGGGATTCAGCTAAACGAATAACATATGTGGAATTGACTCTGGGGTCATGAAGTGGGCAGCAAGGAAACCCACTGGAGGCCCAAAAGATGGAAACCTGTGTTCCTCAGTGGACAATTATTTGATAAAAATATTGTGACAACATACAAGCAGGTAATGTGCCTGATGTGCATGTGGTTTTAAGGGAACAGGTTAGGAACAGAATGTCACTTATGCACCTTGGTTCTTTTTAGCTTCCTTTGGCCAAGGTTCTACTGGGAAGAAAGGATCTTAGAAAAGAACCAGGAAGTTTGCAAGAAGGGATGGAAGAGAACAGAAGGAATCGAGAAATTCTAGGACTTGAATGGTGGAGAGGTGAAGTTGTGTTTTTTCTCCAACTAGTTAAAAAAGAGGAGAAACAGAAATGCTTTATGCAATAAGGGCTCATTGGGGTTCAGCCTTGGGACAAAGGCCAGATCAAGAGTGTGCCATGTTATCTAGTGTTAAAACCTCTACATGGACAGAGTGTACTGCAGGGGGCAGTATATTCTTTTAGTTTTAAAAAATCGGCTGGTGGACAAAGATTAAGGGACTGGTCTAGTAGAATCCTGATAAACTACCAGTTGTGAATGTAGAAAGATGTATATCACAGAAATAATGACAGTGTGATTACTGGCAAGTGAAGCTGATTATAACATAGTAATAAAAAGTTTTTAAATGACTGTTGATGCCAAGAGAGTTGCCAACTTGGATTAAAAGCAGCTGTGACTCCCAAAGCTATTTCTGGCAGTGGGTAGACTGAGAAAGCTGCCCAGCCCCAAAGAGCTGCATATTCTCCTACACCTTCTTCATGTGTGGCCAAGGAGGATATTGGAAAAGGGAGCATCTCTGAGGAGTAACCAAGGACTATGGGAAGACATAGGTTGGGGAGCTAATCCCAAATAACGAAACCTGGCCTTAAACAAGAATATGTC
>NW_024420802.1:0-1404 GCF_014898765.1 Herpailurus yagouaroundi
TGCTTTTGAAAATTCACATTGTTAAATGAAAAATTAGTTTGCATCAGGTGGATTCCAAAATCATATTAATCAAATTTGTGTTACACGAACCATATTTCCTTCTATTCTTGCCATAATTAATAATAATGAGGTCTCCTTCCACTTGTATAGTATTTATAATTTATGGAACACTTTTATGGACACAAGCTTGCACAATGACCTTTGTAATAGGCAAGGGTCATTACAGATAAGAACATTTAGGCTCAAAGAGAAATCATAGAATGTTAGTAAGTAATGATGTAGGAAAACTCTCTTAGGTTGTTTTATATTTAATTTCAGACTCCTTTTGCTATATTCCTAAGCACTTCTATAATCAAGAATGACTCTTTGATAAAAGTTATATAAAAATGTATGTTAGAGTCCACTGCTTAAACAGGTCATGATGTAAATTTTGAGATTTCTGTTAACATTGTAGCTTATTAAGGCAGTGAACTAGAAGTTCTAATGGGTTCAGCAGTTCTCAAACCAATTTTGTTCTACCAGTTCAGGGACCTGTGTTTGCCTTACTTATGTAGGGTGAAATGTGGGACTTTAAAAAAAAGTTTATTTGTTTTGGAGAGAGAGAGAGAGAGAGAGCGATCATGAGCAGGGGAGGGGCAGAGAGAGAGGGAGACACAGATTCCGAAGCAGGTTCCAGGCTCTGAGCTGTCAGCACAGAGCCCATTGCAGGGCTCAAACCCATGAACTGTGAGATAATGACCTGAGCTGAAGTCAGATGCTTAACTGACTGAGCGACCTAGGCACCCCTGAAATTCAAGACTTTTTAATAAATAAGATCACTGAATCAGATGAATTATATTCAACACTGCTTTTTTTGCTTTATACCTTTAAGGTATTATGGAAATACTCATTCTTTATTCTTTAATCTACCTCTACCTTCTAGACAATTATGCATATGGAATAAAAGATGTTTTGCATGTTCCTAATACTCTGGCCAGTGCTGGTCATTTACATGGTGTGGTGCTAGACCGTCAGCATTTCATTTTAGATTTTTGTGAGTGCCTTTAAAGCTCCTAGACACACACACACACACACACACACACACACACACACACACACACATATGCATACACACAGTGTGATCATACTGGCTTCCTTTTCGTGAGGGGTTAAGAGAGGAAGACTACAGAGCCTGGGTGGCTCAGTCTGTTGAGCGTCTGACTTCTGCTCAGGTCATGATCTCGCAGTTCATGAGTTCGAGCGCCGTGTTGGGCTCTGTGCTGACAGCTCAGAGCCTGGAGCCTGCCTCAGATTCTGTGTCTCCCTCTCTCTCTCTGTCCCTCCCCCGCTTGCACTCTGTCTCTCTCTCTCAAAAATAAACATTAAAAAAAAAAGGAGAGGAAGACTACATAATAAACTCCATAA
>NW_024420803.1:0-1591 GCF_014898765.1 Herpailurus yagouaroundi
TGGCCTTAAACAAGAATATGTCTATTCCCCAAGATACAGGTTTATCGAAACATTAGTCCCATCAGGCTTCATCATTGCTATTAACAAATGACTGCTGTGCCTTCCCGTTATTCTCTTTGTTAAATAGGAATATCTATCATTCTCCTGTCCCCATTTACCATTGTATGTTGGATGTGTGTAGAGAAGATATTTTCTATTTCATTTTGTTGTTATTTATAGGTGTCTTGAGTCGGGAGGGCTTAAATCTGGTATAGAGGCTAGAACAAGATCCTGGATTTCCAGGCTAGTTGGAGAAGACATTTGTAGTCTCATTCATTTTGTGTGAATAAAAGAGGTATGCAAATAGTTGTGACCAGGAAGGTGATTATGCTAGACTGAATCACTTGGACACAGAAAATCTGTGTTGTCTTCTTTGAAGACATTGGGCTTGGCCTTGTGACTCGCTTTGGCCAATGGTGTATGAGTTGATGATGTTTATGTTAATACTTGCTTCCTGAGCCTATCTTGTTTTTTCTTTCTGTTTACAGAGCATCATGTTTCAGACAGGGTCTCTTTCAGATTGGGTCCTCGAATGAGAAAATTTGTGGTAGTTGACCTATAGCCAATGACATGTAATGCAAACATAGAATAAATTGGTTCCATAGCACATTGATACTTTGAGGTTGTTTGTTGCCATGGTCTAAACTAGTGAAAACTGACTAGTGTCCTTTCTTAATTAACAATGCCATCATCCACCAGATCTTGCAAGCAAGAAATCTCTTATTTCACTTGAATCCTTTCTCTTTCTTACAATTACCTCACCTGTGCTTCAAATCATTCATCTAGTTTTAATTTCTTTAAAAATTTAGAGTCCAGGGGCGCCTGGGTGGCTCTGTCGGTTAAGTCTCCGACTTCAGCTTAGGTCATAATCTCGCGGTTTGTGAGTTCGAGCCCCGTGTCGGGCTCTGTGCTGACAGCTCAGAGCCTGGAGCCTGCTTCAGATTCTGTGTCTTGCTCTCTCTCTGAGCCTCCCCTGCTCACGCTCTGTCTTTCTGTCTCAAAAATAAATAAAACATTAAAAAATATTTTTTAAATAAAAAAAATTTAGAGTCTAACTCATTCTCTACTCTCCATACTAGAAACAGTAATATTTATTCTGGCTAAAATGTGGCAAGGTCAATTTTTGTCCCAACATTAATTGTAACTCTCCTGGATTGGTTTATACTGTTTGTTTCTCTTCCTCCTTAGCTGTCCAGTCTGATCTCTTATCTCTCCCTCATGGTCTCTCAAGTTCTACCATATTTTATCAAGTGCATACTTCTTTTATTTATTTTATGCTTTCTGCTCTGGACACACTCACTGGTTCCAAATGTTATCCCATCCCACTCATGTGTGGTTAACTCATTTACTTATCCTCTCCACTCTTGGATGTCACTTGTTCTGGGACCGCTTCCTTGACCTGCTAAAGCTTGGTTTCCTGCTCTCCTCTGATGTGGAATTATCTCTGTATAATTACTTCATGCTCATGGTAATACCCATAATGTTGTACCATAAAAACATGTCCCATAATGTACTGAGTTTTCTTTCTTCTTTCCTTCTTTCTTTTCTTCTT
>NW_024420804.1:0-1013 GCF_014898765.1 Herpailurus yagouaroundi
TCTTCTTCTTCTTCTTCTTCTTCTCTTTCTTTCCTTCCTTCTGTTTTTCCTTCTTTCCTTCCTCCCTTCAATGCATCTTTCTTTCTTTCTTTCTTTCTTTCTTTCTTTCTTTCTTTCAGAGACGGAGAGGGGAAGAGAGAAAGTGACAGAGAGAATTCCAAGAAGACTCTATGTTGTCAATGCAGAGCTCCATGTTGGGGATTTGAACTCACATACCATGACCTGAGCCAAAACCAAAAGTTGGAAGCTTAACCGACTGAGTGACCCAGGTACCCCAATGTACTCAGTTTTCTGACTGTCTCTACTCTTGGCTATTTAAACCCCTTGATCTCAAAGACTTTTGTTTGCCAACACCCAATAGGACTTGGCTTCCTAAATGTTTGCAAGAACTCATTATTAGGCTGAATTCTATTAGAGAAATATATCTGAGACAGAAGGAATCAAACCTTTGCTGTTGATTCTGTTGATATTTTAGAATTTTAATTTCATGGTCCATGTGTGAATTATTTACTTTGTGCATCTTCTGCAAGAAAAATTTAATTTTTTTTTCAACGTTTATTTATTTTTGGGACAGAGAGAGACAGAGCATGAACGGGGGAGGGGCAGAGAGAGAGGGAGACACAGAATCGGAAACAGGCTCCAGGCTCCAAGCCATCAGCCCAGAGCCCGACGCGGGGCTCGAACTCACGGACCGCGAGATCGTGACCTGGCTGAAGTCGGACGCTTAACCGACTGCGCCACCCAGGCGCCCCTCTGCAAGAAAAATTTAAATCTAGGCTGACTTCACACCAGCATCTAGCAATGCTTAGGTGCCATTTTGTCCTACTGTCATTGTGGATTTAGTTATCATAGAGATGAACAGACCTTGGAAAGACCATGGAGTTAAGACTCTCATTATTAATATGAGGCAATTACTAACACAGTTAGTGGATAAAATGAGACAAAAATGCTTTGTACTATATACTATGCTTTTGAAAATTCACATTGTTAAATGAAAAATTAGTTTGCATCAG
>NW_024420805.1:0-2700 GCF_014898765.1 Herpailurus yagouaroundi
TTTCTTTCTTTCATCTTCTCTTGAGAGGGAGAGGGGCAGAGAGAAAGGGAGAGAGATTCCCAAGCAGGCTCTGTGCTGTCAGTGCAGAGCCCCACATGGGGTTTGAACTCACAAACCATGAGCCCAAACCAAGAGTCAGAAGCTTTACTGACTGAGCCACCCAGACACCCCAAGGAACTCAGTTTTCTAATTGTCTCTACTCTTGACTATATAAACCCCTTGATCTCAAAGACTTTTGTTTGCCAACACTCAGTATGACTTGGCCTCCTAAATATTTGCAAGATGAACACATTATCAGGCTGAATTCTGTTAAGAAAGATATCTGAGACAGAAGGAATAAAACCTTGATATTTTAGAATTTTGATTTCATGTTCCACATGTGAATTATTTACATACTTTGTGAATATTTGCAACAAAAATTTAAATCTAGGCTCGCTTTACACCAGCACCTACCAATGCTTAGGTGCCATTTTGTCCTACTGTCATTGTAGATTTAGATATCATAGAGATGAACAGACCTTGGAAAAACCATGGAGTATAAGACTCTCATTGTTAATATGAGGCAATTACTAACACAGTTAGTGGGTAAAATCAGACAAAAATGCTTTGTACTATATACTATGCTTTTGAAATATCATATTGTTAAATGCAAAATTAGTTTGTATCAGGTGAATTCCAAAATCATATTAATCAAATTGTGTTACATGAACCATATTTCCTTCTATTCTTGCAATAATTAATAATAATGAGGTCTCCTTCCACTTGTATAGTACTTATAATTTATGGAACACTTTTATGGACACAAGTTTGCATAGTGACCCTTTGTAATAGGCAAGGATCATTGCAGATAAGAAAATTTAGGCTCAAAGAGAAATCATAGAATGTTAGTAAGTAATGATGTAGGAAAACTCTGTTAGGTTGTTTTATACTTAATTCCAGGCTCCTTTTGCTGTATTCCTCAGCACGTCTATAATCAAGAATTGACTCTTTGATAAAAGTTACATAAAAATGTATATTAGAGTCCACTGCTTAAACAGGTCATGATGTAAATTTTGAGATTTCTGTTAACATTGTAGCTTATTAAGGCAGTGAACTAGAAGTTCTAATGGGTTTAGCAGTTCTCAAACCAATTTTGTTGTACCAGTTCAGGGACCTGTGTTTGCCTTACTTATGTAGGGTGAAATGCGGGACTTTATTTTTTTTTTTTTTAATTTTTTTTTCAACGTTTATTTATTTTTGGGACAGAGAGAGACAGAGCATGAACGGGGGAGGGGCAGAGAGAGAGGGAGACACAGAGTCGGAAACAGGCTCCAGGCTCTGAGCCATCAGCCCAGAGCCCGACGCGGGGCTCGAACTCACGGACCGCGAGATCGTGACCTGGCTGAAGTCGGACGCTCAACCGACTGCGCCACCCAGGCGCCCCATGAAATGCGGGACTTTAAAAAAAAGTTTATTTATTTGTTTTGGAGAGAGAGAGAGAGAGAGAGAGAGAGAGAGAGAGAGATCATGAGCAGGGGAGGGGCAGAGAGAGAGGGAGATACAGAATCCGAAGCAGGTTCCAGGCTCTGAGCTGTCAGCACAGAGCCCATTGCAGGGCTCAAACCCATGAACTGTGAGATAGTGACCTGAGCTGAAGTCAGATGCTTAACTGACTGAGCCACCCAGGCACCCCTGAAATTCAAGACTTTTTAATAAATAAGATCACTGGATCAGATGAATTTATATTCAACACTGCTGTTTTTTGCTTTATATCTTTAAGGTATTATGGAAATACCCATTCTTTATTTCTAATCTACCTCTACCTTCTAGACAATTATGTATATGGAATAAAAAATGATTTGCATGTTCCTAATACTCTTGCCAGTGCTGGTCATTTCCATGGTGTGGTGCTAGACAGTCAGCATTTCATTTTAGATTTTTGTGAGTGCCTTTAAAGCTCCTAGACACACCCACCCACACATACATGCATACACAGTGTGATCATACTGGCTTCCTTTTCATGAGGGTTTGAGAGAGGAAGACTACATAATAAACTCCATAATGGAGGAAATAGTGTCTTTTTATTCCTTGTATTCCTGGCACAAATATGCCTTAATATGCTATATTAATCAATGCAAATATACAAAAGTAGACTTATCCCCTATTGTCAATACAAATCCTTTATGGCTTTCTCAGGAGAGAGAACAAAATGCAACAGACCTCCTAAATAAACTGGATGTTAGAAGGATTAAATGGGTTAGGTATATAAAATGCTTCATGTAGTGCCTCATGTATGTAGGATTGCTAGATTTAAAAATACAGGATGATTGGATAAAGAAATTGTGGTTTATATACACTATGGAATACTACGTGGCAATGAGAAAAAATGAAATATGGCCTTTTGTAGCAACGTGGATGGAACTGGAGAGTGTGATGCTAAGTGAAATAAGCCATACAGAGAAAGACAGATACCATATGGTTTCACTCTTATGTGGATCCTGAGAAACTTAACAGGAACCCATGGGGGAGGGGAAGGAAAAAAAAAAAAGAGGTTAGAGTGGGAGAGAGCCAAAGCATAAGAGACTGTTGAGAACTGAGAGCAAACTGAGGGTTGATGGGGGGTGGGAGGGAGGAGAGGGTGGGTGATGGGTATTGAGGAGGGCACCTTTTGGGATGAGCACTGGGTGTTGTATGGAAACCAATTTGACAATAAATTTCATA
>NW_024420806.1:0-1240 GCF_014898765.1 Herpailurus yagouaroundi
CTGTCCCCATCCCACCATTGTATGTTGGATGTGTGTAGGGAAGATATCTTCTGTTTTATTTTGTTGTTGTTTATAGGTGTCTGAGTCAGGAGGGCTTAAATCTGGTATAGAGGCTAGAACAAGATCCTGGATTTCCAACCTGGTTGGAAAAACATTTAGAGTCTCATTCATTTTGTGTGAATAAAAGAGGTATGCAAATATTTGTGACCAGAAAGGTGATTGTGCTAGACTGAATCATTTGGATAAAGGAAATATGTGTTGTCTTCTCTGAAGACCTTGGGAATGGCCATGTGACTTGCTTTGGCCAATGGTGTATGAGTTGATGATGTTTATGTTAATACTTGCTTCCTGAACCTATCTTGTCTTTTCTTTCTATTTACAGAGCAGCATGTTTCAGACAGGGTCTCTTTCAGGTTGGGTCCTCGAATGAGAAAATTTGTGGCAGTTGATCTATAGCCAATGACATGTAATGCAAACATAGAATAAATTGTTCCCATAGCACATTGATACTTTGAGGTTGTTTGTTGCCATGGTCTAAACTAGTGAAGACTGACTAGTGTCCTCTCTTAATTAACAATGCCATCATCCACCAGATCTTGCAAGCAAGAAATCTCTTATTTCACTTGACTCCTTTCTCTGTCTTACAGTTTCCCCCCTTGCTTCAAATACATTCCATCTAATTTTAATTTCTTTAAAATTTTAGAGTCTAACTCATTGTCTACTCTCCATACTAGTAATAGTAATATTTATCCCGGCTAAAAGGTGAAAAGGTCAACTTTTGCCCTCAACATTAAGTGTAACTCTCTTGAGTTGGTTTATACTATTTCTTTCTCCATTTCCTTCTCCTTTTTTTAGCTATCCAATCTAAACTTTTACCTCTCCCTCATGGTCTTCCAAGTTCTATCATATTTTATCAAATGCATACTTCTTTTATTTATTTTATGTTTTCTGCTCTGGACATCCCACTGGTTCCAAATGTTATCCCATCCCACTCATATGTGATTAACTCATTTACTTATTCTCTCTCCTCTTAGATATCACTTGCTCTGGGCCCCCTTCCTTGACCTAGTACTAAAGCTTGGTTTCTTGCTCTCCTCTGATGTGGAATTATCTCTGTATGCTTACTTCATCTTCATGGGAATACCCATAATTACTGGAAAAAATGTCCTATAATATATTGAGTTTTCTCTTTCTTTCTTTCTTTCTTTCTTTCTTTCTTTCTTTCTTTCTTTCTTTCTTT
>NW_024420807.1:0-1913 GCF_014898765.1 Herpailurus yagouaroundi
CTGTCCCCATCCCACCATTGTATGTTGGATGTGTGTAGGGAAGATATATTCTGTTTTATTTTGTTGTTGTTTATGGGTGTCTGAGTCAGGAGGGCTTAAATCTGGTATAGAGGCTAGAACAAGATCCTGGATTTCCAACCTGGTTGGAAAAACATTTAGAGTCTCATTCATTTTGTGTGAATAAAAGAGGTATGCAAATACTTGTGACCAGAAAGGTGATTGTGCTAGACTGAATCATTTGGACAAAGAAAGTATGTGTTGTCTTCTTTGAACACCTTGGGAATGGCCATGTGACTTGCTTTGGCCAATGGTGTATGAGTTGATGATGTTTATGTTAATACTTGCTTCCTGAACCTATCTTGTCTTTTCTTTCTATTTACAGAGCAGCATGTTTCAGACAGGGTCTCTTTCAGGTTGGGTCCTGGAATGAGAAAATTTGTGGCAGTTGATCTATAGCCAATGACATGTAATGCAAACATAGAATAAATTGTTCCCATAGCACATTGATACTTTGAGGTTGTTTGTTGCCATGGTCTAAACTAGTGAAGACTGACTAGTGTCCTCTCTTAATTAACAATGCCACCATCCACCAGATCTTGCAAGCAAGAAATCTCTTATTTCACTTGACTCCTTTCTCTGTCTTACAGTTTCCCCCCTTGCTTCAAATCCATTCCATCTAATTTTAATTTCTTTAAAATTTTAGAGTCTAACTCATTCTCTACTCTCCATACTAGTAATAGTAATATTTATCCCGGCTAAAAGGTGAAAAGGTCAACTTTTGCCCTCAACATTAAGTGTAACTCTCTTGAATTGGTTTATATTATTTCTTTATCCTTCTCCTTTTCCTTAGCTATCCAATCTAAACTTTTACCTCTCCCTCATGGTCTCCCAAGTTCTACCATATTTTATCAAGTGCATACTTTTATTTATTTTATGCTTTCTGCTCTGGACACACTCACTGGTTCCAAATGTTATCCCATCCCACTCATGTGTGATTAACTCATTTTCTTATTCTCTCCCGTCTTAGATATCACTTGCTCTTGGCCCCCTTCCATGACCTAGTACTAAAGCTTGGTTTCTTGCTTTCCTCTGGTGTGGAATTATCTCTGTATGCTTACTTCATCCTCATGGTAACATCCATAATAATGTACTGCAAAAAATGTCTTATAATGTACTCAGTTTTCTTGCTTGCTTGCTTGCTTGCTTGCTTGCTTTCTTGCTTTCTTGCGTTCTTGCTTTCTTTCTTGCTTGCTTTCTTGCTTTCATGAGGGAGAGGGGCAGAGAGAAAGGGAGAGAGAGATTCCCAAGCAGGCTCTGTGCTGGCAGTGCAGAGCCCCACATGGGGTTTGAACTCACAAACCATGAGCCCAAACCAAGAGTCGGAAGCTTTACTGACTGAGCCAACCTGGCACCCCAATGAACTCAATTTTCTAACTGTCTCTACTCTAGACTCTACAAACCCCTTGATCTCAAAGACTTTTGTTTGCCAACACCCAGTAGGACTTGGCTTCCTAAATATTTGCAAGATGAACACATGATCAGGCTGAATTCTATTGAGAAAGATAGCTGAGACAGAAGGAATAAAACCTTGATATTTCAGAATTTTAATTTAATGTTCCACATGTGAATTATTTAAATATTTTGTGAATCTTTTGCAACAAAAATTTAAATCTAGGCTCGCTTTACACCAGCACCTACCAATGCTTAGGTGCCATTTTGTCCTACTGTCATTGTAGATTTAGATATCATAGAGATGAACAGACCTTGGAAAGACCATGGAGTATAAGACTCTTATTGTTAATATGAGGCAATTACTAACACAGTTAGTGGGTAAAATCAGACAAAAATGCTTTGTACTATATACTCTGCTTTTGAAAATTCACATTGTTAAATGAAAAATTAGTTTGCATCAG
>NW_024420808.1:0-16389 GCF_014898765.1 Herpailurus yagouaroundi
ACAACACAAAGAAATAAAAGGCATCCAAATCAGCCAGGAGGAGGTCAAACTTTCACTCTTCGCAGATGACATGATACTCTATATGGAAAACCCAAAAGATTCCACCAAAAAACTACTAGAACTGATTCATGAGTTCAGCAAAGTTGCAGGATATAAAACCAATGCACAGAAATCGGTTGCCTTCCTATACATCAACAATGAAGCAACAGAAAGAGAAATCAAGGAATTGACCCCATTTACAATTGCACCAAAAACCATAATATACCCAGGAATAAATCTAACCAAAGAGGTGAAAAATCTATAGACTGAAAACTATAGAAAGCTTATGAAAGAAATTGAAGAAGACACAAAGAAATGGAAAAAGATTCCATGCTCCTGGATAGGAAGAACAAATATTGTTAAAATGTTGATACTACCCAAAGCAATCTACATATTCAATGTGATCCCTATCAAAGTAACACCAGCATTCTTCACAGAGCTAGAACAAATAATCCTAAAATTTGTAGGGAACCAGGAAAGACCCCGAATAGCAAAAGCAATCTTGAAAAAGAAAACCAAAGCAGGAGGCATCACAATCCCAGACTTCAAGTTATACTACAAAGCTGTGATCATCAAGACAGTATGGTACAGCACAAGAACAGACACTCAGATCAATGGAACAGAATAGAGAACCCAGAAATGGACCCACAAATGTATGGCCAACTAATCTTTGACAAAGCAGGAAAGAATATCCAATGGAATAAAGACAGTGTCTTCAGCAAGTGGTGCTGGGAAAACTGGACAGCGACATGCAGAAGAAGGAACCTGGACCACTTTCTTACACCATACACAAAAATAAACTAAAAGTGTATGAAAGACCTCATTGTAACACAGGACGCCATCAAAATCCTCGAGGAGAAAGCAGGCAAAAACCTCTTTGATATTGCCCGCACCAATTTCTTACTCAACATGTCTCCAGAGGCAAGGGAAACAAAAGCAAAAATGAACTACTGGGATCTCATCAAAATAGAAAGTTTCTGCACAGCAAAGGAAACAATCAGCAAAACTAAAAGGCAACCGACAGAATGGGAGAAGATATTTGCAAATGACATATCAGATAAAGGGTTAGTATCCAAAATCTACAAAGAACTTATCAAACTCAACACCCAAGAAACAAATAGTCCAGTGAACAGATGGGCAAAAGACATGAATAGAAACTTCTCCAAGGAAGACATCCAGATGGCCAACCAACAAATGAAAAAATGCTCAATATCACTCATCATCAGGGAAATACAAATTAAAACCACAATGAGATACCACCTTACACTTGTCAGAAGGGCTAACATTAACAACTCAGGCAACAACAGATGTTGGCGAGGATGCGGAGAAAGAGGATCTCTTTTGCATTGTTGGTGGCAATGCAAGCTGGTGCAGCCCCTCTGGAAAACAGTATGGAGGTTTCTTAAAAAACTAAAAATAGAACTACCCTATGACCCAGCAATTGCACTACTAGGCATTTTTCCAAGTGATAGAGGTGTAATGTTTTTTTCTTTTAATTTTTTTTCAACGTTTATTTATTTTTGGGACAGAGAGAGACAGAGCATGAATGGGGGAGGGGCAGAGAGAGAGGGAGACACAGAATCGGAAACAGGCTCCAGGCTCCGAGCCATCAGCCCAGAGCCTGACGCGGGGCTCGAACTCACGGACCGCAAGATTGTGACCTGGCTGAAGTCGGATACTTAACCGACTGCGCCACCCAGGCGCCCCGAGGTGTGCTGTTTTGAAGGGACACATGCACCCCCATGTTTATAGCAGCACTGTCAACAATAGCCAAAGTATGGAAAGAGTCCAAATATCCATCGATGGATGAATGGATAAAGAAGATGTGGTATATATATGTGTGTATATATATGTGTATATATATATATATATGTATATATACATACATACAATGGAGTATTACTCAGCTATCAAAAATAATGAAACCTTGCCATTTGCAACTATGTGGATGGAACTGGAGGGTATTATTCTAAGTGAAATTAGTCAGTCAGAGAAAGACAAATATCACATGACTTCACTAATATACGGACATAAGAGACAAAACAGATGAACATAAGGGAAGGGAAACAAAAATAATATAAAAACAGGGAAGGGGACAAAAGAGAAGAGACTCATAAATATGGAGAACAAACTGGGGGTTGCTGGAGGGGTTGTGGGAGGGGTTATGTGGGCTAAATAAGTAAGGGGTACTAAGAAAATCTACTCCTGAAATCATTGTTGCACTAGATGCTAACTAATTTGGATGTAAATTTAAAAAAATTAAAATGGGGCGCCCGGGTGGCTCAGTCGGTTGAGCGTCCGACTTCAGCTCAGGTCACGATCTCACGGTCCGTGAGTTCGAGCCCCGCGTCGGACTCTGGGCTGATGGCTCAGAGCCTGGAGCCTGCTTCCGATTCTGTCTCCTTCTCTCTCTGCTCCTCCCCCATTCATGCTCTGTCTCTCTCTGTCTCAAAAATAAATAAAAATGTTTTAAAAAAATTTTTTTTTTAAATTAAAATGAAATTATCATTAAAAAAAGAAATGTGTGCGTGTGTTCAATTCTCTCACTTGAGTATAAACCCCTCAAGGATAAGAATTGCCCTTTTCATTTTTTACTATGTGTCTGATGTGATGTTGGACACAGGAAGGAGTCAATAAATATTGTACCCAAAATGATTGATTAAAATTATTGAATATAAAGGAGGAGGAAAGAATGCTATATGCAAAAATCAAAATGAAGCGGGTTTTAGAAGCATGAAAATCTGGCCACAATAACAAAGGCTTCAGTTTGTGGAGGGATCAAGTGAAGTTAAAGTTCCTAAGTCCTCTGCAGGAGACTGGTGAAGGCCTGAATCAGAAGATGAAAATGCTGAACTCCGTAAGACAGAGATAGAGACAAAGGCACCAAGAAAGGAACGTTGTGGGGGAAGTAGGAGGTAGTGAAATGACCTGTCAACAGGATTAAGAATTAAGTATCATGATTGGTTTCCATAGCTCACAATCAACTTGGAGGAAGGCTGACTAGTTCTCAGGACTTCTGGCCATGAGTCAGATCACGTGTGAAGCTATTACAAAGGTGCAGACCACAGCCACAAGATAGGCAATTGTATCAGGTTAGTGATTTTGCCTAAACTGACCTAATTGGTCAGCTGATTAAATTGACTTCAAAAGTTTTTTTAACAGACTTGGTTGTGTACAAATTGAATGAACCAATCAAAGAGCTTGTATTTATTCAATATGTCTGTGGACTAGCACATCTACTAAAGAAATCAACATATTCAGGGGAATTTGTAGCTGTCAGCAGGTGTTTGGCTACCGGCAATAAATAATTATATCACTTCTCAATATTCTGTACAGTTATGGCTTCACTTAAGGGATAATATAAAGAATGCAGCAAGGATGAAAGAGTAATTATTGAATTCTAATAAAATGTTGGTTCAAAAGCAAATTTTAAAATAGCCAGTTGAAAAGCCTGCTGGCAAACAGTTCAGAAGTGTGTTGAATCCTGCACTACACAGTACTGCTAATGCAGTTTCAAGGAAGCAATGGGTTGAGTTATTTAAAGTTAGAGAGATGAAAATAAAAAAGAAAGCAGGTCACAGAAATTGTACCATTGAAGAGCTTGCTGCAGAACACTGGAGGTCTGACCGTGAAAATAAAAACCTCTGACAATCCTGATGAAATCTAAAAACCAAATAAGTGGGGCACCTGGATGGCTCAGTCGGTTAAGCATCCGACTTCAGCTCAGGTCACGATCTTGCGGTCCGTGGGCTCGAGCCCTGCGTCAGGCTCTGGGCTGATGGCTCAGAGCCTGGAGCCTGCTTCCGATTCTGTGTCTCCCTCTCTCTCTGCCCCTCCCCCGTTCATGCTCTGTCTCTCTCTGTCCCAAAAAAATAAATAAACGTTAAAAAAAATTTTTTTTTTTAATTAAAAAAATAATAATATAGGGAAATGCAGCCTACATTATTAGATGGCAGAAGGCAGATTCTTTCAAAAGAGCAAAGGGTCACATTTTCTGCAGTTGAATTGCCACACCTGCAGTTTGCAAGTTTGGGATTAGGGCAAGGAAAATAGTCACCTTGGGATCTGACCACCCAGCTAGGCTCTAGCGACTGTAGCAGTAGATCTGAAGACCTTGCTCCAGTGGCTTCCTATTTGGAAAAGACTACTTAGTGAAGACAGTCAGAGATAGGGATTTAATGTGAATCTTGGTCAAGCCCGGGTCATTTTTCCCGAGGGGGAAAAATGTTCATATGGATGAATAATTTTAACATTCTTTGTTTCCTGGGATAGAAAACAGATCATTAGCCCATCTACACTAACACATTCGGTAGAAATACGATTTGTGTTTGCATGCAAGATATATGAGAATGTGAGTTGTTTATCCTTTGAAAGTGCCTGCCTTTGATGACAAGTTCCGTGCCTTTCTTTAAGTTTGATGAGAACCTAGGCATTGGCATGGGCAGGTAGCTCCTATAAATATTTGAGTGATTCCCCTGGTCCTTGAATTTTTGCCACCAGATGAAAAGGAAATATTGATGCCTAGAGCTCTCCCCAGAAATCTCTGAAAGGCAATG
Organism: Herpailurus yagouaroundi; assembly: GCF_014898765.1. NCBI lineage: Eukaryota > Metazoa > Chordata > Mammalia > Carnivora > Felidae > Herpailurus > Herpailurus yagouaroundi. The sequence goes on from NW_024420808.1 coordinate 4,596, forward strand.
GCTCCTCCAGAGAAGTCTGTCTGGCTTTAACATAGAGCTTCTTGTCTCCATTTTTCAGCACTGAAAGCACAATGGGAAAAGCTGAAAGGAAGACAGGGGCCATCATTCCTACGTTGTCAGTTCACAAGTGATGGCTAGGGCATGTAAACACAGTAGTGCAGGAGCCTGGAACTCCAACCCGCCCCCCCCCCCCCCACACACACACACACTCCACAGATCAACCAAAGGCGCTCATGCCTGGTGCTAGCTCTGAATTGCAGGAAGACAGAAGCAGCTACTCATCTATTTTCTTGTTGATGGAACAGTAAGTAAAGTCAAGCCAAATGTGCGTTAGCTTTTTCTCTCCTGATTTCAGTGTCTGGAAGGATTAAGCAAACAAAATCCACAAGGAGCTAATAATGATCCCAAGAATAGTCTTCTCAAATATGCTCAAAATAACACAATATGCCATATTTGTTGCACGTGTTCTTTCATTTACATAATTTACACAAATGATTCCCACTCCTCAGTGGTTCTGCAATATGCTTTTGCATTCAATATTATGTTTTTGAGATCTGCCCAAGCTGATATTTAGCCTGACCTGCCTATCTAGCCTGCTGACAGTGAGATAGACCTGACCTCACTAAAAGATAATCAGGTATCATAATTCCAAAACAAGAAGCTCATCTACACAACAAAGGTAACCAGATGCCCAAATTCTGAGGCAAAGATCACAGTGAGATGTGCCACTGACACCTTCCCCAGTCATTGCAGACATTGACAGCCGATCATCTACACTCTGGGACTTTGCTTTCCTAATGTAGGACTGAGATAATTTGAGATTTTTCAGCTTCAAAAGACCTACCATATTTTTCCTCCCTCAAAGCCCATCATCAAAGTTTAGATGGCTTGTTGGATTGGGGCCTGCCTTGCAATAAAAATGACTTTCATCCAGCATTCCAGCTTTGTTCTTTGAGTTTTTATTTTCTAGTTCTAATTCATTCTACATGGTATATAATGTTCCTTTGTGTGCACCTTCCAAGATTTATTTCTCTTCTCACCTACTGATGTATTTTGGGGTTGTTTCTGCTTTTTTTTCCTTATTACTATTACAAACAGTATTATGCGGAAGACTATTGTTTGTGTCTTCCTGTATATAATACCACAATGATATGATGACAAAACCAGTCCTAGCAACCAAGAGAAATTCATGTCTGTTATTCAGCTAACATTAATGTTTTACTCTCTAAATGTTTTACTCTCCTAACTCCTTTACAAGTCTTTGATAGATGGTCCCACTGTTCGGAAAATAAGTAAAGTTATGCACCATAAGATGGCTGATGAGACTAACATAAGCTCTAGTTCCTAGTTTAGAGACTCCTCTTCCAGGTTCTTCTTCCTGCCCTGCTTGGTGTGTGCACCAAATTACTGCTAATGCAGAATGTGGAAGTAACAGACTATAAATTGTTCCCCGTGCTTATGCTCGGGACTCAGACCTCTGGAGAATGATCTCCTCTGAGCCCACCAGTGTAAAATAAACCTCCTGCCTTCCAATATGACTGAATTCCGCTTGTTTTTTCCACCAGCATTCCAGCCTGGTTCCATAAGACCACAATATTTGTTCTGAATACATATTATGAGGTGCCTTGTTTACAATTATATTGGTACTCAGGGGGTTCGTTCAGGGCTCATTTTTTTAAAAAAATGCTTATTTATTTTAAGAGAGAGAGAGAGTTGGGTGAAGGGGCAGAGGGAGGAGAGAGAGAATCCCAAGCAGGCTCCACATTGTCAGCGCAGAGCCCAACACTGGGCTGGAACCCACAAACTGTGAGATAATGACCTGGACCAAAACTAAGAATCATATGCTTAACCGACTGAGCCACCCAGGCATCCCAGGACCCATCTCTAAGGATCTGTTTCCAAAGTAACACCACCTACAGTTTCCTCAGATGGGACATTCTGTCTCTGGCCAGTAAACTGTGACTCCTTCCCTCAGCTCTTGGCTTCTGGTGTGCACCACACACAGACTCCATCACTGGGGCTATCTCATCTCTTCAGGCTTCCTCTCCAAATGAAGGAGACTAGAGGAAACACATATTCACCCCAATTCACCTCAAATGCTATAAAGAACAGTAGGTACTGTTGACTCTGCCACAACAGATCTGTCCTTACCACAGTCTTTCATCTTTAAAATACTTGTACAGGACGATGTGAAATACTAGCCTTCTGTCCCCTAAATTCCAGGAGATGTAAATCAAATTCCCCAGGTGATCTTAAAGAACTTATCATTTGTTTGGAAATGGAGAGAAACCTAGGATAACTCCAGCAGTTCTCAATCGAAAGAAACCCTTTCTCTCTAATCTTCTACCTTTGGGTAACTCTTAATTATCCATGTAGTCTGGAACTGAGAATGAGTTAAACAAGGAGGCGGAAAGTGGTTTGACAAGTTCTCATGATGTCCTACAACAAAGGTCTAGCACCTATTGTTCCATGTAGTGTCACTGCTAAAATTCCCAGAGGACAAGGTATGTACATTGTAATAGTTTCCTGCATAGATTTGCAGATTTATTTGTGTTTGTTAATGATGTCCTTTACTATCTTAGTAGCGCTCATGATGATTCTTATTTCTTCTTTCGTTCTGAATTTCATTTTTTCTTTTTTAGATAACTCTTACCAATGATTTTTTTCATTAATTTTTATTTATTTAAAAAAAAATTTTAATGTTTATTTTAGAGAGACAGAGTGTGATCAGGGGAGGGGCAGAGAGAGAGAGAGAGAGAGAGAAAGAGACAGAATCTGAAGTAGGTTCCAGGCTCTGAGCTGTCAGCACAGAACCCAACATGGAGCTCAAACTCATGAACCATGATATCATGACCTGAGCTAAAGTTGGATACTTAACCAACTGAGCCATCCAGGTGCCCGTCATTAGTTTTTATTTTTAATTTTTTTTATTTTATTGATCACTTTTTTGTTTTTGTTCCCTATTTCAGAAATGTTTATCCTTTTATTTCTTACCACTATTATTAAGTTCTTGTTTACCCTGTTTCTTTTTTCTTTATTTTTGAGTTTAGCTATTTTTTCCAGTATTTTCTGTAGTTAAATGTTTAAGTGTATTCTAAGATATAAATTTCTAAGTTCTACTTCGGTTAAATCTCAGAAATATTGTGGTTAAATCTCACAAATGATCTCACGGTTCATGAGTTCAAGCACCACATCAGACTCTGTGCTGATAGCTTGGAGCCTGGAGCCTGTTGCAGATTCTAGGTTTCCCTCTCTCTCTGCCCCTCCCTCACTCACTCTCTCTCTCTCTCTCTCTCTCTCTCAGAAAAAATAAACGCTAATTTTTTTAAATCTCACAAATGTTGTATGTAATATTTTTATTTCATTTGGTACTTTGTAATTTCCCAGGAGTTCCTCCTTAATAAAAGCAATACTTATTTTAGGCTCCAAATATAGGTTTTTTTTTTAAAGGCTGTCCTTTATGGATTCTAACTTTATTGAATTTTGGTCAAAGAACAGTCTTAGTATAATGCTTATTCTTCAGAATGTACTGGGACTTCTTCTGCAGCCTTGTACATGAATTCTCCCACAAATGACCTAAAAGAATCTGCATTCTCTGTTGGTTATACATTTTTACATAGAGCTGATATTTTCATATTGTGTTACCCAAATCTAGCATATTAAGAATTTTTGTTGGCTAGATTTCTCAATTTAAAGCACAATTTTTGATATGCCTATTTCTCCTTCTTCTGACCATTGTTGTTTGATATGTTCCAGAGCTGCACTGATATTCCACAAATTATTCTGTACACGATTACTATACCTAAGATTCCTTTTACCAATGAATAACATGCTTCTTTATCCCTACTAAACTTTTACCTTAATCCTTACCTGATGTATTATTAAAATAAGTATTTCATATTTCATTCAGTCTTCTTTCTTCTTCTTCATGTCTTTGTTCAAACGTGACCTTTTCAACAAAGTCTGTTTTAACAAATTACAATCCCCTGCCCTCTCTACTTCTCCTCCCTGCTTTATTCTTTGCAAAGCATTTGTCACTTTCCAAGATACTATAGAATGCAACTGTTCATTTTGTTTGCTGTCTTCCCTAGTTAAAAGGTCAAAAATATGCTGAACAGGTATTTTTTGTCTGTCTGGCTCCCTGCTCTATCACCACACCTGGAAGAGGAACTAACACTTAGAAGGCATTCCATAAATATTTGTTAAATGAGTGAATAAATAAACAGCTGCATATGCTTTTGTTTTAAATGCATGTCCTGTAGACAAAGGTGTCCATTATGTGCATGTTTGTCTGAGGCCCCTCCTGTATTTTACTGTGCCTTGGAGAGGGCTGGGAGTCTGCAAACGACATGTTCCGGGATCCCTTACCAACCGGCTTCCTATGAAGTTCTGTTAATGGGGGTCCTGAGAGGGATTTGTAAGGTGAAAGAGGAGAGTTGTACCTCTCATTCTGCTTCCTGTTTCTGGTAGAGTCTTCAGTGGCGGCAGCAACAGAGCAATAGTGACTACAGCACAGCTACGGATGACAGCATCAGTAGTAGCCACGACTGTGAACAAGATGTGACAAATGTCCAGCAGTTCATCAGCAGGTGTAGACTCTTGGGTTTGAGGGAGAAAGTGTCAGCAAACTTCTGATATCTGAGCATCACCCCCTTTTTTTTGCTCTTGCTAATCATCTGTATTGTGTTCATCCAAAATCTGCATAACCAATTCCCTGTTTTAAATCCCCTCTAAATACTAAGAATATTTTTCCTTGATGGGATCTTGATTAATACAGCAATATACTGCTAAACCTTATTTTAAATCCAATCTGTGTGCTTCTATCTTTAGATTTCTGAGTTGAACTCACATTTATTGAAACTACTCTTAATGAGATTTTCTTCTCTGTAATGCTTAGTGTTATATATTACCATAGTTTCTTTACTTTTTTTTTTCTTTTTTTTCTCCTTTCATTTTTTATATTAGGAAGGTTGAATTTTCTTAGCTGGTTGAAAATTCTATTTTGTGGCTTCTAAAATTCATGTATTTTATTATATAGTTTCTTGACAATCAAGGTGGGTTTAAAGTCTCTAGTGTTTTATGAACACGGTTGGCCAGGCAGTAAAGTTATGACGCAGTTGTCATTCCCTGAGCATGTGGGAATATCAAATATGCCAGCATTGTTACCCACAGAATGAGTGTCAGCAGTTTTAAAGAAAATCCCAGAGATAAATGGTGGAGAATAGAACACTTTTAATCTCTAGGAACGAAATGTTACAGAATAAGAGGTTGACAAAGTGGTGAATTGGACATCCTTAGCCACATTCTTCAACAGATGTCTAAAGTCAGACTGCTCAGTGTCCCACTTCGGCTCAGGTCATGATCTCGTGGTTCAGTGAGTTCAAGCTCCACGTCGGGCCCTGTGCTGACAGCTCAGAGCCTGAGGCCTGCTTTGGATTCTGTGTCCCCTTCTCTCTCCTCCCCACCCCTGCTTGTGCTCTGTCTTTCTCTGTCTTTCAAAAATGAATAAACATTAAAAATTTTAAAGTCAGCCTGCTTGGGGCACCTGGGTGACTCAGTCGGTTGAGCACGGGACTTTGGCTGGGGTCATGTTCTCATATTTCGTGGGTTCAAGTCCCACATTGGGCTCTGCACTGACAGCTTCAAGCCTGCATTGGAATCTCTGTCTCCCTCTCGCTACTCCTGCCCTGCCCCTCTCACACACGAGCATGCACCCTCTTTCTCAAAAATAAACAAACATTAAAAAAAATGTACGGTAGGCCTGCTCTACCTGCAACGTATAGCGGTTTTACTCCTAGAAATTCTTTACAATGTTGCATTGCCACTCTTTACAACATAGAAGTTTATTTGGTGCAGAAAACCACAAACAACAATGATGTTAAATTAAAAACTCATTTAGAAGAGTTGGACTCAGAAGAGTGTGAAGAAGATTTATGAATATGTTAACTGGTTTTATTTTGGTTTTTCCTTTTATATTTTTATAAGAATGATAATATCTAAAAGACCTCTTGCATTATGAATAAAAATTATAACTAATAAGAAAACATTCATTTTTTTAATGTTATATTTACTTTTGAGAGACAGAGCGTGAGCAGGGGAGGGGTAGAGGTGGGGACAGAGGATCTGAAGCAGGCTCTGAGCTGACAGCAGCAAGCTGGATGCGGGGCTAGAACTCACAAACTATGAGATCATGACCTTAGAGGAAGTCAGCCGCTCAGCCAAATGGACCACCCAGGTACCCCAGAAAGCATTGTGTCTTAATTGGCAGCCCCTTTTTCATAGTTAGCAGCACTTTTTCTTCTTAGAGGTAAATGAAATAATGGTGTGCTTTATCATCGATGACATCTTGAATTTTATATAAAATAGAATGCAGACATATCGTTTTGTTTATGTATGATTATGTCTAATCAAAGCCCAATTTTGCATTTATTTTTAACTATCAATTTCTTAAATTTATTTATATCTATTTTTTTAAGCCATTCTCAACCCCCACTGATTTCCAACATCCCTTATAGCCCAGATCATATTAGAATCACCTGGAATTTTAATTCTGGATTGTTATGGACTTTTTGACTGTTTATGATTATTGCTTATTAAGGCAATAACAACACTAGCTGGGCGATAATGCCATGGCATTACTTCCTCTTAGATTCATTTCTCTTTTTGTTGGGGTTCTTTCTCCAAGAGTAATTTCAAAAGTGGTCTTTGTTTTGCACATTTTCTGAGGTTCAATTATCTAAGTCTCAGAAAATAAATATATTTCATTTTCATAGCTAAATATTATTTATTTGAAAGAAATCTACATTCAAAGTTATTTTCCTTATACTTTTCTCCCATTTAATTATTCAATTCATCTAGAAAATAACTTTACCCCATACCATTTATTAAATAAAGATATCCCTTCAGTGTTGGTCTGTAATGCTTCCATTAGCATGTAGTTAATTCAGAGATACATCAGTGCATATTCCATTACATTTTAATGCACATTAATTATTTTGTCAGTACTTCATAGTCAATTGTCAGGGCTCTAATGGAATGACATACGAGGTTATTCTATTACAGCGTCTCAAGATGTCAACTACCAGTTCTGAGTCATCCTACCTTCCCCTGCAACCATCCCCATCTTTATTTGTGGAGGATAATAACCAAATTAAAAATGGCAAAACTCTACACTATGCAAGATGTAAGACTAAAACAATGAAGAAAACCAAAGAACTGGTTTCTGTCTTCTCAGTTATCAGAGGTGAGCCCATAAATAAAGCTGAAAGAAAAAAGAGGCAAATCTTGGAGGGTGAGGGGTTAATAGCTGTGTATAGAGAAAGTGACTTGTGCCTCCACCCTGATTGTCCCCATCCCCAGAATTTCCCTTGCAATTTGGAACATGAGCCTAATGGGTACTTCTCATCTGAAGCTCTCATGGAGACTAGTGCTCAGCTAAAAAATAAAAATATTCAAAAGAAAAAGAAACCCAAATAAGCCAGTACCTATATGTATGTAATACACACACACACACACACACACACACACACACACACACACACAGCAACACATCTAAAATACAATATACCCATAGAAGTTCAATTGAGAGAGAGGGAGAAAACATTTAAAGATCTCCATAAAAGTGGAGGGATATTTGTGTTTTCTAATGGGAATAGGCTCTAAGCTAGTTTGGAAGCTTGGCAGCTTGGCAGAGAATAAAACATATATCAGTAGGAATTTGGGGGTCACACCCCATGGACTGCTTGTCTAGAACCCTCCACGGCAAAGAGTAGGGCAGGTTCCCAGCTGGGTCCCCAAATACACCACAGGTCAAAATCAACAATGGGTATATCAGTGCCACAAACCAGTCAGGGAAAGACAAAAGCATGGGAGCCCACAAAGCTCTGTGACCTAGTTGGGGATACTTCACAATAAAGACTCTGACTCTGACTTTAAAATGATCTGAACAATGAAATTAACAACGTTTCTTACTCTGTTGCATGACACTAGCTCAAGCATAGAGTTGATATTAGTTGAGAGACAAAATAGAGTACACATGTCATACACATTTGATTGATGACTTTTCAGTTAATTCTTATCCTGTTATAATACAGGCAATAATCGATATTTTTACTTTTTCAACGTTCCTGGAAAATAAGGTTCTAATACAAATCAAATGCATATAAAGAATGCATGCCATTTAACCCAATAATTCTATGTCTTAGAAACTATTTCAGGAAACAGTGTGAAAATATGCTTATTAAGATATGATTTTAATTTGGTGACAAAAAATTAAACCAATATTCAATAATAGAAACATTTGAGGGGCGCCTGAAGTGGCTCAGTTGGTTGGGCAGCCAACTTCAGCACAGGTCATGATCTCACGGTTCCTGGGTTCAAGCCCCATGTCAGGCTCTGTGCTGACAGCTCAGAGCCTGCAGCCTGCTTCGGATTCTGTGTCTCCCTCCCCCACTCAAACTCTGTGTCTCTCTCTCAAAAATAAATAAACATTAAAAAATAAAAAATAGTAGAAACATTTGATTATAAATGTAATACTGTCACCACTTTAGTCATCCCCAACACTTTGTCAATAGTGTTCTATAACCCACTTGTTACCAAGAAGTGTTACTGTGGCAACTAACAAATGTTTGGATGTTTTGTTTACTCTAAAATTTTAATTACATATTTCAAATGTTATAGCCCTTTGGTCAGGAAAAAAAAATCTATCATGGATATTTCTGCCATTTGAATTTTTAAAACTATTTATTTATTTTTTTAGAGACAGAGAAAACGCAGGTAGGGGAGGGGCACAGAGCCCGACATGGGGCTTGAACTCACAAACCATGAGATCATGATCCGAGCCAAAATCAAGAGTCCAACAGTTCAACACTTAAACAACTGAGCCACCTAGGTGACCCCATTTGAAATATTCTAAATTTAGTTTATAGCCTGATGTATAACTTTCTGTGCCAAAAATTTCACGGAAATTGGAATTTGGTTTTGCTATCACTTTTTGAGTTAAACTGTTTATATGTAAACCAATGCTTCATTTCTATTAATCATATTATTCTGATTTTCCATATTTTTCTACTTAGCCTAGCAATAGCAAAGACAGTTATCCTACATCATTTGTGTTTCTATTTTTTTCCACAAGTCTTTACTATATTGATCTTTAATATATATATGTATATAATATATATGTTGTTTTAATATTTATATTGGTCTTTAAAATATATATTGTGATAGTTCAGTAAGCATCACCAAGAAGAACCCATGAACATTATATTTTCATTTAAATATGAAAAACAGCTTTCAGCCCACTTAATTAATTTTGACTTTAATTCTCAACTTGTCTGAAATTAAAATTGCCACTGAAGCTTGCCATTTTCATTTGATAAATGCTGCTTATTATTTTTAATCATTCTGATTCCATGTAGTTTTATGTATATGCCAGTCTTCAGTCTTCATCCTCAATAAAATGCTCAATCTGATTATATTTATTGACAAAATTTGCATGCTTTTCCTTACTTTATGTTTTCCCTTTTGGGACAGGTAGTTTTTAATTTTCTTGTTCCCATGAATTTCTATATTTTTATCTCTTCATTTTTTAATTATCCTTAACAACTTTTTACAAAGTTAAAAAGTTTAGTCTTAGTTTAGTCATCTTGATGTTTATTATAATTATTTAAAAAACATGCTTTTGAAGGGGTAGAGGGGAAGATGGCAGCATAGGAGGACGCTGGGCTCACCTCATCCTGCTGATCAGTCAGATTCCACCCACATCTGCCTAAATAACCCAGAAAACCACCAGAAGCCTGGCAGAACAGACTTTCCAGAGCCAAGCGGAGACAAGAGGCCCACAGAACAGGGTAGGAAGGGCAGAGAGGAGGTGCACGCTACATGGACTGGCAGGAGGGAGCCAGGGAGGTGGAGGGGCAGCCCGCCAGGAGGGCAGAGCCCCCGAAGTCTGGCTTGCAAAAGCGGAGGGGGCGGACTCCATGAGTTCTGACAGCCAGCGGGACTTAACATCTGGAATGTTAAAAGTCAACAGCTCTGCTCTCTGAGAGCGGGGAGGGCAAGAGGACGCTGGGAAGGAGAGTTGTTGAGCCCTGGAAGACAGAGCTCAGCTCAACAGGGGAACTGCTGGCAAGCACCATCTCCCTCTCCCATCCCCCAGCCAAAATTCCAAAGGGAACCAGTACCCATCACCATTACCAAACTTGCTTGCACCGCGCAAACACCCAACACTGTGCTTCTATGGATCCATCCCTCTGATGGGTCCGCCTCCCTCCAGGTGCTGCAGGGCCCCTCCCGCAGGAGACCATTAAAGGCAAAGTGAGCTAAGCCAAGCCTGCCCCTCCCACCCCTATGCACCTTGCGGATCCACCCGGGCTAATATGCCAGATCCCATTGAAGCAGCACAACAAGCCTGGCAGTGTGCAAGTAGCCCAGACAGGGGCCACACCACTGCACAGTGAGTCCTGGCCCTGGGAGAGGGGAAGATAAGGTACACACCAGTCTGACTGTGGCCCCAACCATGGGCTGGGGCAGACATCGGGTCTGACTGTGGCCCTGCCCACCAACACAAGTTACTCCAGAGAGCACAGGGGAAGTGCCCTGCAGTTTGAAGCCACCGCAGAGAGTACACTAAATGACAAAACAGAAGAATTCTCCTCAAAAGAAACTCCAGGAAGTAGCGACAGCTAACGAATTATCAAAAACGATTTAAGCAATATAATGGAACAAGAATTTAGAATAATAGTCACAAAATTAATTGCTGGGCTTCAAAAAAGCATAGAGGACAGCAGAGAATATTGCTACAGAGATCAAGGGACTAAGAAATAGTCATGAGGAGCTAAAAAATGCTATAAATGAGGTGCAAAATAAAATGGAGGCAGCCATAGCATGGATTGAAGAGGCAGAGGAGAGAATAGGTGAATTAGAAGATAAAATTATGGAAAAAGAGGAATCTGAGAAAAAGATTAAAAAATCCAGGAGTATGAGGGGAGAATTAGAGCTCTAAATGATGCAATCAAACGGAACAACATCCGTATCATAAGAATTCCAGAAGAAGAGAGAGAAAGTGGCTGAAGGTGTGCTTGAACAAATCATAGCTGAGAAATTCCGTGATCTGGGGAAGGAAAAAGGCATTGAAATCCAAGAGGCACAGAGAACTCCCTTCAGACGTAACTTGAATCGATCTTCTGCACTACATACCATAGTGAAACTGGCAAAATACAAGGATAAAGAGAAAATGGTGAAAACAGCTAGGGATAAACAGGCTCTAACTTACAAAGGGAGACCCATAAGACTAGTGGCAGACCTATCTACTGAAATTTGGCAGGTCAGAAAGGAATGGAGGGAAATCTTCAATGTGATGAACATAAAAAATATGCAGCCCAGAATCCTTTATCCAGCAAGTCTGTCATTCAGAATAGAAGGAGAGATAAAGGTTTTCCCAAACAAACAAAAACTGAAGGAATTCATCACCACTAAACCAGCCCTATAAGAGATCCTAAGGGAGATTCTGTGAGTGAAATGTTGCAAGGACCACAAAGTACCAGAGATATCACTACAAGTATGAAACCTACAGGCATGACAATGACTCTAAACTGATATCTTTCAATAATAACACTGAATGTAAATTGACTAAATGCTCCAACCAAAAGACATAGGGTATCAGAATGTATAAAAAACAAGACCCACTGATGTCCACTCTCACCACTGTTATTCAACATAGTATTAGAAAGCTTAGCTTCTGCAATCAGACAACACAAAGAAATAAAAGGCATCCAAATCAGCCAGGAGGAGGTCA
>NW_024420809.1:0-16383 GCF_014898765.1 Herpailurus yagouaroundi
ACAACACAAAGAAATAAAAGGCATCCAAATCAGCCAGGAGGAGGTCAAACTTTCACTCTTCGCAGATGACATGATACTCTATATGGAAAACCCAAAAGATTCCACCAAAAAACTACTAGAACTGATTCATGAGTTCAGCAAAGTTGCAGGATATAAAACCAATGCACAGAAATCGGTTGCCTTCCTATACATCAACAATGAAGCAACAGAAAGAGAAATCAAGGAATTGACCCCATTTACAATTGCACCAAAAACCATAATATACCCAGGAATAAATCTAACCAAAGAGGTGAAAAATCTATAGACTGAAAACTATAGAAAGCTTATGAAAGAAATTGAAGAAGACACAAAGAAATGGAAAAAGATTCCATGCTCCTGGATAGGAAGAACAAATATTGTTAAAATGTTGATACTACCCAAAGCAATCTACATATTCAATGTGATCCCTATCAAAGTAACACCAGCATTCTTCACAGAGCTAGAACAAATAATCCTAAAATTTGTAGGGAACCAGGAAAGACCCCGAATAGCAAAAGCAATCTTGAAAAAGAAAACCAAAGCAGGAGGCATCACAATCCCAGACTTCAAGTTATACTACAAAGCTGTGATCATCAAGACAGTATGGTACAGCACAAGAACAGACACTCAGATCAATGGAACAGAATAGAGAACCCAGAAATGGACCCACAAATGTATGGCCAACTAATCTTTGACAAAGCAGGAAAGAATATCCAATGGAATAAAGACAGTGTCTTCAGCAAGTGGTGCTGGGAAAACTGGACAGCGACATGCAGAAGAAGGAACCTGGACCACTTTCTTACACCATACACAAAAATAAACTAAAAGTGTATGAAAGACCTCATTGTAACACAGGACGCCATCAAAATCCTCGAGGAGAAAGCAGGCAAAAACCTCTTTGATATTGCCCGCACCAATTTCTTACTCAACATGTCTCCAGAGGCAAGGGAAACAAAAGCAAAAATGAACTACTGGGATCTCATCAAAATAGAAAGTTTCTGCACAGCAAAGGAAACAATCAGCAAAACTAAAAGGCAACCGACAGAATGGGAGAAGATATTTGCAAATGACATATCAGATAAAGGGTTAGTATCCAAAATCTACAAAGAACTTATCAAACTCAACACCCAAGAAACAAATAGTCCAGTGAACAGATGGGCAAAAGACATGAATAGAAACTTCTCCAAGGAAGACATCCAGATGGCCAACCAACAAATGAAAAAATGCTCAATATCACTCATCATCAGGGAAATACAAATTAAAACCACAATGAGATACCACCTTACACTTGTCAGAAGGGCTAACATTAACAACTCAGGCAACAACAGATGTTGGCGAGGATGCGGAGAAAGAGGATCTCTTTTGCATTGTTGGTGGCAATGCAAGCTGGTGCAGCCCCTCTGGAAAACAGTATGGAGGTTTCTTAAAAAACTAAAAATAGAACTACCCTATGACCCAGCAATTGCACTACTAGGCATTTTTCCAAGTGATAGAGGTGTAATGTTTTTTTCTTTTAATTTTTTTTCAACGTTTATTTATTTTTGGGACAGAGAGAGACAGAGCATGAATGGGGGAGGGGCAGAGAGAGAGGGAGACACAGAATCGGAAACAGGCTCCAGGCTCCGAGCCATCAGCCCAGAGCCTGACGCGGGGCTCGAACTCACGGACCGCAAGATTGTGACCTGGCTGAAGTCGGATACTTAACCGACTGCGCCACCCAGGCGCCCCGAGGTGTGCTGTTTTGAAGGGACACATGCACCCCCATGTTTATAGCAGCACTGTCAACAATAGCCAAAGTATGGAAAGAGTCCAAATATCCATCGATGGATGAATGGATAAAGAAGATGTGGTATATATATGTGTGTATATATATGTGTATATATATATATATATGTATATATACATACATACAATGGAGTATTACTCAGCTATCAAAAATAATGAAACCTTGCCATTTGCAACTATGTGGATGGAACTGGAGGGTATTATTCTAAGTGAAATTAGTCAGTCAGAGAAAGACAAATATCACATGACCTCAGTAATATACGGACATAAGAGACAAAACAGATGAACATAAGGGAAGGGAAACAAAAATAATATAAAAACAGGGAAGGGGACAAAAGAGAAGAGACTCATAAATATGGAGAACAAACTGGGGGTTGCTGGAGGGGTTGTGGGAGGGGTTATGTGGGCTAAATAAGTAAGGGGTACTAAGGAAATCTACTCCTGAAATCATTGTTGCACTAGATGCTAACTAATTTGGATGTAAATTTAAAAAAATTAAAATGGGGCGCCCGGGTGGCTCAGCCAGTTGAGCGTCCGACTTCAGCTCAGGTCACGATCTCACGGTCCGTGAGTTCGAGCCCCGCGTCGGACTCTGGGCTGATGGCTCAGAGCCTGGAGCCTGCTTCCGATTCTGTCTCCTTCTCTCTCTGCTCCTCCCCCACTCATGCTCTGTCTCTCTCTGTCTCAAAAATAAATAAAAATGTTTAAAAAAAATTTTTTTTTAAAAATTAAAATGAAATTCTCATTAAAAAAAGAAATGTGTGTGTGTGTTCAATTCTCTCACTTGAGTATAAACCCCTCAAGGATAAGAATTGCCCTTTTCATTTTTTACTATGTGTCTGATGTGATGTTGGACACAGGAAGGAGTCAATAAATATTGTACCCAAAATGATTGATTAAAATTATTGAATATAAAGGAGGAGGAAAGAATGCTATATGCAAAAATCAAAATGAAGCGGGTTTTAGAAGCATGAAAATCTGGCCACAATAACAAAGGCTTCAGTTTGTGGAGGGATCAAGTGAAGTTAAAGTTCCTAAGTCCTCTGCAGGAGACTGGTGAAGGCCTGAATCAGAAGACGAAAATGCTGAACTCCGTAAGACAGAGATAGAGACAAAGGCACCAAGAAAGGAACGTTGTGGGGGAAGTAGGAGGTAGTGAAATGACCTGTCAACAGGATTAAGAATTAAGTATCATGATTGGTTTCCATTGCTCACAATCAACTTGGAGGAAGGCTGACTAGTTCTCAGGACTTCTGGCCATGAGTCAGATCACGTGTGAAGCTATTACAAAGGTGCAGACCACAGCCACAAGATAGGCAATTGTATCAGGTTAGTGATTTTGCCTAAACTGACCTAATTGGTCAGCTGATTAAATTGACTTCAAAAGTTTTTTTAACAGACTTGGTTGTGTACAAATTGAATGAACCAATCAAAGAGCTTGTATTTATTCAATATGTCTGTGGACTAGCACATCTACTAAAGAAATCAACATATTCAGGGGAATTTGTAGCTGTCAGCAGGTGTTTGGCTATCGGCAATAAATAATTATATCACTTCTCAATATTCTGTACAGTTATGGCTTCACTTAAGGGATAATATAAAGAATGCAGCAAGGATGAAAGAGTAATTATTGAATTCTAATAAAACGTTGGTTCAAAAGCAAATTTTAAAATAGCCAGTTGAAAAGCCTGCTGGCAAACAGTTCAGAAGTGTGTTGAATCCTGCACTACACAGTACTGCTAATGCAGTTTCAAGGAAGCAATGGGTTGAGTTATTTAAAGTTAGAGAGATGAAAATAAAAAAGAAAGCAGGTCACAGAAATTGTACCATTGAAGAGCTTGCTGCAGAACACTGGAGGTCTGACCGTGAAAATAAAAACCTCTGACAATCCTGATGAAATCTAAAAACCAAATAAGTGGGGCACCTGGATGGCTCAGTCGGTTAAGCATCCGACTTCAGCTCAGGTCACGATCTTGCGGTCCGTGGGCTCGAGCCCTGCGTCAGGCTCTGGGCTGATGGCTCAGAGCCTGGAGCCTGCTTCCGATTCTGTGTCTCCCTCTCTCTCTGCCCCTCCCCCGTTCATGCTCTGTCTCTCTCTGTCCCAAAAAAATAAATAAACGTTAAAAAAAATTTTTTTTTTTAATTAAAAAAATAATAATATAGGGAAATGCAGCCTACATTATTAGATGGCAGAAGGCAGATTCTTTCAAAAGAGCAAAGGGTCACATTTTCTGCAGTTGAATTGCCACACCTGCAGTTTGCAAGTTTGGGATTAGGGCAAGGAAAATATTCACCTTGGGATCTGACCACCCAGCTAGGCTCTAGCGACTGTAGCAGTAGATCTGAAGACCTTGCTCCAGTGGCTTCCTATTTGGAAAAGACTACTTAGTGAAGACAGTCAGAGATAGGGATTTAATGTGAATCTTGGTCAAGCCCGGGTCATTTTTCCCGAGGGGGAAAAATGTTCATATGGATGAATAATTTTAACATTCTTTGTTTCCTGGGATAGAAAACAGATCATTAGCCCATCTACACTAACACATTCGGTAGAAATACGATTTGTGTTTGCATGCAAGATATATGAGAATGTGAGTTGTTTATCCTTTGAAAGTGCCTGCCTTTGATGACAAGTTCCGTGCCTTTCTTTAAGTTTGATGAGAACCTAGGCATTGGCATGGGCAGGTAGCTCCTATAAATATTTGAGTGATTCCCCTGGTCCTTGAATTTTTGCCACCAGATGAAAAGGAAATATTGATGCCTAGAGCTCTCCCCAGAAATCTCTGAAAGGCAATGGCTCCTCCAGAGAAGTCTGTCTGGCTTTAACATAGAGCTTCTTGTCTCCATTTTTCAGCACTGAAAGCACAATGGGAAAAGCTGAAAGGAAGACAGGGGCCATCATTCCTACGTTGTCAGTTCACAAGTGATGGCTAGGGCATGTAAACACAGTAGTGCAGGAGCCTGGAACTCCAACCCGCCCCCCCCACACACACACACACACTCCACAGATCAACCAAAGGCGCTCATGCCTGGTGCTAGCTCTGAATTGCAGGAAGATAGAAGCAGCTACTCATCTATTTTCTTGTTGATGGAACAGTAAGTAAAGTCAAGCCAAATGTGTGTTAGCTTTTTCTCTCCTGATTTCAGTGTCTGGAAGGATTAAGCAAACAAAATCCACAAGGAGCTAATAATGATCCCAAGAATAGTCTTCTCAAATATGCTCAAAATAACACAATATGCCATATTTGTTGCACGTGTTCTTTCATTTACATAATTTACACAAATGATTCCCACTCCTCAGTGGTTCTGCAATATGCTTTTGCATTCAATATTATGTTTTTGAGATCTGCCCAAGCTGATATTTAGCCTGACCTGCCTATCTAGCCTGCTGACAGTGAGATAGACCTGACCTCACTAAAAGATAATCAGGTATCATAATTCCAAAACAAGAAGCTCATCTACACAACAAAGGTAACCAGATGCCCAAATTCTGAGGCAAAGATCACAGTGAGATGTGCCACTGACACCTTCCCCAGTCATTGCAGACATTGACAGCCGATCATCTACACTCTGGGACTTTGCTTTCCTAATGTAGGACTGAGATAATTTGAGATTTTTCAGCTTCAAAAGACCTACCATATTTTTCCTCCCTCAAAGCCCATCATCAAAGTTTAGATGGCTTGTTGGATTGGGGCCTGCCTTGCAATAAAAATGACTTTCATCCAGCATTCCAGCTTTGTTCTTTGAGTTTTTATTTTCTAGTTCTAATTCATTCTACATGGTATATAATGTTCCTTTGTGTGCACCTTCCAAGATTTATTTCTCTTCTCACCTACTGATGTATTTTGGGGTTGTTTCTGCTTTTTTTTCCTTATTACTATTACAAACAGTATTATGCGGAAGACTATTGTTTGTGTCTTCCTGTATATAATACCACAATGATACGATGACAAAACCAGTCCTAGCAACGAAGAGAAATTCATGTCTGTTATTCAGCTAACATTAATGTTTTACTCTCTAAATGTTTTACTCTCCTAACTCCTTTACAAGTCTTTGATAGATGGTCCCACTGTTCGGAAAATAAGTAAAGTTATGCACCATAAGATGGCTGATGAGACTAACATAAGTTCTAGTTCCTAGTTTAGAGACTCCTCTTCCAGGTTCTTCTTCCTGCTCTGCTTGGTGTGTGCACCAAATTACTGCTAATGCAGAATGTGGAAGTAACAGACTATAAATTGTTCCCCGTGCTTATGCTCGGGACTCAGACCTCTGGAGAATGATCTCCTCTGAGCCCACCAGTGTAAAATAAACCTCCTGCCTTCCAATATGACTGAATTCCGCTTGTTTTTTCCACCAGCATTCCAGCCTGGTTCCATAAGACCACAATATTTGTTCTGAATACATATTATGAGGTGCCTTGTTTACAATTATATTGGTACTCAGGGGGTTCGTTCAGGGCTCATTTTTTTTAAAAAATGCTTATTTATTTTAAGAGAGAGAGAGAGTTGGGTGAAGGGGCAGAGGGAGGAGAGAGAGAATCCCAAGCAGGCTCCACATTGTCAGCGCAGAGCCCAACACTGGGCTGGAACCCACAAACTGTGAGATAATGACCTGGACCAAAACTAAGAATCATATGCTTAACCGACTGAGCCACCCAGGCATCCCAGGACCCATCTCTAAGGATCTGTTTCCAAAGTAACACCACCTACAGTTTCCTCAGATGGGACATTCTGTCTCTGGCCAGTAAACTGTGACTCCTTCCCTCAGCTCTTGGCTTCTGGTGTGCACCACACACAGACTCCATCACTGGGGCTATCTCATCTCTTCAGGCTTCCTCTCCAAATGAAGGAGACTAGAGGAAACACATATTCACCCCAATTCACCTCAAATGCTATAAAGAACAGTAGGTACTGTTGACTCTGCCACAACAGATCTGTCCTTACCACAGTCTTTCATCTTTAAAATACTTGTACAGGACGATGTGAAATACTAGCCTTCTGTCCCCTAAATTCCAGGAGATGTAAATCAAATTCCCCAGGTGATCTTAAAGAACTTATCATTTGTTTGGAAATGGAGAGAAACCTAGGATAACTCCAGCAGTTCTCAATCGAAAGAAACCCTTTCTCTCTAATCTTCTACCTTTGGGTAACTCTTAATTATCCATGTAGTCTGGAACTGAGAATGAGTTAAACAAGGAGGCGGAAAGTGGTTTGACAAGTTCTCATGATGTCCTACAACAAAGGTCTAGCACCTATTGTTCCATGTAGTGTCACTGCTAAAATTCCCAGAGGACAAGGTATGTACATTGTAATAGTTTCCTGCATAGATTTGCAGATTTATTTGTGTTTGTTAATGATGTCCTTTACTATCTTAGTAGCGCTCATGATGATTCTTATTTCTTCTTTCGTTCTGAATTTCATTTTTTCTTTTTTAGATAACTCTTACCAATGATTTTTTTCATTAATTTTTATTTATTTAAAAAAAAATTTTAATGTTTATTTTAGAGAGACAGAGTGTGATCAGGGGAGGGGCAGAGAGAGAGAGAGAGAGAGAAAGAGACAGAATCTGAAGTAGGTTCCAGGCTCTGAGCTGTCAGCACAGAACCCAACATGGAGCTCAAACTCATGAACCACGATATCATGACCTGAGCTAAAGTTGGATACTTAACCAACTGAGCCATCCAGGTGCCCGTCATTAGTTTTTATTTTTAATTTTTTTTATTTTATTGATCACTTTTTTGTTTTTGTTCCCTATTTCAGAAATGTTTATCCTTTTATTTCTTACCACTATTATTAAGTTCTTGTTTACCCTGTTTCTTTTTTCTTTATTTTTGAGTTTAGCTATTTTTTCCAGTATTTTCTGTAGTTAAGTGTTTAAGTGTATTCTAAGATATAAATTTCTAAGTTCTACTTCGGTTAAATCTCAGAAATATTGTGGTTAAATCTCACAAATGATCTCACGGTTCATGAGTTCAAGCACCACATCAGACTCTGTGCTGATAGCTTGGAGCCTGGAGCCTGTTGCAGATTCTAGGTTTCCCTCTCTCTCTGCCCCTCCCTCCCTCACTCTCTCTCTCTCTCTCTCTCTCTCAGAAAAAATAAACGCTAATTTTTTTAAATCTCACAAATGTTGTATGTAATATTTTTATTTCATTTGGTACTTTGTAATTTCCCAGGAGTTCCTCCTTAATAAAAGCAATACTTATTTTAGGCTCCAAATATAGGTTTTTTTTTTAAAGGCTGTCCTTTATGGATTCTAACTTTATTGAATTTTGGTCAAAGAACAGTCTTAGTATAATGCTTATTCTTCAGAATGTACTGGGACTTCTTCTGCAGCCTTGTACATGAATTCTCCCACAAATGACCTAAAAGAATCTGCATTCTCTGTTGGTTATACATTTTTACATAGAGCTGATATTTTCATATTGTGTTACCCAAATCTAGCATATTAAGAATTTTTGTTGGCTAGATTTCTCAATTTAAAGCACAATTTTTGATATGCCTATTTCTCCTTCTTCTGACCATTGTTGTTTGATATGTTCCAGAGCTGCACTGATATTCCACAAATTATTCTGTACACGATTACTATACCTAAGATTCCTTTTACCAATGAATAACATGCTTCTTTATCCCTACTAAACTTTTACCTTAATCCTTACCTGATGTATTATTAAAATAAGTATTTCATATTTCATTCAGTCTTCTTTCTTCTTCTTCATGTCTTTGTTCAAACGTGACCTTTTCAACAAAGTCTGTTTTAACAAATTACAATCCCCTGCCCTCTCTACTTCTCCTCCCTGCTTTATTCTTTGCAAAGCATTTGTCACTTTCCAAGATACTATAGAATGCAACTGTTCATTTTGTTTGCTGTCTTCCCTAGTTAAAAGGTCAAAAATATGCTGAACAGGTATTTTTTGTCTGTCTGGCTCCCTGCTCTATCACCACACCTGGAAGAGGAACTAACACTTAGAAGGCATTCCATAAATATTTGTTAAATGAGTGAATAAATAAACAGCTGCATATGCTTTTGTTTTAAATGCATGTCCTGTAGACAAAGGTGTCCATTATGTGCATGTTTGTCTGAGGCCCCTCCTGTATTTTACTGTGCCTTGGAGAGGGCTGGGAGTCTGCAAACGACATGTTCCGGGATCCCTTACCAACCGGCTTCCTATGAAGTTCTGTTAATGGGGGTCCTGAGAGGGATTTGTAAGGTGAAAGAGGAGAGTTGTACCTCTCATTCTGCTTCCTGTTTCTGGTAGAGTCTTCAGTGGCGGCAGCAACAGAGCAATAGTGACTACAGCACAGCTACGGATGACAGCATCAGTAGTAGCCACGACTGTGAACAAGATGTGACAAATGTCCAGCAGTTCATCAGCAGGTGTAGACTCTTGGGTTTGAGGGAGAAAGTGTCAGCAAACTTCTGATATCTGAGCATCACCCCCTTTTTTTTGCTCTTGCTAATCATCTGTATTGTGTTCATCCAAAATCTGCATAACCAATTCCCTGTTTTAAATCCCCTCTAAATACTAAGAATATTTTTCCTTGATGGGATCTTGATTAATACAGCAATATACTGCTAAACCTTATTTTAAATCCAATCTGTGTGTTTCTATCTTTAGATTTCTGAGTTGAACTCACATTTATTGAAACTACTCTTAATGAGATTTTCTTCTCTGTAATGCTTAGTGTTATATATTACCATAGTTTCTTTACTTTTTTTTTTTCTTTTTTTTCTCCTTTCATTTTTTATATTAGGAAGGTTGAATTTTCTTAGCTGGTTGAAAATTCTATTTTGTGGCTTCTAAAATTCATGTATTTTATTGTATAGTTTCTTGACAATCAAGGTGGGTTTAAAGTCTCTAGTGTTTTATGAACACGGTTGGCCAGGCAGTAAAGTTATGACGCAGTTGTCATTCCCTGAGCATGTGGGAATATCAAATATGCCAGCATTGTTACCCACAGAATGAGTGTCAGCAGTTTTAAAGAAAATCCCAGAGATACATGGTGGAGAATAGAACACTTTTAATCTCTAGGAACGAAATGTTACAGAATAAGAGGTTGACAAAGTGGTGAATTGGACATCCTTAGCCACATTCTTCAACAGATGTCTAAAGTCAGCCTGCTCAGTGTCCCACTTCGGCTCAGGTCATGATCTCGTGGTTCAGTGAGTTCAAGCTCCACGTCGGGCCCTGTGCTGACAGCTCAGAGCCTGAGGCCTGCTTTGGATTCTGTGTCCCCTTCTCTCTCCTCCCCACCCCTGCTTGTGCTCTGTCTTTCTCTGTCTTTCAAAAATGAATAAACATTAAAAATTTTAAAGTCAGCCTGCTTGGGGCACCTGGGTGACTCAGTCGGTTGAGCACGGGACTTTGGCTGGGGTCATGTTCTCATATTTCGTGGGTTCAAGTCCCACATTGGGCTCTGCACTGACAGCTTCAAGCCTGCATTGGAATCTCTGTCTCCCTCTCGCTACTCCTGCCCTGCCCCTCTCACACACGAGCATGCACCCTCTTTCTCAAAAATAAACAAACATTAAAAAAAATGTACGGTAGGCCTGCTCTACCTGCAACGTATAGCGGTTTTACTCCTAGAAATTCTTTACAATGTTGCATTGCCACTCTTTACAACATAGAAGTTTATTTGGTGCAGAAAACCACAAACAACAATGATGTTAAATTAAAAACTCATTTAGAAGAGTTGGACTCAGAAGAGTGTGAAGAAGATTTATGAATATGTTAACTGGTTTTATTTTGGTTTTTCCTTTTATATTTTTATAAGAATGATAATATCTAAAAGACCTCTTGCATTATGAATAAAAATTATAACTAATAAGAAAACATTCATTTTTTTAATGTTATATTTACTTTTGAGAGACAGAGCGTGAGCAGGGGAGGGGTAGAGGTGGGGACAGAGGATCTGAAGCAGGCTCTGAGCTGACAGCAGCAAGCTGGATGCGGGGCTAGAACTCACAAACTATGAGATCATGACCTTAGAGGAAGTCAGCCGCTCAGCCAAATGGACCACCCAGGTACCCCAGAAAGCATTGTGTCTTAATTGGCAGCCCCTTTTTCATAGTTAGCAGCACTTTTTCTTCTTAGAGGTAAATGAAATAATGGTGTGCTTTATCATCGATGACATCTTGAATTTTATATAAAATAGAATGCAGACATATCGTTTTGTTTATGTATGATTATGTCTAATCAAAGCCCAATTTTGCATTTATTTTTAACTATCAATTTCTTAAATTTATTTATATCTATTTTTTTAAGCCATTCTCAACCCCCACTGATTTCCAACATCCCTTATAGCCCAGATCATATTAGAATCACCTGGAATTTTAATTCTGGATTGTTATGGACTTTTTGACTGTTTATGATTATTGCTTATTAAGGCAATAACAACACTAGCTGGGCGATAATGCCATGGCATTACTTCCTCTTAGATTCATTTCTCTTTTTGTTGGGGTTCTTTCTCCAAGAGTAATTTCAAAAGTGGTCTTTGTTTTGCACATTTTCTGAGGTTCAATTATCTAAGTCTCAGAAAATAAATATATTTCATTTTCATAGCTAAATATTATTTATTTGAAAGAAATCTACATTCAAAGTTATTTTCCTTATACTTTTCTCCCATTTAATTATTCAATTCATCTAGAAAATAACTTTACCCCATACCATTTATTAAATAAAGATATCCCTTCAGTGTTGGTCTGTAATGCTTCCATTAGCATGTAGTTAATTCAGAGATACATCAGTGCATATTCCATTACATTTTAATGCACATTAATTATTTTGTCAGTACTTCATAGTCAATTGTCAGGGCTCTAATGGAATGACATACGAGGTTATTCTATTACAGCGTCTCAAGATGTCAACTACCAGTTCTGGGTCATCCTACCTTCCCCTGCAACCATCCCCATCTTTATTTGTGGAGGATAATAACCAAATTAAAAATGGCAAAACTCTACACTATGCAAGATGTAAGACTAAAACAATGAAGAAAACCAAAGAACTGGTTTCTGTCTTCTCAGTTATCAGAGGTGAGCCCATAAATAAAGCTGAAAGAAAAAAGAGGCAAATCTTGGAGGGTGAGGGGTTAATAGCTGTGTATAGAGAAAGTGACTTGTGCCTCCACCCTGATTGTCCCCATCCCCAGAATTTCCCTTGCAATTTGGAACATGAGCCTAATGGGTACTTCTCATCTGAAGCTCTCATGGAGACTAGTGCTCAGCTAAAAAATAAAAATATTCAAAAGAAAAAGAAACCCAAATAAGCCAGTACCTATATGTATGTAATACACACACACACACACACACACACACACACACACACACACACAGCAACACATCTAAAATACAATATACCCATAGAAGTTCAATTGAGAGAGAGGGAGAAAACATTTAAAGATCTCCATAAAAGTGGAGGGATATTTGTGTTTTCTAATGGGAATAGGCTCTAAGCTAGTTTGGAAGCTTGGCAGCTTGGCAGAGAATAAAACATATATCAGTAGGAATTTGGGGGTCACACCCCATGGACTGCTTGTCTAGAATCCTCCACGGCAAAGAGTAGGGCAGGTTCCCAGCTGGGTCCCCAAATACACCACAGGTCAAAATCAACAATGGGTATATCAGTGCCACAAACCAGTCAGGGAAAGACAAAAGCATGGGAGCCCACAAAGCTCTGTGACCTAGTTGGGGATACTTCACAATAAAGACTCTGACTCTGACTTTAAAATGATCTGAACAATGAAATTAACAACGTTTCTTACTCTGTTGCATGACACTAGCTCAAGCATAGAGTTGATATTAGTTGAGAGACAAAATAGAGTACACATGTCATACACATTTGATTGATGACTTTTCAGTTAATTCTTATCCTGTTATAATACAGGCAATAATCGATATTTTTACTTTTTCAACGTTCCTGGAAAATAAGGTTCTAATACAAATCAAATGCATATAAAGAATGCATGCCATTTAACCCAATAATTCTATGTCTTAGAAACTATTTCAGGAAACAGTGTGAAAATATGCTTATTAAGATATGATTTTAATTTGGTGACAAAAAATTAAACCAATATTCAATAATAGAAACATTTGAGGGGCGCCTGAAGTGGCTCAGTTGGTTGGGCAGCCAACTTCAGCACAGGTCATGATCTCACGGTTCCTGGGTTCAAGCCCCATGTCAGGCTCTGTGCTGACAGCTCAGAGCCTGCAGCCTGCTTCGGATTCTGTGTCTCCCTCCCCCACTCAAACTCTGTGTCTCTCTCTCAAAAATAAATAAACATTAAAAAATAAAAAATAGTAGAAACATTTGATTATAAATGTAATACTGTCACCACTTTAGTCATCCCCAACACTTTGTCAATAGTGTTCTATAACCCACTTGTTACCAAGAAGTGTTACTGTGGCAACTAACAAATGTTTGGATGTTTTGTTTACTCTAAAATTTTAATTACATATTTCAAATGTTATAGCCCTTTGGTCAGGAAAAAAAAATCTATCATGGATATTTCTGCCATTTGAATTTTTAAAACTATTTATTTATTTTTTTAGAGACAGAGAAAACGCAGGTAGGGGAGGGGCACAGAGCCCGACATGGGGCTTGAACTCACAAACCATGAGATCATGATCCGAGCCAAAATCAAGAGTCCAACAGTTCAACACTTAAACAACTGAGCCACCTAGGTGCCCCCATTTGAAATATTCTAAATTTAGTTTATAGCCTGATGTATAACTTTCTGTGCCAAAAATTTCACGGAAATTGGAATTTGGTTTTGCTATCACTTTTTGAGTTAAACTGTTTATATGTAAACCAATGCTTCATTTCTATTAATCATATTATTCTGATTTTCCATATTTTTCTACTTAGCCTAACAATAGCAAAGACAGTTATCCTACATCATTTGTGTTTCTATTTTTTTCCACAAGTCTTTACTATATTGATCTTTAATATATATATGTATATA
Source organism: Herpailurus yagouaroundi (assembly GCF_014898765.1). Classification (NCBI taxonomy): domain Eukaryota; kingdom Metazoa; phylum Chordata; class Mammalia; order Carnivora; family Felidae; genus Herpailurus; species Herpailurus yagouaroundi. Next base: position 13,761 of record NW_024420809.1, read on the forward strand.
ATATATATGTTGTTTTAATATTTATATTGGTCTTTAAAATATATATTGTGATAGTTCAGTAAGCATCACCAAGAAGAACCCATGAACATTATATTTTCATTTAAATATGAAAAACAGCTTTCAGCCCACTTAATTAATTTTGACTTTAATTCTCAACTTGTCTGAAATTAAAATTGCCACTGAAGCTTGCCATTTTCATTTGATAAATGCTGCTTATTATTTTTAATCATTCTGATTCCATGTAGTTTTATGTATATGCCAGTCTTCAGTCTTCATCCTCAATAAAATGCTCAATCTGATTATATTTATTGACAAAATTTGCATGCTTTTCCTTACTTTATGTTTTCCCTTTTGGGACAGGTAGTTTTTAATTTTCTTGTTCCCATGAATTTCTATATTTTTATCTCTTCATTTTTTAATTATCCTTAACAACTTTTTACAAAGTTAAAAAGTTTAGTCTTAGTTTAGTCATCTTGATGTTTATTATAATTATTTAAAAAACATGCTTTTGAAGGGGTAGAGGGGAAGATGGCAGCATAGGAGGACGCTGGGCTCACCTCATCCTGCTGATCAGTCAGATTCCACCCACATCTGCCTAAATAACCCAGAAAACCACCAGAAGCCTGGCAGAACAGACTTTCCAGAGCCAAGCGGAGACAAGAGGCCCACAGAACAGGGTAGGAAGGGCAGAGAGGAGGTGCACGCTACATGGACTGGCAGGAGGGAGCCAGGGAGGTGGAGGGGCAGCCCGCCAGGAGGGCAGAGCCCCCGAAGTCTGGCTTGCAAAAGCGGAGGGGGCGGACTCCATGAGTTCTGACAGCCAGCGGGACTTAACATCTGGAATGTTAAAAGTCAACAGCTCTGCTCTCTGAGAGCGGGGAGGGCGAGAGGACGCTGGGAAGGAGAGTTGTTGAGCCCTGGAAGACAGAGCTCAGCTCAACAGGGGAACTGCTGGCAAGCACCATCTCCCTCTCCCATCCCCCAGCCAAAATTCCAAAGGGAACCAGTACCCATCACCATTACCAAACTTGCTTGCACCGCGCAAACACCCAACACTGTGCTTCTATGGATCCATCCCTCTGATGGGTCCGCCTCCCTCCAGGTGCTGCAGGGCCCCTCCCGCAGGAGACCATTAAAGGCAAAGTGAGCTAAGCCAAGCCTGCCCCTCCCACCCCTATGCACCTTGCGGATCCACCCGGGCTAATATGCCAGATCCCATTGAAGCAGCACAACAAGCCTGGCAGTGTGCAAGTAGCCCAGACAGGGGCCACACCACTGCACAGTGAGTCCTGGCCCTGGGAGAGGGGAAGATAAGGTACACACCAGTCTGACTGTGGCCCCAACCGTGGGCTGGGGCAGACATCGGGTCTGACTGTGGCCCTGCCCACCAACACAAGTTACTCCAGAGAGCACAGGGGAAGTGCCCTGCAGTTTGAAGCCACCGCAGAGAGTACGCTAAATGACAAAACAGAAGAATTCTCCTCAAAAGAAACTCCAGGAAGTAGCGACAGCTAACGAATTATCAAAAACGATTTAAGCAATATAATGGAACAAGAATTTAGAATAATAGTCACAAAATTAATTGCTGGGCTTCAAAAAAGCATAGAGGACAGCAGAGAATATTGCTACAGAGATCAAGGGACTAAGAAATAGTCATGAGGAGCTAAAAAATGCTATAAATGAGGTGCAAAATAAAATGGAGGCAGCCATAGCATGGATTGAAGAGGCAGAGGAGAGAATAGGTGAATTAGAAGATAAAATTATGGAAAAAGAGGAATCTGAGAAAAAGATTAAAAAATCCAGGAGTATGAGGGGAGAATTAGAGCTCTAAATGATGCAATCAAACGGAACAACATCCGTATCATAAGAATTCCAGAAGAAGAGAGAGAAAGTGGCTGAAGGTGTGCTTGAACAAATCATAGCTGAGAAATTCCGTGATCTGGGGAAGGAAAAAGGCATTGAAATCCAAGAGGCACAGAGAACTCCCTTCAGACGTAACTTGAATCGATCTTCTGCACTACATACCATAGTGAAACTGGCAAAATACAAGGATAAAGAGAAAATGGTGAAAACAGCTAGGGATAAACAGGCTCTAACTTACAAAGGGAGACCCATAAGACTAGTGGCAGACCTATCTACTGAAATTTGGCAGGTCAGAAAGGAATGGAGGGAAATCTTCAATGTGATGAACATAAAAAATATGCAGCCCAGAATCCTTTATCCAGCAAGTCTGTCATTCAGAATAGAAGGAGAGATAAAGGTTTTCCCAAACAAACAAAAACTGAAGGAATTCATCACCACTAAACCAGCCCTATAAGAGATCCTAAGGGAGATTCTGTGAGTGAAATGTTGCAAGGACCACAAAGTACCAGAGATATCACTACAAGTATGAAACCTACAGGCATGACAATGACTCTAAACTGATATCTTTCAATAATAACACTGAATGTAAATTGACTAAATGCTCCAACCAAAAGACATAGGGTATCAGAATGTATAAAAAACAAGACCCACTGATGTCCACTCTCACCACTGTTATTCAACATAGTATTAGAAAGCTTAGCTTCTGCAATCAGACAACACAAAGAAATAAAAGGCATCCAAATCAGCCAGGAGGAGGTCA
>NW_024420810.1:0-3502 GCF_014898765.1 Herpailurus yagouaroundi
ATGTGAGAGCTCATTCTTGGTTAGAACTTTTCTGCCAGTGGTGTTTGTGTGACCTGATGACCTATTTATAATTTATTTTAGCCTAAAATACCTAAATCACATTGATAACCCACTTGATATATAGCACCGTAAAGGGTTTCGCAGTTTCTTGTAAAGTTAAACATACATTTACTTTTCGACCCACGAATTTCACTCTTACAGATTTGCCTAAGATAATCGAAAACCTGTGTCCACAGGAAGACTTCTGGGTTCTTCTGGGTTCACACGAAGATGTTTACAGCAGCTTTATTCATAATATCCCAGAGCCAGAAAACACAAACATCCCACACGACCCACAGTGGTAGAACAGAGAAACACATTGTTTTTGTTCACGCAGCAGCATGCGGCAAGGCGTGGAAGGGACAGACTCCTGGGACACGACAGTGGATGGCATCTCAGCGATCTTGCAGCAGGCTGATAGACTCGAGTTCAAAACGGGACACGTTGCATGAGTCCGTTTAGATAACATTCTAACGGGCAAGGCTAATCTGTAGCGGACAAAAGTCACAAATAGTGGTAGCCTTGGGGGCAAAGACTGATTCAGAAGGACCGTGGAGATTTTACGGAGAGATTAAATGTTCCGTGTCCTTTGTTGTCGTTGCTCTTACTATTTTTACCGAGATGTTTATTATTTTCTGAAGGACTCTTTTGCTTAAAAATTATTTTATTTTTATTTTTGACGAATAAGAATGGTATATACTTCAGCGCACGTGTACATCGTAGAATACATGATGGCTTGATCCACGTGTGCCTACGAAGCGGTCACTGCAGTCAAGTTAAGGGACGCACCCGTGCCCGCCAGGGCTGGGGTGTGTGTGGCGACAGCACCGAAAGGCTCCTTCCAGCGCTTTTCCATTTGGACGACAGCAGTTTTGGTTCCAGACCCGTCCTCTACATCAGATTCCAGAACTTTCTCCTCTTATATCTGAAAGTTTGTAACCTTTTTTATTCAGTGTGCGTAGTCAGTATTTCACGTTCATTTGTGTAGAAGTTGTCACGAATGGGCAGAGACGTCCTAGAGTTGGCTGGCTTGTCCCCTACCTGCTGAAGGCCACGCTGCGTCCAAGTCCTTTGCTTTCTGAAACTCACACAGGGTGCGGGTTGTGTCCGTCTTCTGTGGACACGCAGGAAGGCTGCTGAGTAAACGAGCAGCGGGGGGGATCGGTGCTTCCCTGGGCTGTTCCTGGTCTCTTCTTTTCTTTGCGTTTTAACTTCCTTTTGTGGATAGACACTTGCTCTACGTAAAAGAAGAGAGAATCGCATACTGACCGCCGCATACCTGCCACCCAGCTTCAGTGATGGCCGCGTGCCTGTTCTTTCGTCTGCACATCCCCTCCCCTTTTTGATCGCTGGTGTAGTTTAAAGCAAATCTCTGTCATCGTGTAATTTCAGCCCTAAAGGCTTCTGTATAGGTTTCTCCTGGGAAATGACATTTTTTTTTACACGAAAACCTCAACTACATGCCATGTTCGTGCCTGACAGGCCCACGTAGCAACAATACCTTCATCCTCGGGCCATGTTCAGTTTCCCTCAACTGTCTGAAAAGATTCTTTTTAAGTCGTTTTGTTCAAATCAGGGTCCTTAAGTGGTTACATGTGCCACTGGATTGGTATGTGCCTGTGTCTGTTTTACTCTTTTAAGTTCCTCTGTCTCTTTTTTTAAATGATCATCTTTTTCCTTTTAATTCCGGTGTAATTGACACACAGTGCTACGTTAGTTTCAGGTGTAGGATATGGTGACTCAACAGTTCCACCTGTTACCCGGTGCTCCTCACAGTACGTGCACTCTTTAGTCCCTTGCACTCTTTTTCCCACCCCCACCCACCTCTCTCCTGATAACCATCGATTTGTTCTCTGTACGAAAGAGTCTGGTTTTTGTTCCTTTTTCTCATTCTTTGTTTTGTTTCCTAAGTCCCACGTCTAAGTGAAATCATCTGGTATTTGTCTTTCTCCGACCCTTGGCATCATACCGTCTAGATCCATCCGTGTTGTTGCAGAGGGCAGGATCTCATCCTTTTTTATGGCCGCGTAATCTCCCATTGTGTATACACCACACCTTCTTTGGCCGTTCATGTTTTCACGGGCACTCGGGCTGCTTCCGTGCTTTGCCTGTCGTCAGTAATGCTGCTATAAACCTAAGGGTGCGTACAGCTTTTCAAATTGGTGTTTTCATAATCTTTGGGTAAAAAACTCAGCAGTAGAATGACTGGGTCATATGGTAATTCTATTTTTAGTTTCTTGTGGAGCCTCTGGACTGTTTTCCACAGTGGCTGCACCAGTGTGCATTCCCCCCAGAAAGCTTGTAGCCTTTGACCGTCTTCTCCCGCATTTCCCCCACACCCCAGCCCCGGACACCTGCCACTCTGATCTGTACTCCTGTGAGGTTGGCCTTTTAGATTCCACATGTAAGTGAGATAATATAGCGTTTGCCTTTCTGTGTCTAGTTTATGTTAATTAGCAGAATGCCCTCTAGTTTCATCTGTGTTACCACAAATTAGCAGGATTTCCTCCTTTTTTAGGACTGGACTTCTGTTTCATGTTTATTTTTGAGAGGGAGAGAGACACAGAGCATGAGCAGGGGGGAGGGGCAGAGAGAGAGAGGGAAACACAGATTCTGAAGCAGCTCCAGGCTCCGAGCTGTCAGCACAGAGCCCGACACGGGGCTCAAAGTCACGAGCCGTGAGATCATGAGCTGAGCCGAAGTCGGACATGTAACTGTGACTGAGCCACCCAGGCACCCCACGGACTGAATACTATTCTGATATTATATCTCCTCTAGTTTGTGTACATACATGGTGTGTGTGTGGCATTTTCTTGATTCATTCATCTACTGACAGACCACTTGGCTCTTGTGAATCATCTTTGCTGTGTCGATAGGGCTTTAATATTGGAGAGTTGATAGGACATTAATATGCAAGAGTAGCCATAAGAGGACATTTTGCTCTTATGATGCAATCGTGTCACTAGGAATCAAAGGAAGCGGGGTGTACTCACCTAACTGCCAGGTTAAAGATTAGAATTTGAAGTCTAACGACGAAATTCAAACCCTAGGGCACAGATTATCACAGACAGCGCGTGTTGAAAAGTATTTTAAAGGCAGTGCGCTTTAACCTCCTCGTTTCGCAAATGGGAAGACGAGAGCTCGGAGGCACGGCGGAAGGAAACCCCGCGATAAGCTGCCCGTGTTGTGCATCGCCTGCTTGTTCCCACGGGTGGCACCCCGTCCGGCCCAGAAGAGGTGGGGAACAGCTGTTCGTTCCTCTCCGCCCCACACCCAGGCCTCGGGAACGGCTGTGCTCTCCGAGGTGTGTGGTCAGAGCAAGGGGTCTGCCCGTGTTATCGTGTTTATAGGGACCCCTGCCGGGTGACTAAGAACCCAGCTTGCGACCAGCTACAGTTCCCCTGCCCAGAAGAGAGAGAAAGTGTTCAAAGAACGAATTGGTTCGCGAACACCGTGTGTCTAG
>NW_024420811.1:0-3803 GCF_014898765.1 Herpailurus yagouaroundi
ATGTGAGAGCTCATTCTTGGTTAGAACTTTTCTGCCAGTGGTGTTTGCGTGACCTGATGACCTATTTATAATTTATTTTAGCCTAAAATACCTAAATCACTTTGATAACCATACTTCATATATAGCACTGTAAAGGGTTTGGCAGTTTCTTGAAAAGTTAAACATACATTTACTTTTCGACCCACGAATTTCACTCTTACAGCTTTACCTAAGATAATCGAAAACCTGTGTCCACAGGAAGACTTCTGGGTTCTTCTGGGTTCACACGAAGATGTTCACAGCAGCTTTATTCATAATATCCCAGAGCCAGAAAACACAAACATCCCGCACGACCCACAGTGGTAGAACAGAGAAACACATTGTTTTTGTTCACGCAACAGCATGCAGTGAGCCGTGGAAGGGACAGACCACTGGGACACGACAGTGGACGGCATCTCAGTGATATTGCGGCAGGCTGATAGACTCGAGTTCAAAACGGGACATGTTGCGTGAGTCCGTTTAGATAACATTCTAACGAGCGAGGCTAATCTGTAGCGGACAAAAGTCACAAATAGTGGTAGCCTTGGGGGCAAAGGCTGATTCAGAAGGACCGTGGAGATTTTACGGAGAGATTAAATGTTCCGTGTCCTTTGTCGTCGTTGCTCTTATCATTTTTATCAAGATGTTTATTATTTTCTGAAGGATTCTTTTGCTCAAAAATTATTTTATTTTTATTTTTGACAAATAAGAATGGTATATACTTCAGCGTACGTGTACATCATACAGTACACGATGACTTGATGCACGTGTGCCTATGAAGCGGTCGCTGCAGTCAAGTCAAGGGATGCACCCGTGCCCGCCAGGGCTGGGGTGTGTGTGGCGACATCACCGAAAGTCTCCTTCCAGCGGTTTTCCATTTGGACTACAGCAGTTTTGGTTCCAGACCCGTCCTCTACATCAGATTCCAGAACTTTCTCATCTTATACCTGAAAGTTTGTAACCTTTTTTATTCAGTGCGCATGGTTAGTATTTCACGTTTATTTGTGTAGAAGTTATCACAAATGGGCAGAGACGTCCTAGAGTTGGCTGGCTCGTCCCCTACCTGCTGAAGGCCACGCTGTGTCCAAGTCCTTTGCTTTCTGAAACTCACACAGGGTGCGGGTTGTGTCCGTCTTCTGTGGACACGCAGGAAGGCTGCTGAGTAAACGAGCAGCGGGGGGGATCGGTGCTTCCCTGGGCTGTTACTGGTCTCTTCTTTTCTTTGCGTTTTAACTTCCTTTTGTGTATAGACACTTGCTCTACGTAAAAGAAGAGAGAATTGCGTATTGACCGCCGCATACCTGCCACCCAGCTTCAGTGATGACCGTGTCGCTGTGCCTTTCGTCTGCACATCCCCTCCCCTTTTTGATTGCTGGTGTAGTTTAAAGCAAATCTCTGTCATCGCGTAATTTCAGCCATAAAGGCTTCTGTATAGGTTTCTACTGGGAAATGACATTTTTTTTACACAAAAACCTCAATTACATGCCATGTTCATGCCTGACAGGCCTACGTAGCAATAATACCTTCATCCTCGGGCCATGTTCAGTTCCCCTCAACTGTCTGAAAAGATTCTTTTTAAGTCGTTTTGTTCAAATCAGGGTCCTTAAGTGGTTACATGTGGCACTGGATTGGTATGTGTCTGTGTCTGTTTTACTCTTTTAAGTTCCTCTGTCTCTTTTTTTAAATGATCATCTTTTTCATTTTAATTCCGGTGTAATTGACATACAGTGCTACGTTAGTTTCAGGTGTAGGATATGGTGACTCAACAGTTCTACCTGTTACCCGGTGCTCATCACAGTACGTGCACTCTTTAGTCCCGCTCACCTCTTTTCCCCACCCCCACCCACCTCTCTCCTGATAACCATTGATTTGTTCTCTGTACGTAAGAGTCTGGTTTTTGTTCCTTTTTCCCATTCTTTGTTTTGTTTCCTAAATCCCACGTATAAGTGAAATCATCTGGTATTTGTCTTTCTCCGACCCTTGGCATCATACCGTCTAGATCCATCCGTATTGTTGCAGATGGCAGGATCTCATCCTTTTTCATGGCTGCATAATCTCCCATTGTGTATACACCACACCTTCTTTGTCCGTTCATCTTTTCACGGGCACTCGGGCTGCTTCCGTGCTTTGCCTGTCGTCAGTAATGCTGCTGTAAACCTAAGGGTGCGTACAGCTTTTCAAATTAGTGTTTTCATAATCTTTGGGTAAAAACTCAGAAGTAGAATGACTGGGTCATATGGTAATTCTATTTTCAGTTTCTTGTGGAGCCTCTGGACTGTTTTCCACAGTGGCTGCACCAGCGTGCATTCCCACCAGAAAGTTTGTAACCTGTGACCGTCTTCTCCCCCATTTCCCCCACACCCCAGCCCCGACACCTGCCAATCTGATCTATACTCCTGTGACGTTGGCCTTTTAGATTCCACGTGTAAGTGAGATAATATAGCGTTTGTCTTTCTGTGTCTAGTTTATTGTAATTAGCAGAATGCCCTCTAGTTTCATCTGTGTTACCACAAATTAGCAGGATTTCCTCCTTTTTTAGGACTGGACTTCTGTTTCATGTTTATTTTTGAGAGGGAGAGAGACACAGAGCATGAGCAGGGGGGAGGGGCAGAGAGAGAGAGGGAAACACAGATTCTGAAGCAGCTCCAGGCTCCGAGCTGTCAGCACAGAGCCCGACACGGGGCTCAAAGTCACGAGCCGTGAGATCATGACCTGAGCCGAAGTCGGACATGTAACTGTGACTGAGCCACCCAGGCGCCCCACGGACTGAATAATATTCTGATATTATATCTCCTCTAGTTTGTATACATACATGGTGTGTGTGTGGCATTTTCTTGATTCATTCGTCTACTGACAGACCACTTGGCTCTTGTGAATCATCTTTGCTGTGTCGATAGGGCTTTAATATTGGAGAGTTGATAGGACAATAATATGCAAGAGTAGCCATAAGAGGACATTTTGCTCTCATGATGCAATCGTGTCACTAGGAATCAAAGGAAGGGGGGTGTACTCACCCATCCGCCAGGTTAACGATTAGAATTTGAAGTCTGACGACGAAATTCAAACCCTGGGGCACAGATTATCACAGACAGCGCGTGTTGAAAAGTATTTTAGAGGCAGTGCGCTTTAACCTCCTTGTTTCGCAAATGGGAAGACGAAAGCTCGGAGGCACGGCGGGAGGAAAACCCGCGATAAGCTGCCCGTGTTGTGCATCGCCTCCTTGTTCCCACGGGTGACACCCCGTCCAGCCCAGAAGAGGTGGGGAACAGCTGTTCGTTCCTCTCCGCCCCACACCCAGGCCTCGGGAACGGCTGTGCTCTCCGAGGTGCGTGGTCAGAGCAAGGGGTCTGCCCGTGTATCGTGTTTATAGGGGACTCCTGTGGGGTGACTGAGAACCCAGCTTGAGACCAGCTACAGTTCCCCTCCCCAGAAGAGAAAGAAAGTGTTCAAAGAACGAATTGGTTCACGAACACCGTGTAGACGTCCAGCGTGAGGTTTTTATTTTTTTTTTAATTTTTATTTTTATTTTTTCAACATTTATTTATTTTTGGGACAGAGAGAGACAGAGCCTGAACGGGGGAGGGGCAGAGAGAGAGGGAGACACAGAATCGGAAACAGGCTCCAGGCTCTGAGCCATCAGCCCAGAGCCTGACGCGGGGCTCGAACTCCCGGACCGCGAGATCGTGACCTGGCTAAAGTCGGATGCTGAACCGACTGCGCCACCCAGGCACCCCTAGCGTGAGGTTTTTAGGCAGGAGGGTCTCTGTGTGTCCGGATCTAGGGAT
>NW_024420812.1:0-3188 GCF_014898765.1 Herpailurus yagouaroundi
GACCATTTTTAGGAGGGCCAAGCCCTCAGTGGACGTTTGTCTCTCAACGAGCTGTGCCTTATTTCACCTGAATAATAGGAGACAAAGGGTCTGGCGGTGGATTTTTAAATTTTTTAAACATTTATTTATTTTTGAGAGAGAGAAACACATGCAGAGTGAGAGCTGGAGACACAGAATCCAAAGCAAGCTCCAGGCTCTGAGCTGTCAGCACAGAGCCCTACGGGGGGGCCTGACCCAAGAACTTTGAGATGATGACCTGAGCTGAAGTTGGAGGCTTAACTGACTGAGCCACCCAGGTGCCCTTGGCAGTGGATTTTTTAAAGGGAAAGCAAGGCAGGATTTTTCTTTTCATTTGTCTGTTGTTATGAATAGGAGATAACAAAGTTCTTGTGACACTCTCACTGATGTGCACCTTTTTTCTGTTCACTACTCTAGGACGAGGATCGTTTTATTGATTTTGCTCCAGAGCTGACTGGGCCTCGTTTGCCAAAGGTGGTGCCGGCGGGGTGTCCAACACAGGAGTAAAACTGTTCCTACAGCAGAGTAATGATGGTAGATCTGAAGGTGGCTGACTGTTTGAGCCCTCAGATCAGGGCTCTGTGGGAATGCAAGGGACCTGAGATAGAGAGTTCCAGTCACATTAAGAAGTACACCCCACAAACAGACAGGCTCAGTCCAGAAAGCTGGCGCGAGCACTTCCGGAACTTCCACTATCATGACGCCCCCGGACCTCGTGAAGTGGTTGGCCAGCTTCAGGAATTTTGCCGTCAGTGGCTGAGGCCTGAGATCCACTCAAAAGAGCAGATCCTGGAACTGCTTGTGCTAGAACAGTTTGTGACCATTCTGCCCACGGACACCCAGAGTCGGATAAGGAAGGACCATCTACAAAGCATTGAGGAGGCCGTGACCCTGGTAGAACACTTGGAGAGGGAATCTGGTCAAACGAGGAATAGGGTGAGAAGAAAGATTCCTGATTCCCGTGATGAAATAGGGTGAAAGTGGATTTGGGTGGGGGCACTTCATTGAGAAATAAGGTGAATTAGGTCACTGTTCCATTGTTCCTTTAGAATAACTGAGGCAAAGCCTGAAACCACAGACGCACAGCAGTAGTCTCAGGTTTCACAGATACTTTCCTGGCCTTCCAGAACAACTGCATTTGTGATCTATAGAGCCAGGGGGAATGGAGAGTCATAAGCCTAGTATGGCTTGCCCAAGGACATGGGTTTTGAGTTACAAATGAATAAAAGGAAATAAGGAGTTGGAGAGGAAGGGGAGGACCTGAAAAAGGGAGAACACTTAGAAACGAAAAGTTGAGTGGAGATAGTAAAGAGAAGGAAAACCCAAACATCGAAGGAAGAGTGCAAAGGGAGAGAAAAGGAGGCAGAAAAAAGGGAAACAGATTTGGCAATCCTAGCAGAATAGCTGAGAGGAGAGAGACATTGAGGGATATTGCCCTCTGATTCAAATGAGAGAGCCTCCACGGCGCCCTCCGCAGTTGGTCTTTGGCTCTGCTGGTTCGTGGGAATCCAGGGTGTGTTCTTAGCCACGTGGCAGAACACCAGCTGGCGTCAGGCCAACTGGGAAGAAGACACAGGCAGGCATATGTGTGGTGCCAGAAATCATCTGGAGGTAGGTTGGAGCCAAACTCTCTTCCCCTCTCTTTTCCCATTTCGTCCCCCATTCTCTGAAAGCCTTTCCTGGCCATGGGGATAATCTGGTTGATGAGACAGTTTTCTTTGTTCTTTAATCTTTTGAGAGAATGAGAAGACAGAAAAAACATTAAGCAGGGATCAAAGTCAAGAGAGAAGGTCTGTCAAAGTAGCATGATAACAGGTGACCTATGTAGTCTGAGTTGCACTGTGTTTAGAGGGGTGGGGCCTGCTGTGGTGGAGGGCTAGCGTGAGCCACATTTCTTTTCCTTTTATCCCAATATTGCCACATTTTGTGGAGAATTCTTTTTGAAACATTGGTCGCCCGTTATTTCTTTAAGCCTTTTTGTCATTTCCTTTAGTGTTGTATATCTTCTACCATCTGGACTGTTCACTTTTTCCTCCTTCTACAATCAACCCCAAAACCAAAAATAACTTTTGTGGTAACAGAGGTGGGAATTATTTCTAGGTTGCCATACAAGAGCTGGGAAAGGAGGCAGTGCTCTTGAGAGAAACAGCAGAGTCCCAGCCAGTGGGCCTGGCCCAGGATGAAGAATTCTGGAATACATACCAAGGTTTGCAAGAACATCTGAGCGGGAATACTCATAAAGAATCTGAGCCTGTATGTGAGAGGGGTAAGGCACATCATGATAATTCCCTTATTGGGATCTATGATAAGAGTTTATTGAACCAGAACATTGTGGGCATTTTCTGGGTGCCCAGCTATGTGGATGGGCGGATTCAGCCACGTAGCAATTACGATGTCCCCTAGATGGCAGTAGAGCACCAGCTGTGGGTGAATTTGGGGGTTGGCCCAGGATACAGAAACATCCAGACTACAGAACCCTGGTAATAACACCAAATACTCTGTTCTTTAGAAAGCGATGGTAGAATACGAACACACTTTTGTACCAGGAGACAAATAAATGCTAAAAAAAAAAAAAAATAGATCTATTGTACACCGGGTTATCTTGAGTACTTCATTTTCAAATATGTTTAACTTTGCCTAAGTGAGAACAATTTACACCGTGAGAGGGGAAAAAAGGTTTTTCTTACATTTATTCATTCTCGAAGGCTGAGGAACCTATTCTAGTGGCCGGTAGATACTTAGCTCTTGTATATGATGATGAGACCACTCCAGGGCACCACATATACTTGCAAGGGTGTCCTGTCTCTGCTGAAAGAATCGGGATCATCTGTATTTTAGAAATGAGCTGAGGATGTTTATAGACAGAAGCAAGAGAGATTTCCCCTGGCTCTTTTCCACCCACAGCTGTGCCTGTTCACCAGATCTTAGCCCTTTCTGAGAAGACAAACACCAAAGACTGGACAGTGGCACCTGAGCTCGTCTTGCCTGAGTCCCAGGTGAGCTGTGCAGTCCAGCCCTTGAGGGCTGCCTTTCCCCGGGCCCATGACCCACACCGCCCAGCTCACAGGCGTGTTAGCCCCAGCGTTCTCCCTGTGAAAATGAGCACCTCCGAGTCTGTTGCTGATCTGTTGCCCTTTTTCTTTTCACCCTCTCACTTTAAAAAATATCAA
>NW_024420813.1:0-1884 GCF_014898765.1 Herpailurus yagouaroundi
GACCATTTTTAGGAGGGCCAAGCCCTCAGTGGACGTTTGTCTCTCAATGAGCTGTGCCTTATTTCACCTGAATAATAAGAGACAAAGCATCTGGCGGTGGATTTTTTAAGGGGAAGGTGAGGCAGGATTTTTCTGCTCATTTTTCTCTCATTATGAGTAGGAGATAGTAAATTTCATGTGACTTAGTTAATGACATGCACATTTTTTCTGCTCTTGGTGCTTTGGGACGAAGATCATCTTAGTGATTTTTAGTCCAGTTCCCCCATGGCTTCAGTTACCGAAGATGGTGGAATTGGGGTGAAAACTAGAAAGATACAGAAAAGGAAACCCCTGAGGGCAGGGATGTAAGTCTAGGAGAAAGCTTCTCAAGATACCCTGAGAACATGGAGCTGTTCCCCTGAGCTGTGCTGCCTGCAGAAGGGTGGGCGCAACTGTTTGAAAGTTAGCAGTTGCCACAACTTTTTTCTGTGTCTGTAATTTCCCAAGATTTCATAGTCAGTACCTTATGGAAAATTGGTGGCCCAGTGTCTCCTTATGTGTGTCAGCTTCCATTGTATCTCATACTTCTCAACATCTGTACTGAGTTTTTTCTTTCTGCCATCAGCCCCCCACCCACCCCCAGCAGAATAAGTTCTCTGGTAACAGATGGACATTGTTTCTTTCTAGCTTGCAGTCCAAGAGCTCGAAAAAGGGGCAGGGAGTGCTCTTCAGACAAACTGTAGATGTCCTGGGCTTCAAGATGAAGGCAGCAGACTCACAACCCATAGTCATGTTCCACAATGAATTTTGGAATCCACACCATGAACTTCAAGAATGTCTGAACTGGAATTCTCATAAAGAAACTGATCCTGCATGTGAGATGGGTAAGGCAGGACGTGATAATTACTAATTCTTGGGAAATGTGATAGGATCTTGTGCAGTCAGGACGTTTTGAGCGTTTCCTGGGTGCTCAGCACTGTAGATCCATAAACAGACCCTTCAGCAATGACAAGTCCCACTTCCCTCCAGATGTCAGTGGACCAGTGGTGGGTGAAGTTGGGCATTGGCCCAAGGTGCAGAAATGTCCACACCACTGAACTCTGGTGGTAACACCGTGAATTCTGTTCTTTAGAAAGCTGGAGAAAATAGGAGCCGTCCCATCCTCATAAAATACAGAATGAATTGAGATCAGAAACAGGTTATCAGTTGCCCAAACATAAACACAATTGTGTATCAGGAAAAAAATAGGGATAAAAAATGATATACTTTACACTGGATTCTCTGAGTACTTCATGTTCAAATATGTTTAACTTTCGCCTGATTGAGAACCATTTATTTCATAAGAAGAAACTAAAAAGGGTTTTTCTTTGATTAACTCACTTGTTAAAACCAGGGAGCCTGTTCTAGATGTCGGTAGATATTGCTTCTTGTTTGCAATGAGAAGGTCAATTTAAGACACCGCACATAATTTGCAAAGGTGTCCTGTCTCTGATGAAAGGATTGGTATCTTCTGTATTTTAGAATTGTGGGCAGGATGTTCATAGAAGTGAGAGAAATTTTCGCTGCCTTCTTTCCACCCACAGCTGTGCCTGCTCACCAGATCCTAGCCTTTCCTGAGCAGACAATCACCAAAGACTGGACAGTGGCACCTGAGCTCGTCTTGCCTGAGTCCCAGGTGAGCTGTGCAGTCCAGCCCTTGAGGGCTGCCTTTCCCCGGGCCCATGACCCTCATGCCCTGCAGATGCTCCCAGGCATGATAGCCCTGATGTTCTCCCTCGGAAACTGGGCACCTGTTAGACTGTTGATGATCCCTTGCTTTTTTCCTTTCTGCCTTCTTACTTTAAAACAAAGAAACATGTGCTGTTAATTCGCTGAGTGCCCAGGGTCTCCCATGGGCCAGATGGT
>NW_024420814.1:0-22533 GCF_014898765.1 Herpailurus yagouaroundi
CTTCCTACGTCTGACACCTTACTGCCCACCTCCATGGACTAACACGGTCTGATGGCCGCACTCCTACTGGAGAATGAATTTGAAGTAGGTGTACACGAGGTAACACCTTCAAGACTACAGATCTGCTCTCAGGTGTAGATGACCCTCCTGGTTTGGCTCAGCCCTTCCTAAGACCATGAAGAAGCCGCTGTTCCCCCCTGTGTAGGAAATACTGGGACTCTCGGCACGGTTCCTATATCCCTCACTGAAACATCTTAACTACTGACCTCATTCCCTAACGGACAGGATTCTTTTTGCAAGGACTGCTGACCATTCCCATACAGAGGACCCAGTCTTCTCACACCCAGAGAAGCAGGCCAAAGCCCACAGATGCCCTGCTTCCCACTCACCTGCTGTGGTTCCTCAGCTTAAGGAGCCGGATGGGTGGCCAGAGCCAAAGCTGAGCTGGGCCTCTCCGCCTCCTTGCCCCACTTGCCTTCCCTCTTGCCACCTCTTCTAGGTCTCTCTCGTGAGGGGAGTGCCTTTCCAGCCAGTGTGGGAACAGCCGGGGACTCCGGGGACCCTGGGCTGGAGCGTGCCCATTTCACCGCTGACCTCATCACACGCAAATCCTGGGCTTTGCCCATCGTCAGCTCCTGCCTCACAGTCCTGCCTTTCACCCCAGGCCCCGCTCCCTGGTGGAGAGAGGGGACAAAGCATTCTTTACTCATGGAGAACACAGGACTCTAGCAGGTCGCCTCACCTGTCCCCGTGGTAGGGGAGTGCGCCTCAGGGAAGGAACTCTGTGACGCCCTGCTCTGGCAGAGGAGGAAGTTGTGCTCCTGAAGCCGCTCAGGCGTGTTCCATGTACTTGGCCGTTCTAGTGGCACCTCTGGAGTTTTTCCAGAAGTTTGAGATTTACTGAATATCGCAAGTAACGCCTGGGTTTCCTGGGAGGCCCCATGCACCCTATCCTAGGTTAGATGTGCATGGAAATTGAGATCACAAGGCTGGACTGTGAATGGGGGTCAAGTCAATTCCAAACCTTTACTTACACACATCTTTCATTCTGAGCGATCTTTCTGGTCAACACTTTGTGTGGAACCTCAGGACACAGACCTTCTACTGCACGTTAGCACCAGCATGGTTGTCTTGAGGTGCCAGAGGCCTGGGCCCCCAGGTGGGCAGGCACAGCCGAGGCTTCATTTCACACCCACTACTGCCAACACTCCCAGATGTGCCCCATACTGGCACCAGAGGAAGAGCTAGGTATTCTGGTAGAGATTAGATACGGTGCCTAAGAAGCTTTTACAGCTGAAGGTAAGGTGGTGGAAGCAAAGAGAGCCACCAGAGACCTCATGCGTAAGAGAGCATGCTCACACTCGCCCCCTACCGTCCAGGTATTATCCACTGGGGGCCATCCATGGGTAGCATCGGGCACTGTCCACTGGAATCCCCAGGCGGGACTGTTTTTATGAGTTAAGCCTTGACCCAGATACAGGACATAGTTGCAGAAGCTGACACATCCCACATACCGTTGCTAAACTCTGGTTTCTGAAGTGGGCCGGGCACAATGGGGCCTCTCCCATGCACCCGGTCTCCCTCACCCTCTCATTCTGGCTTCTTAGCTGCTGCCTCAAAGCTGGGCTCTGGAGCATTTCACATGCATTTCCATTCCTTCTCAACTGACAAGCCACCTGACATGTCCAAGTGTTTTTGTTTTTTTGTTTTTTTGTTTTTGAGAGAGCGAGCGAGCTCGCATGTGCCCATGGGGGAAGAACAGAGGGAGGGGAGAGTCTCTGCAGGCTGATCCTGCCGAAGCTGTCATGGAATGAGGCTTTGTGAGGGAAGACCACACGGAACTGCGAAGCCTACATTCGCAACCAGACATCTGTACCCTGAGTCGCTAGTTTCCTGGTCCCGATTCTGGTCATGACACAACTACAGGGTCATGTCTAGGATGTCACAGGCACTGATAAACTCTCGTCCCTGATCCTTCCTGCCTCTCCCCTTCCAGCCTGAGACTCTGTATCTCACCATTTTCTTCAAAGAGTTGGGCTCCCTTTGAAGGCCCCATGGCCCGTGCAGCCTGAGAGGAGTTGTGTCTGGTTCTTCTCTTGGGAAAGCCCCTGGCCATGGGCTTCATGGGCTCTCCTTATGGGAGAAGCTTTGCGACTCCCCACACGACCACAGGGCTGCCGGCTCTTCTCGGAGCACACACACCATCACCTGGACAAAACCCCATCACTGCCACCTTCCCGTCCCGAGAGAGATCATCCACGGGCCCAGGGAAGAAAGGTGTAGTGTAGATTCCCGGACGGCCAGAGCTAAATTAAAGACGAAAATAAGGAGGCGGTCTGGGTGGCCGGGTAGAACAGAAGGTCAGGAACCCAGAGCCACATCTGGCAGTGGCAGAGAGCACTTCAGAGGCCCATCTGCTCAGGGCGGTGCAGGGAAGTCGGTGGCAGTCCCACGCAGAGCCGCGCAGCTGACACCCGGCCGTGCTGCCCTCAGCCCCCAGCTGGCCTCGCTCTGGCCCTCTCCCGACCAGAAATCCAGTCACATCCGTCTGCTTCGGGGAGGACACTGAGGACGCAGCCCAAGTTCTCACAGCTTCCTGGGCATGCAGTCCCTGCATCCGAGGGCAGAGGGTTCCCAGTCACAGAGCCTGCTCAGTCCACATAACCTGCAGGGCAGAACCGGTTCCATTTACAGGGGACAACTACCTCCCTTCCTTCATCCTTGGGAACAGAGACCTACTGAAAGCTCAGCGACTGTGAATGTCCAACCCTGCTGTCCACCCACCACCCTGCCCGCAAAGGGGAAAGACAGCCTGAGCTCTTGGGAAAACTAGCACCAATGCCAATCAGGAAATAAACAAGCATGTAAGCAACAAAGGGGAGACCGAGTGGCTCGGTTGGTTAAGCGTCCGACTGACTCAGGTCATGATCTTGCGGTTTGTGAGTTAAGGCCCCAAGTTGGGCTCTGTGCTGCCAGCTTGGAGCTTGGAGTTGCTTCAGATTCTCTGTCTCCCTCTCTCTCTGCCCATCACCCGCTCATGCTCGCTCTCTCTCTCTTTCAAAAATAAACAACATAAAAAAGAAGAATTAGAAATGCTATTTGTAAAGCATCTAACTCCATACTTGGCACGTAAAAGGTGCAGAGTAAATGGTCTGTGGTGGTTAGAGAATCTCCATCTTACAGGAGTTTCTTCATCACATTCACAACTGACATGTATTTAGATTTAAATTCTGTCATTCTCTTGCAAGAATGTAAGGTTCTTATAGAGCAGGGAATTGGTCTGGTCATTGCTGAATCACATCACCCCCAGTATTTTGCTTGATGTGTATTATTATATTGCAAATGAATGAATGGGTGAGAAATACAAGACTGGGAGTCAGTCAGTCTTGATTAACTGCTTAGGTGTCAAGTACTTAAGCATTTATGAAGAACATAAAAGGAGATGAAAACTGGGCAGAGATGTCTCTGACATTTGACTCTCCCCCACCTCCAGTACTAACGCTCGAAGCAGGATTTCTGTACCTCAGCACTACAGACATCTTGGGCCACACAGGTCTTTACTGTGGGTGAGTGGGAGGGAGCATCTTGTGCACTAGACGATGGGTAGCTGCATCCCTAGCCTTCACCAACTAGAGGACACGGAGGTCCCCCTGAGCTGTAACTCGACAAATCGACTTCATTGTTACCAAATGCCGTTTTGGGGCAAATTGTCTCTGGTTAGGAACCCCTGTAGGGACAATCATTAAACCACGCTGGTGTAAGAGTCTTTATCTGTCCACCTGGTCTTTCTACAAAGCAGATCTGAACGTCTTTCCTTTCTACAAATTGAGTCCGATTGTATAACTACTCTGTCCCAAAGCCCTGGAGACTTCCTGTTGCCGCTGACATAGGCCAAGAGATACAAGCTTGCAAGGCTGTCCTAGGGACTCAAGGCCCAGTCTACCCCTCCAGCCTCACTGTCCACTATCCTATATACATTTTCCAACCAGCACAGGTGAACCACTCTCGGTCCTAAAATAAACTGGCTCTGGGCTTTCTGGCCGTAGTGCCTTGGCCTGCGAAACTTCTGCTTAGAACACTTTTCGCAAGTTCCAATGCACTCTTTCCACAGCAACTGAACACAAGGGGTTGCAGGTCTCCAGCCGTCCCAACCGGGGAAAGAAGGGTAGCTGAGCCTAGAAACATAGAAAGAAATGCCCTCAAGGAGAGCACCACCAAAAGGCAGGAAGTCCACAGGATGAGTACCGGCACCGGCACCACCGCCCCCACCACCCCCACCTTCTTGAACCCTCCTCATGCTTTCAACTCTTCAGCCCTGTCTCCGACTCTCTCTCTCCAGGCGCCTTATCTAACTCCACCTAATACCACGATGTTTCTGGCGGGTTTGTCTTCTCCACGAGTTCGAGAGCTGAGGGCAAGGAGTGTGCCTGAGTGGCCTTCTGAGGCAGTAGGGCCTCGGGGAACGAATGTTTTCTCAGCGTAAATCGCAAGGACAAGAGGCTCAGGGCCTTTCAAAGGCCTCTCCCCTGGGAAACGGACGGACGGGGACCCCGAAGGGAGACGGGCTGGCACGCCGGCTACCTCGTCCCCACGCCTCCCCAGAGGGGCGAGGTCCCGGAACACGGCCAGTCGGTGTCTTCGCGTCCCGACACCCAGGTCGGGAGATGACAGCTATGGGGAGACGCAGGAGCAGCAGCGCCGGGGACCAAAGGAAGAGGAAAAGTCAGCTTCACACGAGCCACTCACCGGCCACGCCACCTTTTCCCTGCGCGCCGAACCAGAAGCTGCCGCGGGGCATGCCGGGACTTCCTGAAGCCCGGACGCAGGCGCAGGAGCTCAACCCGAAAAGAGTGGGACAGGACACGCAAGCGCGGCCTGAAGGACACTTCAATTTGTCTGGTTTCCGCCTTCTGCTAATGGACAGCAGTCCTCACCAGTAAATGGACAGGATCCTCTTGGCGTCAAGCCCTGGGACCAATCACGCTTTTGGAGAGTACCGGGCCCTTGTTAAGGCTCTCCTATTGGTTGCTGTTAAGTGGGTCAGGTGCTTCTGCTTTTTGACTTGGATGGGTTTTCCTTCCAACACTGGTGTTGCTCAGAGCGTTTTACAGATGGGACAGCGACAGTAGTAAGAAAAAAAAAAAAAAGTCACGCTAGCGGTATGCTAAGGCACAGTTGTAAACACGTTCATACTAAGTAATCCTAACAACCATCCTATTGTTTCGGAAAGGGTTGTTAACATTAGGCAGGGAGACATAAAGGAACTTCAGGGAGGCAGGATGCACCTCCAAGTGGGAGCCTGAAGAAGGGGCAGCGGAGTTTGAGAAAAGAGGATCAGATAAACATATTCCGGACGTGCCTGGGCTGGATGCCGTGCGTGGGGTCTCACAAACTTTCTGATGTTCCAATAAAAAGCCAGGGACCCAGTCAGGACCCCTCTCACTCTCGAGAGCTCTATACTTGCCCTCAATAAACTCTATCACTTTGCCCACTCCCTTGTCCATGAGATTCATTCTTCGACTCCATGAGAGATAAGGACCAGCGTCTCTCCCACCCTCCTGTAACACTATGAAGTCAATAGTATTACTATTTTCATTCTCTAGAAGGGGAAACCAAAGAGAGTTTTCAAGCGACTGTCTACTGACAGAAATAGGGCTAGAACCTGCTTCTAACCCAGTGATATCTTCCCCGTTTCATATCTTAATATTCCACGAGTACCAATCATTGTCATATTAAAAAGAAATCTCCCCATTCCTTATTTCCCAAGCAACATTCTCTCTCTACAGAGGAAATAACTGTTACTTGTGTGTTTATCTTCCTGTACCTTCATATGCAATTTTGCCCATTTACTTTATCTTGAAGGTTTTCTATTTCAATATATCGACCTCATCTTTCATTTTTAGGCCGTTGCGTTTAGTTATATACCATAATGTATTCAATCCTCAATCATTACTTCTTTGATAGACATTGAAACACTTTCCTAATTTTCACATGTGTGTGTTATTCTAGATGGGAATATTCCGAATATGTTTTGAAGAGGGAGCTGATGGATTGAGATCCTGAGTGTGAGGGCAAGAACAATGGTCTGTGTTTTCTGGACCTTTCATCCATCCATCACTTATGGAGGCACCTTGAAGGATTAGCACTCCATCAGGATATAAATGGAGGGAGGTGTTATATGATATACACTGATAAACCTTCTTAGAGAAAGCATTCCACTATGATTAAGAATAACACACACGGGAATGCATACTGGCGCAACCACTCTGGAAAACAGGGTGAAGTTTCCTCAAAAAATTAAAAATAGATCTACCCTATGACCCAGCAATAGCACTGCTAGGAATTTACCCAAGGAATACAGGAGTGCCTGATACATAGGGGCACTTGTACCCCAATGTTTATAGCAGCACCTTTCAACAATAGCCAAATTATGGAAAGAGCCTAAATGTGCATCAACTGATGAATGGATAAAGAAATTGTGGTTTATATCCACAATGGAATACTACTTGGCAATGAAAAAGAATGAGGGGCGCCTGGGTGGCTCAGTCGGTTAAGCGGCCGACTTTGGCTCAGGTCATGATCTCGCGGTCCGTGAGTTCGAGCCCCGCGTCGGGCTCTGTGCTGACAGCTCAGAGCCTGGAGCCTGTTTCAGATTCTGTGTCTCCCTCTCTCTCTGGCCCTCCCCCGTTCATGCTCTGTCTCTCTCTGTCTCAAAAATAAATAAAATGTTAAAAAAAATTAAAAAAAAAAGAAAAAGAATGAAATATGGCCTTTTGTAGCAATGTGGATGCTTAGCATAACTGGGGAGCGTTATGCTAAGTGAAATAAGTCATACAGAGGAAGACAGATACCATGTGTTTTCACTCTTATGTGGATCTTGAGAAACTTAACAGAAGACCATGGGGGAGGGGAAGGAAAAAAAAAGTTAGAGAGGGAGGGAGCCAAACCATAAGAGACTCTTAAAAACTGAAAATAAACTGAGGGTTGATGGGGGGTGGAAGGGAGGGGAAAGTGGGTGATGCGCACTGAGGAGGGCACCTGTTGGGATGAGCACTGGGTGTTGTATGAAAACAATTTGACAATAAATTTCATATTAAAAAAAATAAAATCCAGATTCCTAAGAACCCCTAAATATAGTAAACCAGACTCTACGAATGGAGCTTGGAAATATGAATTTTAAGTAGGGCAATTACATAATTCATTGCCAAACTGTGACACTTTTAGGGAAAGGGGGCACTATTAGTCATGTTGTAAAAATTGTCATACACCTAGAAGAGTCATAAATTTTATTTTACCGTGATGTGTGAGAATCACTGACCAAGGTTCTAATCCTTTCATGGTGAGACCCGGGTATGTTCCCTCCTTTAATTCTCTCATAGGCCACAACAAGGACAAGGCCCTGAGCTGATGGGCTGAGCCAGCAGCTACATTGTTGCCATTAGGGTGAGCAGAAGTAGAAGCTGGCCAAGAGCGTGAGAGCAAGGACAGCTGGTGTCCTAGCTAGGTCCTGGCCCACATGACCTCCTGCTACCTTGAGAGATGCTGACTGTGGTCACCACAAATGAAGCTGACAGGACTAGTCCTGGTGGCTCCTTGAACGACCAGGCTCTTTTCACCCAGAGAAGACTTGAAGGTGACTGCAGTCACACAAATTATGCCCCATCTAAATTGGTGGGAAAGAACACGTGTGTTAAGTCAGACAGCCCAGAGCCAACAACAGCCACCTAGGGAGATGTGACACCCTGCCATCTGCCACGTGTCCAGTGTGGCATTGCAGCCTCCAGTTCCTGTGGCTGGACTATTGTATAAAAAAAAAAAAGAAAAGAAAAGAAAAAAGAAAAAAAGAATAACACCCAGCAAGGGTGCCTGAGTCGCTCAATCGGTTAAGCCTCCTGCTTTGTCTCAGGTCATGATCTCAGGATTCGTGAATTCCAGCCTGGGTTAGGGCTCTGCACTCATGGCTTGGATCCTGGAGCCTGCTTCAGATTCTCTGTCTCTGTCTCTGTCTCTGTCTCTGTCTCTGTCTCTCTCTCTCTCTGTCCCTCCCCACTTGTGCTTTCTCTCTCAAAAATAAATAAAACATTATAGAAAATTTTAAAATATGACACTGAGAAGTTTTCACTAAGCACTCCCATAAATGATCTATTTGGTCCTTACAATGTTCCTGTCCGCTATTCTGTTCATTTCCTAGATGATGAAATTAAGTGCTGGAGAGATAGATCCACTATCATATCTCATTTGCACAGTACACCAAAATGCCCAAGCCTCTTGGTTCCTAGTGTCATGAACTTTCTAAGGTATGCTGATGCCTCTCTATTCAGAGGGCAATGTAACTAGAGCACTACAATGACAGAAAGGAGAGAGAGAACAGAGTCTGATCTGGGAAAAATCTGTAGCTTTAGTCACATGTCTCCTCGGCCACCTAGAAATTTCTTTAGTGCACTCTTAAGGTCCATGTTCCTTACGCTGTAGATAAGAGAGTATGAGTGTATGTTAAGAACAGGAGAGGGGCGGCTGTGTGGCTCAGTCGGATGAACGTCCAGCTTGATTTCGGTTCAGGTCATGTTCTCATGGTTCGTGAGTTAGAACCCTGCTTCAGGTTCTGTGCTGCGGGTGCGGAGCCTGCTTGGATTCTCTCTCTCTGCCTCTCCCTCCCCAGCTCTCTCTCTCTCTCTCTCAAAATAAATAAATTTAAAAAAAAAACAAAAACAAAAAAACCGGATAATGGGGCATTTGGCTGGCTCAGCCAGCAGCGTATGTGACTCTTGGTCTCAGGGTTGTGAGTATGGGCCCCATGTTAGCATAGAGGTTACTTTAAGATAAAATATTTTGGGGGGCATCTGGGTGGTTCAGTTGGTTGACAGTCTGACTTCAGCTCAGGTCATGATCCCATGGTTCATGAGTTCAAGCATCAGGCTCTGTGCTGACAGCTTGGAGCTTGGAACCTACTTCTGATTCTCTGTCTCTCTCCCTCTCTCTCTCTCTCTGCCCCTCCCCAGCTCATGCTCGCTCTCTCTCTCTCAAGAATAAATAAACATTAACAAAATAAAAAAATAAATAAAATATTTTTTAAAAAGAACAGGATAAAGATAAGGAAATTGGTCTAACCAAGGAAGTAGCTGTTCTTAGGAGAGATTTAATCAGACATGACTATCCCATAGAGAATTCCTGTACCACTTGGTGGGATCTACAGGTTTCTAAAGCTTTGCTCCCCTAGTCCTTGGCTTAGAAGATCTTGGCCAGCTTCTGTAATGTAGATATGGTTGACAAGGGTCAGTCATATGGAGACCAGTAGGATGATGATTGTTGTCACGAAGACTTTGACGTTTTAAAAAAATTTATTTTATTTTATATTATTTTAGAGAGAGAAAGAGCACATGAGCAGAGGAGAGGGGCAGAGCAAGGGAGAGAGTCCCAAGCAGGCTCACCACAGCGCAGAGCCCCAGGTGGGGCTCAGTCCCACAACCCTAGGGTCACAACCTGAGCCAAAATCAAGACTCAGACACTGAAATGACTGTGCCACCCAGGCACCCCAAGACTTCAAACGTTTGAAACCTTTATGGCTGCATATAACTTCATCCAGGCAGGCATGTCATAAAGGAAATGATCAACCATGGTGCTGCTCACAGAGGAACAGCTATAGCGTGGCAGGCATCTGAAATAGGGAGTCACCAAAAACATTCTGCAAGGCCATGGGGCACCTTGGTCAATCAGTGGGTGAAGAGCCTGACTCTTGATTTCGGCCCAGGACATGGTCTCACAGTTGTGGGATCGAGCCCTGCATTGGACTCTGTGATGAGAGTGAAGACTGCTTGGGATTCTCTCTCTCTCTCTCTCTCTCTCTCTCTATCTCTCTGCTCCTCCCCTCTCTTCCAAAGAAATACAAATAAAATTTTAAAAATTATAAAACTAACACAACGTTTTGCAAGGCCAGAGTTGCCAATTTCAAGCAGTCACATCACTGCTTGACCACAACACAGCGGAGGACCAACAGATGGCAATCTGTGGCTGTGGCTATCATTGACGAGAGAATGCTCTCAGAGGAGTTGAGGGACAGAACAAAAAAAGAAAGAAAATCACCTATAATCTTACGGTATATTTGTGTGTGTCTCCGAGTTTTCTGGTGTTCTGGGATCAACATTTTTGTAATTATCAAAATGTCATAAAACTTCTTGCATGGCTGCAGAAGTTTTTGTGGTTCACATTTTTCTGTAACTTTTCACTACACATCTCACTTGTGATATTCATCCAAGTAGGTGCATATAGCTCTACTTTATTTTTATTGCTAGATAATATTCCGCTAAATGACTACCGCATTCATTCATCTATTCTGTTAGTGGATATTTGGGCTGTTTCAGGATTTTATTATAAACAGTGCTGCCGTGAACATTATTGTACATGTAAACAGGTGTATTTTTTAAGACTTTATCTAGGGTGTGTCCCAGAGAAATAGGTCTTTGGTGTGTAACATCCTCAACTTTACTAAATAATGCCGAAGTGGTTGTACTAGTATCCCCCTCCTCCAGCAGTATTTAAAAAGTGCTAGTTCAGGGGCGCCTGGGTGGCTCAGTCAGTTAAGCATCTGACTCTTGGTCTTGGCTCAAGTCATGATCTCATGGTTTTGTGAGTTCGAGTCCCAGATCAGGCCCCACGTTGACGGTGCAGAGCCTGCTTGGGATTCTCTCTCCTTCTCTCTGCCCCTCTTTCACTCATGCTGTCTCTGTCGCCCTCAAAATAAATAAACTTAAAAAAAATCGCTCCTAGTGGCAGCACCTGGGTGGCTCAGTCAGACGACCATCTGACTCTTGATTTCAGCTCAGGTCATGATACCAGAGTGATGGAATCAAGCCCCGGGTCGGGCTCCTCTCTCTCCCTCTGTCCCTCTCCCCTGCTTGCACTTCCTCTCTCTCTCTCCACACCCACCCTCTCAAAAAAAAAAAAAGTTCCTGGTGTTTTCATATCATTATGAATTCTTGGTATTTTCAGTCTTTTAAATGTCTACCAGCCAGAATTAATAAAACAGTGTTTCATTTTGCTTGTCACTTGAACCCGATTCCTAATGAAATTTGCTATGTTGTCATATATTATCAAAAAATTATGTTTCAGACAATTAGGAACTGAGACCTCAAGTATTGCTCCCAATTTCTAGGGATGCTTTCCCTGCCATTTGTCATTTCGTTCTCTGTACAGCTCTGAGTCATCTACCCTTCACATTTGGCCCTTTGTCAACTGTTTCTCCTCTTTCTTGTCTGCTTCTCCCTACACACAAAGCTTGGGCCCAACACTCTTGGTTTGTTTTTCAAAAGAGGGTTCATATGAGCCTTCGCTGGAGCCTGAGAATAATGGGACTACAGCACAGAAAACGGAAATCAAAATCGGAGAGCATTCCCTTCTCATTATTGGACATTGCTTTTACAGGGGTCCCCCCGCTGATCATCTTTTTGGGTTTTGCCTGACACAACGTTAATGGGGTCTAAGCATCTTCTGCAAGAGAAGCGTCCCTTTTGAGGCATCTGGGTGGTTCAGTCCATTAAGTGTGGGATTTGATTCCAGCTCAGGTCATGACCTTGTGGTGGTGACATCGGGCTCTGCCCTGACAGAGCAGGGCTTGCTTGGGATTCTGTCTCTCTCTCTCCTTGCCCCTCCCTTGCTCACACTCTCACAGTAAATAAATAAAAACTCTTAGGGGTGCCTGGGTGGTTCAGTCGGTTAAGCATCCGACTTCAGCTCAGGTCATGATCTCATGGTTCATAGGTTTGTGCCCCACATCGGGCTGTGTGCTGACAGCTGAGAGCCTGAAGCCTGCTTCGGATTCTGTCTCCTTCTCTCTCTGTCCTTCCCCTGCTCATGCTCTCTCTCCCAAAATAAATAAGCATTAAAAATTTTTTTAAAGTAAAAACTTTTTAAAAACCTCTCTTTTGGGGCGCCTGGGTGGTGCAGTCGGTTAAGCGTCCGACTTCAGCCAGGTCACGATCTCGCGGTCCGTGAGTTCGAGCCCCGCGTCAGGCTCTGGGCTGATGGCTCAGAGCCTGGAGCCTGTTTCCGATTCTGTGTCTCCCTCTCTCTCTGCCCCTCCCCCGTTCATGCTCTGTCTCTCTGTGTCCCAAAAATAAAAATAAACTTTAAAAAATAATAATAATAATAAAATAAAAAAAATAAAAACCTCTCTTTTTAAATTTAATGTCTTCACTCTCCTTGTCTCAGTCCCCTAATTCTCCCACCAGAAAAACAAATGAAGTTAATATACTCTCTTTGAGATATGTATAACCTTACCAATAGTAATAAGGACACTTAGGGTCTAGAAATAGGCTTCTAAATACCATTTGAGATAAACGGCTGGGCTAGGGCAAGGATAATACAAGATCATTGAGCATCGAATAGCTTGTGGTTCCAGAGAGGAAAAAGTGCTCAAATAATGTGGGGAAAAGTCAGAAAAACAAAAGTTTGAATGGACTTCCACTAATCAGATAGCAGACAATATAATAATAGTAATACATTACAAACTACTGAATAAAACAGGAAACCTTGATTTTGTAACATGTAAATAAACAAATACACTGAATTTCATTAGTAACAGGGTATTTACATGGTTTCAAATTACTTCACCATTAAAGTTACTAATTATAAAAGGAATAGATAAAATACAGGAAGAGCCTGGCAGACACCATCTTCACTTAAGATGATTTAAGTAATGTCTTTAGCAATGGGACACATTGAAACATACCTGATCTTAGTTGGCTCAGGCTGCCATAACAAAATACCGTAAACAGAGTGACGTAAACAGGAATTTACTTTCCCACGTTTCTATAGGCTAGAAAGTCAAAGATAAGGGTTCTGGGAGGATTAGGTTTCTGGTGAAGGCTCTTTCCTGGCCTGCAGATGAACACTTTGTTCACATGTGGTATTTTCTCTGAGTGGGTGTGGATAAAGGTCTCTTCCTTTCTTCCTCGTTTACTAAGGTCACCAATTTTATCGGATTAGACGCCCACCTAATTACCTACCTCTAATTAACTCCCAAAGGCCATATCTTTAAAGACAGTCACATTGGGGTCAGGGCTTCAAGGTATGAATTTGGGGGTGGAAGGACCCAATTTGGTCCATAGAAACACCTGATAGGACACAAAGAAGGCAACATCACTGCTGTGGTTTCCTGACAGAGAGGCAAAACTTGAATCTAATTATGAGGAAGCATGAAGCTCAAATTGAGGGATGTTTATAAAATAAGTGGCTAATGATCTTTAAAGTGTCAACGTTGTTTATGTCAATAAAAGACTGAGGAACCATTTCAGACTGACAAAGACTAAAGAAACGTGATGGGGCTCCTGCCTGGCTCAGTCAGAAGAGCACGTGACTCTTGATCTTAGGGTTGAATTCAAGCCCCCTGTTGGGTGTAGAGATTACTTAAAAAGAAAATATATTTTTTAATTTTTTAAATGTTTTATTTTATTGAGAGAGAGATACAGAGTGTGAGTGGGAGAGGGGCAGAGAGAAAGGAAGACACAGAATCTGAAGCAGGCTCCAGGCTCTGAGCTGTCAGCACAGAGCATGACGCGGGGCTCAAACTCACAGACTGTGAAATCATGACCTGAGCTGAAGTCGGACGCTTAACCAACTGAGCCACCCAAGCGTTGGATCCAGTTCTCAGAACCAAGCAAGGAACCATTATAAAGCTGCGACCTGAACCAATTGAAACACAGCAACTTCTGGACTGTCCTAAAATCATTTGGTTCTATTTCTGAGAGCCGTAATACTAACATTTGAGGCTAAATCTATGGTTGTGTGTTCCACTTCATCTTGAACCCAACCTAATTTTGATTTTCTGTTGCATTTTTGGTAATCGGTGCTCAACCCTGTGACAAATAGAAATTCCTTCTCCCAATGTCCTTTTGTCCACCCTACATATGGACTTCTGGAACACTGTACAGCTGGTAATTGGCTAAGGAGACATTCCCCACAGAGGCTTCTCACTCCTCAAATGGAAGGTCCTGCTTCTGCTTTTCTGCACAACCTTCTTCCCAACTATCATCTTAGTCCAAGAGGGCAGCCACCTTCCTCTGTACACCAATCAGGGCAAATTTGCTTCTGCCCTAGGTTGCGTGTTTTTTGACACAAGACTCACCTAAGATATGCAAGGGGTAGTTACCAAACGACTCCTTAATGTATATTGCACTCACATGAGAAATGAAAGGCAACCCATCCTCTCTCTGTAGCCCATCCATCGACAGAAACGTATCTTATGCACATAAACACTGGAGCACAGGGGAACAGAGTGCAAGGATAGGGGAGAAGCCAGAGAGGCAGGGAGAGATGGCTGCCTTGTCCACTTGAAAAAATGACCAACCTAGGGGTGCCTGGGTGGTTCAGTGGGTTAAGCGTGCAACTTCGGCTCAGGTCATGATCTCCTGGTTTGTGGATTCAAGCCCCGCGTCAGGCTCTGTACTGACAGCTCAGAGCCTGGAGCCTGCTTCAGATTCTATGTCTCCCTCTCTCTCTGCCCTCTCTCCTGCTTGCACTCTCTCTCTCAAAAACAAATAAACATTTTTTAAAAAAATTTTTAAAAGAAAACATGACCAACCTGGATTGTCTCAGGTAATAAGTCAGTCCTTCTTTCCTATCAGCTAGTCATGTAAGCTCCTCATTGTGCCCACCAGTGTTACATTGGCTCAGAGGAAGGCAGATTTCTGTTCAGGGTCAAAGTGCACATGGAACCACAGAAAAGGTTCCGCAGCTCTAGTAGATAGCTGCCTCTATTTGTATGAGCTAGGTTATGCTGCAGAAACACACGACACCAACACCTCAGTGGTTTAACAAAGGTTTATTTCTCATTCCCATAAAGTCCATCACAGGTCTGGGCCATGCTCCAGAACAGCTCCTCACCAAGGGGCCAGGGGGCACAGCGCTCAGCATTCCAGACTACTTTGACCCTCTGGCCCTTTCCTGTGTGGGCTTCCATGATTGACGCAGAAGAGCACTACCGAGTCTTGCACCAACAATGAAAGGCTTCAGCCCACAAGTGAGGCTTCTGCTCACAACCCATTACCCAAAACTACCTCGTGACTCTAACTTCAAGTAGCAGAAAACCACAACCACTCTCTCTACTCTTCACTAGAATACGAGTCCCATGAGAGTGGATTTCCAGCCCTTTTGTTCACTACTATCTTCTCAGTCTAGAACGGTGCCTGGGCCCACAAGACATCCCCATCAAAGTGAATGAATGTAGCACCAGGAAGATGTCCACATGTATCCCGGGATGACACAGTACCAGTAGTCGAAGGATGAGGGCGTTGGGTAACAGCTATGCAGACGGGAGCTTCAGAGCTGGCTGTGCTTACGAAATCATATTTGAATCATCTTGAAGAAAATAAAGTCTCATTGAGGGCGCTAGACCATCACGAGACTTAAACCATAAAGCACTGGAGTCAAAGACCAAAGCAGCTAAGCACTATCACCACCAGCAGTGCTCAACTCCTCAAAGGAGTTGCCAATAGCCATAAATGCACCTGCTTCCTAAGCGTAGTCAGTCTGCCCAGCTTATCATGGGGAGCAGGGGAAAGGGAAAGAAACGCACGGTGAGCATCTACTACTGGCCAAGCTGTGGGGTGCTTTTCCTTCACCAGCCCCTCTAATCCCCAGAATAACCCTGAGTTGAAACAGTTTTCTCTCTTTCACAGAGGACATGGAGACTTAAGTGTTTCAGTAATGAATCAAGCCACAGGAATGTCTTATAAGCTAGAAAAAGACACAACACATCATCCAGTCTGGCCCTGGAGGGATAACACACACATCCATCCTGCAAATCCTACCTTCAGGCCTGACTCATGCAACCAAGTGACAACCAACAGACTCACTAGCCATAGGGTATCCGAACCTGAACTTCCTTATTTATAAGGTATTTAGAAGAAATCATTTAACCTCTTTCCTGACACCACCTAAAAGCTCTAATGGGAATACATGAGAGTTGTTGTAGATAAGAGCTCTAAGAAGATCCACAGCCTACAGAGATTTTCAGCCGTCTATCATGTATCACCCAAGGCTGTTGTTAGATGCTGTGCACAAAACAGAGACATATCTACCCTACCTGCTTAGTAACAGTTTACAGTTTAAGACATCCATCCGACGTGGATGTGGATTCACCCATTCTTACCCACCAGTCAGCATCAGTTCCCAAACGTTTTCTCTTGGGAACCCTATCTTCCGCCATACCCAGTGAACCACATCCTGCCTGCAGCACACATTCTAGTTCTAGTTTGTTCTTAAAAACAAAAGCCAAAGTACAGAGCAAATTAAAAAAACCTGAGAAGTTCATCCCAAACTTTCATTAATTTTCTTTAGGCTTCAAGAAAGTGCTGATTTCTATGCTTCATCATACTGAGATTATAAGAAAAGGACTAGTTTATTTTACTGCAGAAATATCTTTACATGTCATACACAATCCATGGCTAAACATTCCAACCCGTTTTCATATGATCTCATTAGAGATGTTTATATTTTTTTTCAAACACCACCAATGAGGTATAAGATAGTGCATTATTAATTTACCTGGCAGATTCACTAGTGGTGAAGTAAATAGCATTTCATCACAGTAAAACTGGCGCTAAAAGGATTCAAGAGCTAAAGTTGCTAAAATGTTCAGGAAGGAACTCAAGTGATGTCCAACTTTCGGAACAGTGTCCAATGACAAGGGAAAGGAAGAAAATCCAATTTAGTTCTTGGAAAACTTGACAACAGAACTCATTTTTCCCCACACGGGACTTAAAATTGTTAAGTCAACTACCTTGAAGGCAACTGAAGGCAATTAAATAAGCAGGTTATTGCTTTTTCTTTTGGGAGACCGTGCTATAAATGTTTCTGTTATATGTGTTTAAAAGTGACTGGGAATTCAATGCAAAATCAATAGAATTTACGCTCTGCTATCACAGAAGACGGAGTCATGGGCGCATTTGCTAATTAAAGCTGGCTTTGTTACTTTGTCAGATACTATTGCAAAATGTTTCCCTAACTGAGAATGTTTTTTTCAATACCTTTCTTACTAAGGAATTCCCAGAAGGTCATGTGTAAAAATGTAAGTAGTACAAAACTACTTATAGAGATCCCTGCAGTCAACCTTGATTCCTTTCTGTGAAATATGTTTTTTTTTAATTTTTTTTTAACGTTTATTCATTTTTGAGACAGAGAGAGAGACAGAGCATGAATGGGGGAAGGTCAGAGAGAGAGGGAGACACAGAATCTGAAACAGGCTCCAGGCTCTGAGCTGTCAGCACAGAGCCCGATGCGGGGCTCGAACTCACGGACCGCAAGATCATGACCTGAGCTGAAGTCAGACGCCCAACCGACTGAGCCACCCAGGCGCCCCGAAATATGTTTTTATCAATTTTTCCACCGATGAAGAATTACTCGTGCTTCACAATTTTGTATTTTTTCATAAATGTCAAGGTCAACCTCTACTTGATGAATTTCTTCATGCTGAGGACACAAGATGAACTTCCGGTCAGCGGTGAAGTTTCTGGTGTCTAAGGAGGCTTGACCGCCTGCTGAAGTTTCTCCTGCAGGTGCTGCAAGTATATGGCTGCTCACCTGTGTGGGTTCTCCGATGCTTAATAAGGTGGGAGTTCTGACTGAATTTTTTTCCACATTCATGACATGTAAAGGGCTTCTCTCCAGTGTGAGTTCTTTGGTGTGTGTGTAGATTTGTATTTTGACTGAAGCTTTTCCCACACCAGGAGCATTTGTATGGTTTTATTCCTTGATGTGTTGTTAAGTGCTTATTAAGATCTGAACTCCATCTAAACCTCTTATCACACTGTTGACATTTATACGGTTTCTCTTCAGTGTGAATTCTTTGGTGCTTAATAAGGTCAGAGCTAACTCTGAAGCTTTTCCCACATTCTTGGCACTTAAATGGCTTCTCTCCAGCACGGGCTTTCTTGTGAAGATCCATAAGTTTCAGCAACTCTTGTTTCCAGCTTGAAAGTTTCTTTTTTTTCTTCACAGGAAAATCTCGATGCCACTTCCCTAACCTGTGTGTATCACCATGGTTTTCTTTGCCTGTTGTTTTCTGGGGAACTTTTGCTCGGGCCTTTTTTGATACTATGTCTCCTGGTGCTTGTATTTCTAAATCAGAAACACGTATAGGCTGATGGTTTTCAGTGTCACTTTTGTGCTTTATTCCTGTCAGAATAAACGTAACAGTCAGCCCACTGCACAGCAGAGCAAAACGACTACAGGAATGGAAAGGAAAATCCAATGATTATTGACTACAAAATACAGATACACAGAATTTAAAACGTTAAGCCCTGCAAAGGTTGCTATCAAGGCATTCATCCTGTCCCATGGTGCATTTACCTGTAGGCAGCTCTCCAGGACTGTCCTTGAGCTCCGTGGACCCTTGAACCCATGGCTCTTCCCCTTGCTCTAGATACGAGATCACCTTAGGTTTGGGGAGCACAAACAATGCTGTGAAACGCAAAAAGTGAGATCAAGGACTGGCAACTCGACAAAGGTCCACCAACTCCATACGACTCCAGGAAGAGTAAAGGGCAGTTTACAGCGCTTTAACCCAAGGGTCACATAGGTAGACCCTCACATCCGCTATCAGGTTAACATGGTCCTCCATCTGTGGGTGGTACACAAGTGGACACGGGGAAATAAACCTAAGCTGGCTCCACGGAAAGGCGAAAGGGCATGGGAATCCACCCACAATGCCCCTCTCCTGCCACCGAGACCGCCCCATATTAAACAAGATGGCACCAAGCCCGAGAGGCTGCAGGGAATACAGATTCGTTCTATTAATTCTTTAGGGTCGGCCCAAGTCTGGCAGAGCCAGGTGAAGGGCAGTGGGCTGCGTTATCACACGCACCAGTGATTCCTGTCATGGGAACAGTAAGTGTTTATTTGGCTCTTGAGTACCACGCACCAGATAGGGAAGCTTTTTCCCACTCTTAGAGTTCACCGGTTCTTGTCCAGGTGGAAGAAACAGACCAGAATCCCTCAGTGAAACTTTCTAATTATACACTGCCAAACCGGGAAGTATGCATCACTCGGTCATTCAGGCAGTGTGTACTGACTGCCTGTCGTGTGCCAGGCACTCTCCTTGGGCTGATGATACAGTGGTGAGTAAGTTAAAGCACCCCGGTCTCATGGAGCTTACCTTCTATTGGGAGAACGAGACAAGCAAACAGCAATAAACAAAGCGGTCAGCACGTGATACATGTTTTGAACAAAACTAAAGCAGAATAACTCAGCATTTAAGAGTCTGCTTCTCTGGGGCACCTGGGTGGCTCAGTTGGTTAAGCATCCGTCTCTTGATTTTGGCTCAGATCATGATCTCACTGTTTGTGAGATCAAGCCCTGCATCAGACTCTACGCTACACAGTGGAGCCTGCTTGGGATTCTCTCTCTCTCTCTGCCCCTTTCCCACTCACGCGTGTGCTCTCTCTCAAAATAAATAAACTTTATTAAAAAAAAAAAAAAAAAAAGATTCTGCTTCTCTGAAGCTATTTGAGATGAGGTCGTATGGAAGGCCTCTTTGAGAAAGTGATATTGGACCAGAAAGGTAAAAGGGAGAGATTTAGTATGTGGCACAAAATGTGCCAGGCAGAGAAAAGGGGAAGGTAGAAATGTGCGTAGCAAGTTCAAGAAACAGAAAGATCAGTGAGGATCAAGAGGCCTGAGCAAGGGCTCAAGTGGCAGGAGACGAGGGCAGGGAGGTGAGTAGGGTCAGATCCTGGAGGATCCGAATAAGCACTTCAGTAAGGTTTGGATTTTATTCTGAACGTGATGATAAGTCATTATAAGGTGCTGACACGGGAAATGTCATGATTTGATCAGTTTTTAAAAGATTCTGGCTGCTGTGTGGAAAACACAGAGTGGCAGGGCAAGAGTGGTGGCTGGCGTCCCAGTCAGAAAGTACCAAGGTCAGTCTGGTTAGACATGCTCCTAGCTTAAACCAGGAAGCTAAGAGCACAAGGGAATGAGATGTGGTTGTACTCAGGCTACACTATGGAGTCGAAAGGACACAGATACGTTAAAATGGGGTGCAACATAAGATCACCATAAAGAATGACTGTATGCTCTTTCCTTCTAGGAACTGGGTGAATGCTCTTTACTGAGATGAGAAAAAATATGAGAATGGATACGGGGTAGGAGGAAGAAAAATAAATCAAGAAATCTACATAAGATAAGGAATTTGTACTTGCAAAAAGCCCTCCGAGTGATTTGGACTTACCTCTCCCTTGTCCACACATTATCTAGTTGAGAAACAACCAGTTACTAGAACACAGCCTCTCACAGGAGTACCTTCCCAGTAAGCAGAGAATGTGATAGGTTACTCAACTTCTACCCAATGGGAGAGGGAGATTCTTTACCTAGAGAGATGACAGTCTCATAGTTTTCCCGCATTACATCATTGTAGAGGGCCTCCTGAGTGGGATCCAGGAACTCCCATTCTTCCTGGGAAAAATACATGGCCACTTCTTCAAATGTCAACAAGCTCTAAAGAAGACAATGGGCTTCAGCTCAGTACTTGCCACTAGAGAAGCAGCCCTACCATCTGGTCCATGGGAGACCCTGGGCACTCAAGGAATTAATAGCACTTTTTTTTTTTTTTTTTTTTTTTTTATACTGGGAAGGCAGAAAGGAAAAAGACAAGGGACCATCAATAGACTAGGTGGTGCCCAGGTCCCCAAGGAGAATATCAGGGCTAACATGCCTGTGAGCACCTGCAGGGCAGTGTGGGTCATGGGCAGCAGGGAAAGGCAGCGCTCAATGGCTGGACTGCACAGCTCACCTGGGATTTAGGCAAGACGAGCTCAGGTGCCACTGTCCAGTCTTTGGTGTTTGTCTTCTCAGAAAAGGCTAAGATCTGATGAACAGGCACAGCTATGGATAGAAAAAAGGCAGAGAATATTTCTCACTACTGTGAAAATCCTTCACTCATTTCCAAAAGACAAAAGATTCTCGGGCGCCTGGATGGCTCAGTCAGTTAAGCCTCCGACTATCAGTTTCAGCTCAGGTCATGATCTAGAGGTTTGGTGAGTTCGAGCCCTGCGCTGGGCTCTGCGCTGATGGTTCAGAGCCTGCTTGTGATTCTCGCTCTCTCTCTGCCCCTTCCCTACTCACAGTCTCTGTCCCTCTAAATAAATGAACTAAAAGAAAAATTTTTTTAATACAAAAGATTGTTTCTTTTAGTACAGATGGGATACGTTTACAAAATTAAGTGATACCTCGTAGTGACCTTCTCATAGTAAACAAGAATCAAGCATCTACTAATCCCTGAATCTGGTTCCCCAATAGGCTATCTTCAGTATTCACGAAGTCATTAACAGGAAATCTCACTTTTTTTATGTGATATATATTCTGAGTAGGGCAAAAATTAGAGGTATTTAAAACTGTAGAACTCAGGGGTGCCTGGGTGGCTCGCCGGCTGGGCGTCAGACTTTGGCACAGGTCATGATCGCACAGTTCGTGGGTTCGAGCCCCGCGACGGCCTCTGTGCTGACGGCTCAGAGCCTGGAGCCTGCTTCAGATTCTGTGTCTCCCTCTCTCTCTGCCTCTCCCCACTCACACTCTCTCTCACTCTCAAAAATAAATTTAAAAAAACATAAAAAAAAGAAAAAAAAAAACAAAACAACAACTGTAGAACTCAGAGTCCAGTGTGCCAGGAGAAGAAATGCAAAAGTAGAGATTAGCTTGATGAGTTCAAGCAACAGCAAAATCAGTACAGACAAGATAACTAAGCAGGACAGCAATGGAAGGACATTAGGGTAGGGAGGTGAAGCAGCCACATGTTGTAGGCTCATGGATACCTCAGTAAGGAATTTGGGTTTTATTCTGAGTGTTTATGAAGACATCCTAGAGTTCACAGCAGAGAAATTTCATGATTGATCAGGACTTTAAAATCATACAAGGATGAAACGTGACTGCGCCCAGACTACACTGTGAAGGTGGAGCCCAAAGGACAGTGCTGTGTTAGTAGTAGGATATGACAACAAAACCACAGTAAGGGATGACCACATTTTTCGTGCCTGTCATATTGCATGATGGTACCTTGTACGGGGATGGGAAATGTAAAAGAAGAGCACATTTGGAAAGGAGAAAGGGATCAATTATTTTAGGATAAAGAACGAGCACGTGCACTTGAAAAAAGCTCCCTGGGTGATTTGGATTTACCTCTCCCTTGTCCACACATTATCTAGTTGAGAAACAACCAGTTACTAGAACACAGCCTCTCACAGGAGTACCTTCCCAGTAAGCAGAGAATGTGATAGATGACTCAACTTCTACCCAATGGGAAACGGAGATTCTTTACCTAGAGAGATGACAGTCTCATAGTTTTCACGCATTACATCATTGTAGAGGGCCTTCTGAGTGGGATCCAGGAACTCCCATTCTTCCTGGGAAAAATACATGGCCACTTCTTCAAATGTCAACGAGATCTAAAGGAGACAATGGGCTTCAGCTCAGTACTTGCCACTAGAGAAGCAGCCCTACCATCTGGCCCATGGGAGACCCTGGGCACTCAGCGAATTAACAGCA
>NW_024420815.1:0-11107 GCF_014898765.1 Herpailurus yagouaroundi
CGCCACGCTCCTCACTCACTCGACAGACAGGACACGTCCTACACTGCGGACTTAACGAATGAAGGTGGCTCTGAAAGACACAAGTGGCTTTGAGGTGCCTGCCAGACGGCAGACACTGGGGATTGTGCAGTGAACGGGACAGGCGTGGTCCGTGGCCTGCTGCAGGCTACACTCCAGGAGGGATACAGACCACGAGCAAAGGAAGAAAGAGCCAGGAACGAGCCGGCTGATGTGATGGAGAATGACTGTGGGGCAGACGGAGAGTGGGCACCGCTTCTCCGGGCCGTGACAGAGGAGTGGCTGTCAGGAGCCTCAGGTGGCAGAGAGTGTGGCATGTTTGGCAGAGAAGGGAGGGTGGGAGAAAGGGGCTAGGCAAGAAGTGGGG
Organism: Herpailurus yagouaroundi; assembly: GCF_014898765.1. Classification (NCBI taxonomy): domain Eukaryota; kingdom Metazoa; phylum Chordata; class Mammalia; order Carnivora; family Felidae; genus Herpailurus; species Herpailurus yagouaroundi. The sequence goes on from NW_024420815.1 coordinate 386, forward strand.
GGACTCCGCAGAGTGTGGACAGAGCACGTGAGCCCGTGCTTTCAAAGACCTACTGGATTCCGTGTAGGCAGAGAGTGGATGGAGGGCCGGGAGCAGAGGAACGTGGCCCGAAGCAGGCTCATGGGTGCAGCCGGAAGGGCTGGGGCGAGGGGACTTTGCGGCTGGCAGAAATGACCGGACTTGGTGCTCCGCTGGATGGGGGTGGGGAGAGGGCAGGAGTGCTGAGGCCACAGCTTCCTATGCTGCAGGCTGACCTCACTTCGCACAGGTGTGCACCACGGTTAGCACATCGGCCACGTCACCTCTGTGCTAGGCGCTTCCATTAACTCTGAATCGCTGGAGACCAGGGGATTGAGACCAACTTGTATTCTTTTTTTTTTTCTTTTAATTACAGGGCCCTGAGAGTATTTTTCTTCTGCCTCCTTGGGTCTCACATTGTGTCCTAATGTCACTGTTAGGGCTTTTAAAGTCTCTTAGGCAGGAATTTGTAGTGACAGATGATGGGGTCTGTTCTCAGGTCCCAGATTCAGGGAAGGACTGGAAAGTGCTCAGTGAGGAGACAGACCCTTGGGGACCAGCCAGAGAGTCACAGAGGTCCCACCTGAAACGGCGGGTTCCTCCAGAGGGAAGCACTTTGATGGGGTCATGGAACTCACAACAAAGATCAGGGAAACAGCTAGAAGGTAAGCAGAACTCTCTGTCCTCACCTGGGGCTGCGGAAGAACTCATTTTTTGGAATGAGCAGGTCTGAGCTGGAGTCTGCCCCAGTGTTCTAGATTAAATACCTTTGAAATGTACCCACAACACAAGATTTCAAATGTTAGCTGATGGTAATAGCACTTAGACAGGGGTGGAGATTTTTTATATGTCACCCTAATTCTCCCTTATTACAACTGATTCTGCTGCTTCTGAACCAGGAATATTAAAATCCGCACATGTGCCCTCACCTGCATAGCAGCTCTTTGTATATTTGAAAACAAAACCCCTTTTCTCATCCAGCTTAACTTCATCCAAAACACATTTCTCCTGATTATTTTTGCCTTTCTTCCAAAGCTCTATTTTGGTTTTTGCTTCTCTTAAACTTTTTAATCAAAAAACTGTTAAGGTGAAGTGAAATTCATGTAACAAAATTAGCCATGTTCAAGTGAACAATCCAGGTGTATTTAGCACACACATTCAATTATACAATCACCACGTCTATCCAGTTCCAAACATTTTCACCCCCTACAAGGAAACCATCTACCCATTTGGGAGTTACTCCTCTTTCTCTCTACAGACTTGCCTCTTCTGGAGATTTCATAGAAAGGGTATGACCTTCCGTGCCTGCCCCTCTCATCTAGCAGGTTTAAACCTGTATGACTAGTTCCATCCTTTTTGTGGCTAAATAATACTCCAGTGCATGGACAGACCAGGGCTCTGTCTTTCTGTATCTCTTGGAGTGAACCTCTGTGGCTGCAAACATTGAGACAGTCCATGGCCACTGCTGCCTCTTCTGCTTAATTGAAAGCTGCCATTGTAGGGTGCTCAGTAATTTGTAAAATCCAGCTCTTTATTTAACCCATACCCTAGAAGAAAACATTACATCTTGACCCAGTTTCCACTGGCTACTTTTTGTTGAAACAGAAAATTGTCTAAGAGGAGTATTTGCTTTTGTGTTTTTTAAGCAAATGAAACACTCAGTATCTTTGTAAACTCTACCATTTAGCAGTGATTTCTTTTTAATCCTTGGGAACATCACTGCTCTCTAGGATGTGGTTCCTGAGGCTGTGGGATCTGAGTGTGAAGAAGGTAAAAACTCACCCTGTGCCAGGTTCCACTCCCCCTGTTCACCCGTCTTCATGCTGTTCCTATCTCTAGTTCGGTGACTTCCTCAGGGCCACAAGGCTCTGCATCTCCTCTGAAGTTCTGTTCTTAAGTCAAAATAAACCATTTGTTTAATAGAACTCTTTTTTTTCTTTAGCACTTATTTTTGATAGAGCATGAGCAGAAAAGGGGCAGAGAGAGGGAGGGAAACACAGGATACAAAGCAGGCTGCAGGCTCTGACCTGTCAGCACAGAGCCCAACATGGGGCTGGAACCCATGAACAGAGAGATAATGACTTAGGCCAAAGTCAGCCGCTTAACTGAGCCACCCAGGCGTCCCTGAGGTAGAATTCTTGAAGGTGGATTTCTGAGAAATATGTTGGCCTGAAAAAAGTAAAAGGCTTCAATTGCCATGGTATTTTTAGGAGTTCTAGGGTCATCTCTTGATGGTGGGGCTCAGAGCTTCCCCCCTCCATTAAACTTTTTTTTAATGTTTTTTATTTATTTTGAGAGAGAATCCCAAGCAGGCTCCACCTTTCAGTGCAGAGCCTGACATGGGGCTCAATTTCACACCATGAGAGCATGACCTGAGCCAAAATCAAGAGTCCACTTAACTGACTTAGCCACCCAGGTGCCCCTAAACGTTTTTTTTTTTTTTTTTTTTTTTTTTTTTGGCATAACTTGCCCACAGCACTTTAAAATTTATTTATTTTTATTTTTGAGACTGTGTGCCCAAGAGAGTGGGGGAGGGGCGGGGGGAATATCAAGCAGGCTCCAAGCTCAGCACAGAGCCTGACGTGGGGCTAGATCCCACGACCCTGGGATCATAACCTTAGATGAAATCAAGAGTCGGATGCTCAACCAACTGAGCAACCCAGGCGCCCCCACAGCGCTTTAGAATGAAGAAAACCTTTTTGATAAAAGCTGTTATGCCAAGAATCTGCTGAAAGGAGCTTCTCGACACACACAGGCCACTGGTAACGGCAGTGGCCCTCAAACTCCAGTGTGCTCGGACTCACCCGGGGGCCGTGTCCAGGCACAGTGATTGGGGGCGGGCCCCAGGAATAGGCATTTGTGACGGGTTCCCAGTGCTGCTGCGGCTGACCTGGGAACCCCACTCAAGCCCCCGCTCTGGCTGCTCTGTGGCAGCCGCCCTCCAACTGAGGCTGTTTTCTTGCCAGCCTGGCTGACGGCACAGCCTCCCAGGAACCTTCCCGAGGAAAGGGGTCTTGGAGACCAGGAGACAGGCACTGCGCATGGGACAGCTGGGGCCCAGGTGAGCTGTGCCTGACCCCCGTCGTCTTTTGAGGTTCCCATTTCGCTTACTGTTACCCCCACGCCCCTTCACGTCGAGATGTCAGAGAGATCACGAGGTCCTTCCACTGGCCTTCCTCGCGTTGTTTTCTGTCCACCTGTCGTCTTCACAAAGCTCTTTCCTCACCCTGATGCTTCCCTCGGAGGCCTGACGTCCCCTGCCTCGCTTTGTGAGGCCTGTGGCCACGTCTCTGCCCCGCACCAGGCTAGAGCGGTGCTACTTAACGGTAGCAGCAGCCCCGGTGTTGTTACAGGGAGCAGCCATGTGTGAGGACAGAGCTGCACTCCTCGGTCAGGAAGGACGGATACACCTCGGCCCGGCACAGAGGACCCTCCACAGGGACATTTCACAGAGGAATGACAAAAACGACTCTCTGGGTAAGGATGCCTGTTCCCTCAGGCCCAGAGTGGAGGTGTTCATTTGTTCAGAGAGAGAGAGACTGGGAGACCGGAGAAAGGAGACAGACAGAGGCAGACCACTGGGTCAAGGCAAGAAGGAAATAAACAGGAGGAGCCTGAGAGCAGGTATGAGACACAGAGACCGGAAGAAAGGGAAGGACAGGCCGGAGGGCTAACGACAGGGTGGACAGCATGCGAGTGGGAACGAGGGAGGGCGGGACACGAGAGCAGTGGGGGTGGAAGTGGGAGGTAGAGCAAGGGGCTGGGGGAGTGAGAGACAGCAGGGGACAGCCAGCAGCGAGGAGGCACCGCCTGTGGGAGCAGCAGGCCGACCTGAGTGCACATGTGCTCACACACACACCCGAGGGCTGTCCTGAGGGGCTGAGGGGAAACTCAAGAGCACCCACGTCTGACCGCATGGGAAACTCAAGAGCACCCACGTCTGACCGCATGCTTCTGCGCCCAGGCCTTCAGGAGGCAGCCGGGCCCTTCGGACAGTCTCAGGACCATCGTCTCAAATCGTCTCTGCCCGCGCCCCCCACGCCGGGCTCTGTGCCGACAGCTCAGGGCCTGGGGCCTGCCGTGGGTTCTGTGTCTCCCTCTCTCTGCCCCCCCCCCCCCCCAGCTCACACTCAGTCCCTCTGTCTCTCAAAAATAAATACAACATTAAAAACAGTAAATCAGCTCTGCCCCTTCCGGGCTGCTCCTCAGAGCATCAGATTCAGGGAAGGGACAGATGCTCTGCAGCTGGCTCGGCCATGATGTCTCCTCCCTGCATGCTCCGGATCACGGAGAACACGCAGGGACCCTAGATACTCACCGCTGAGCAAGGAACAATTCTAAGAGTTCCACAAGTGACGATGGCTTGGAAGCCCGTGAGACACCGCTGAAAGGGGAAGGATAAAGGCGGGGTGACGCCCAGCAGCCAGAGGAAAGACAGGCACGGCCCGGGCTGCTGAGGAAACCAGGACGTTCCTGTCCGTTCTCAATGAACCTGAATGTTATTGGAAACTCTACGCGCACCAACCAAGCAGCCAGCTGTGTGGGGAAGTTGCCCAGCTGTTGTGTGAACGTGGTCCCCGCAGCCTCTGGATCAACATGGAAGGAAGTTCCAAAGCCTCGGGGCTGTGCAAGGCCGCAGCCCAGAACCTGTGCTTTTCAGGAGATGAAAGCTTCGCTGGCCTCACATGGCTCCTGTGGTTCTCCCAGGAGTAGGGCACATAGGGTGGGTGAGGCTCAGCGACCAAGCCAAGACTCGTGAAGTGCAAAGACAGTGGAGAATGCAGGCAGCTACACATCTGACTGCAAGCAGCCAGCCCAGGACACCCACAGCCTCTTCCAGAGCCCCTTGCTGAGGACCTGTCTGCACTACTCCCAGTACTGATCACCTGTAGGAGAGAAGTCCCCCACTCTGGGCCTTGTCTTCTGGCTATAAACTGAAGATGGTTCCTATTCCCTCCCAGGTGAGGGCAGTCGGAGTAAACACCTTACTGGCTAACCATTAATGGCATTTGTTGGACCGCGTGCAGATTACGCACAAGGAAAGGAGCACCTGAGCCTTTATGCTGATGGCTGGGTAACCCAGGGCATTTTCTTTGGAGTTTTGAACTTGGAAAGCCAAAGCCAGGTGTGTCTCTGTCACCGAGGTAGTGAATTTTCTGCCTAGCTGTTATCTGTGGACTTCGTCTATACAATGCTAAGATAGTAGGAGCCTGGGAATGAGTGCTGTATTCTCTATGAAAGGGGGTGATGTCCTAGCAGGTGTGGCTGGTGGAGGAGTCCAGAAGTTGGTCATAGTGGCTGGGAATGAGGTTCCATTGCAGCTGCAGGACGGTGGAGAAGAAGGGTGATCAAAGGTGTGGGGACGCAGTGGGTTAGACAGTGGCTTTGGGTTTCACTGAGAAGATGACATTTGAACAGAGATGTGAGGAGAATCCAGGAGCCATATGGCTGTTCTGGGGGAAGAGTGTAACTGAGGGAACAGGCCAGCACACAGGCCGAGGCTGCAGTGAGTCTGGGGAGGCGGCCATTGTGACCAGCACAGACCAAGAGAGGGTGAGCCTAATAAATGGTATCCGTCGCCAGATCACGTGGGGCAGTGCTACTGAGAATGACCTGAACTGAGACAGAGCATTTACAGACCCGCCAAGCTCACATCGCTGCTGTGTCCAAGTGCACTTCTGTATCATTAACAACAAACCACCTGGCTTTTCACAGATAATTGACAAGCTCTAATGTAGGAGCTGGGACCCTATGTAAAGGACTTCGTAAGCACTTGATGTTTTCTCAGTGAAACGGGGTGGCCTTGCAGGGCTCTAAGCACACAGGGAGTCATTTTTAAATGGATCATGTTGACTCTTTCCATTTTTTTGGCTCAAGGCGGAGTAGTAGGGGTGAAGAGAAGGGCGTGCCCCTCAGAGCACCAGACCAGAGGTTAGAGCGCACTTGCAGCTTGAGACACACACAGGAGCCCTCACCGAACCAGCCCGTGGGCACTACAGTGAGCAGCATGTGCTGGGAGCTCCCGAGGAACCAGCTGGCCTCACGCCCTTCTCAGTGGAGCACTGCTTCTTCCCATCTTGGGATGGGACGTGCTGTGGTTTAGTTTCTCGCACCTACAGGGATGACAGGAGATCCTCGAGACAGGGATGGGCCAGTCAGGGCTACTCAACACCAGAGGCAGAAGTCAACAGAAGTGGTCTACAAGCAGCCACGTCCTCTCGTGAGCCACAAGCCCTCACAGATTCTCCCAACCACGGAGACAGGCATTACACTTACAGTGACATCAGTCAACAGAAATGAGTGGCATTCAGGATAAAGAACAAGAGTGCAGCTTTGGTAAATACTCCACAACCCCTTCTCCATTAGAGAGGATGCCCTTTCCAGTATGCTGAACGTGTCTGTTTTAGGAAACACACCCACAGTGAGGTGGTTTCCCAGGGATGACAGCAGACAGTGGTGGCAAAGCTGGACAAACCAGTGTGGAACTTGTGGGGAAGTTACCCTTGCCCTGTGGAGTCCAGGCCTCCGTGATCTCATCGTGTGTCCCTTGTCCCCTGGCAGCAGGTGTGTGCTGGGGTGGAGAGACAGAGACTCCCCTGGCCATTCTCTGTAAAACTCAACTTCATGAGAAATTCCAGACTCATCAGAACAGCCAGACCCACAGGGTAGTGGCAAAAGAACTCTGGGAACAGGGCTTTCTGTGGACCCCAAAACAGTGTCGCAGCAAGTTCAACTGCCTATAGTTGAGATACCATAAAGTGAGGGGAGACTGTTGCTGAGCCATATGTCCTTGATGAGGAAACGGATACCCTGTCAAGCTCCTGGGCCTCTGCACCCATGGTGGCAAGCAGTGCTATTCTTGGCCAAGAGGGAAGGGTTACGGAGTTTGTGGGGATAAGTCAGCAGAACGGGGAGCCCAGAGGTAAGAGAAGGGGCTATGTGGATAGTGCAGCCAGAGATGAAAAGGACTTCTGGAATCCTGGCCAGGGAGGTAGGAGACGTGACCTGCCAGTTCTGTTCCCACACAGTGCTGGTAGGAGTCTTGGCTCTGATGCACAAAGGACACAGGACCACCCAGAAGGCCTTAGCCTACCATTCAAGTGGGAGCTGCCCCTGCTACTGGTGTGGTTACTGCCTTGATGGATGACCTTCCACGGGCCAGGGAGTCTGGCTCTCTCAGCAGTGAGGCTGTTTCCTCTGCCCTTCAGGGCCCAAGTCCGTATCTGCCAGCCTCTTTCACAGAGCGCATGTCATTTTTCCTGTACAGCTCCTTGCGTTGGCTTCCTCAGGTCAGGCCTCCAGCCGAGACTTTCCTCTTCCCTCCTCCTCTAGTATGATCCTCCTTTCCTGACAAAGTGTCTGCTGGTCAGGTGCTCGCAACACACTTTCTTCTCATTTGTGCCAAACTTGGGAAGGCCTTTGGTTAGGCTGTCAAAAATTGAGATGAAACCTGCAGACAGACTGGCAGGTGACACAGAGCTGGCCTCCCTGCCTCAGTTTTGTCACTGTGTCCAAACATCCAAAAAGGGACAGAACAAGAGGAAAGTAGGTGGAATTTAGGGGTATTTACCTGTGAACCCAGGGTTTGGAGCTTGAAAATATTACAACTGGAAAATGAAATTAGACTATTAATTAGTAGAAGACTAAATCCTATGATGTATTCCATGTAGATATTCTTGATGGTGCTTTAGTTGTAACTTTCCTCATTCCTGCCTGTCATTTTCCAGAGTCCAGCATGTTTCTGTTCTCTCAGGTCTTGAGATCATGAATGGAATTAAAAACGAGAATCAAAAATGGGAAGATCCAGAGGAGGCAGAAGTGAAGAAGGCCCTTTGGAGAAAGTCTAGTGGCCTTTTTTTGCCACCCTGAGACCAAGACAGACAGGAAGGGTGAGCCTATGCCGAGAGAGCCACATAGACGTTCTCCAGATGAGCGTGAGGGGACGGCCCTGTCCCAGGACGGGAGGGGGGGGTGCAGCAGACACCCTGTGCTGGAGAGAAGGCCCGAGCAAATCTGAGCATAGAAACCTGCTCTCAGGGATCTCTCTGTCGCCACCAGCCAGGCCCCAAACTGGAAAAAGCTTCTAAGTGTCAGGAATGTGGGAAAAGCTTCAGCCGAGGTCCTTACCTTGTTTGGCATCGGAGAATCCACACGGGAGAAAAGCCTCACAAGTGCGGCGAATGCGGGAAAGGCTTCAGCGAGTGCTTCGACCTCACTGCCCACCTAAGGACGCACACGGGGGAGAGAGACCCTACCGCTGTGGGCAGTGTGGGAAAAGCTTCAACCAGAGGTCCGGCCTCAGTGTCCACCGGAGGACCCACAATGGGGAGAAGCCTTACCGGTGCACCGTCTGTGGGAACACCTTCAACAACAGCTCCCAGCTCAGCGCTCACCGGTGAGCCCACGCCCGGCGGAGCCCCCACCCGTGTGCGCAGCGCGGGAGAAGCTTCGGCAGCAGTTCCCACTCCAGTGGCCACGAGAAAACGCACACCGGGGAGAAGCCTCACAACTGCTCTGTGTGAGAGAAGCTTCGCTAAGCTCCGTGCCCCCATCTGCCATCAGGGGGCACACGAGGACGTCACCTCACATCGCCAGAAAGGGACACACGGTACGGGGCTGGAGAGCCAACAGGCCAATTCCGTACGATGACGGGTCTCGTGGAGGTTCTGTCTGCTCGCGGAGGCTTCTGCTAGCCAGTCCCAGGCTCCCAGGCGCAGCAGGAGACTCACAAGTGGACCTGGAGAACCTCGGGCAGGAGTAGCAATCGGCATGAGAACGCCGAGCTTGCTTTCCCGGTCTGCCTGTGACCCACAGTCCCGTGTCACCGTGGACTTCATCTGCTCTCAAGAAAGGGGGCTGCGGGATCCAAAGTCCTGCCAGAAATCGAGGGTAACCGTGTTCCGAACAGAGGATAGGTGGCTAGGGGCCTGGGAAGCGTTCCTGGGGCAGGTCAGGGGAGAAATTTTCCCTCATGGGAAGCACATCTCGAAGTTAACCACCTAGATGTTTCCTAACCCAATAATGACCTGTAGGCATCTGCTTGCAGGAACGTCTACCTCCGAGTCGATCACTGCTGTGTATCCCAGTCATCCAGAGAAGACGGCAGAGCTGGAGGGATGGCTCAGGCCACCAGGTACTACTACTCTAAGTGACTTAATCTCAGAGCAAGTGTGACACCTGGGTTCCTCTAAGATTTCTCCCATGTATGGCCCCGACCCAGGTTCCTGCTTTCTGGTCTGGTACAGTTAACGGTTTCCACAGGTTCATACGCATCACTGTTTCTGAAGAAAATAAAGGTGTTTCTCTCTCCGCTGTTGGCCTTTGGTCTGAATTTTCACCATCAGAAACTTCATCCTCCTGCAGATCCCACAGGGGGATCCAAGGGCAGCACCTGCTTTGATGCAGTAGGATGTGCAGAGAAGCAGCGAACTGGGTTGGGAGGGTTTGCACGGTCACTGAGACGGACAGTAGAGGAGTACGGAAAACCGGCACAGGAGAAGGAACGTGGGGTGTGAGGAGCTCTAGGAACCAACTTAAAACACTACTTCTGAACAGGCCTAGATCATGAAGCGTCTGTCAAATTTCATGGATAAAACACAGGAAAAGACGGGCATGTTGTCCTGCTTCTTGCCTGTGCACATGAGGCGTTAAGACCTTGTCTAATTATGGTGACTAGGGTCCCAGTCACGGATTCAGGCTCTGAGGCATTGAACATGAGAAAGAAGGAATATTCTGTCAAAGCCAAAAAGCTGACATGTATTTTTAATTTTAGTGAACAAGGATGAGGAAAGCAACATGTAAGAATGTACGTCATGCTCCCTCCAGTTGAGCCTGGCTGGGCACCCCACATGTCCTACACACACTGTCCTCGAGCATGACCCTTGCGACAGGCCACGCAGGCCAGTTTCCAGAGTGACAGGCTACGCTCTGGAAGGAAAAAACCAAAATGTCTTCCGAGAGCCTGGGTGAAGGCAAAGAGATGGGCTTCGATGTGACCCATTGGACTTGACCAGAGATGCATGGTGGGGAGGGGGAGACAGGCCGAGGCGGACCGTTCACAGAGGAGCTTTACATGCCCACTCAACTTGGGTCTGGTTAAGGAGGAAAGTAGTTAAGGTCCATGGAAACAATGGTGGAGGGCCCAGTGAGGCCTCACTCACAGGCTCCTCCCACTGCAGGGTGTGCTGGGGCCAAGGCATCAGGGGCAACTGCTGACTCCTTGAATTGTCAGAGGCAGATGTCACCTCCTCCCTCCAACGGTTTCACGCTCCAGTCCGCCGGGCACAGGAAGGCAGACAGTGCGAGAGTTCCAGACCCTGGCCTGTCAGCTACCCCACATAGTCTGGAGGAGACCGTAAGAAGCAGAGAATACATTCATTTATGCATTCATTCGGGAAACACCTGATTCCCTATAACATACCAGGTTATGTAGCAGCCGTACACAAAGCAGTCAATGGAGCAGACACTGTTTCTTCCAGAATCTCCTCATGAGATACCTCCAAAGTACCAGCACCAGTGGGCAGCACCACCTAACTCCAACACCCCCACGATGTGACCCAGCTCGGCAGGGCCTGTCTTCCGAGCTGTCAATCCAACCTCCTCCCTATGTTCCCCCAACCCCACGTGGAGCGCTGTTTCCCTTCCTTCCTTCCTTTCACTTCCTACGTCTGACACCTTACTGCCCACCTCCATGGACTAACACGG
>NW_024420816.1:0-3188 GCF_014898765.1 Herpailurus yagouaroundi
TTGATATTTTTTAAAGTGAGAGGGTGAAAAGAAAAAGGGCAACAGATCAGCAACAGACTCGGAGGTGCTCATTTTCACAGGGAGAACGCTGGGGCTAACACGCCTGTGAGCTGGGCGGTGTGGGTCATGGGCCCGGGGAAAGGCAGCCCTCAAGGGCTGGACTGCACAGCTCACCTGGGACTCAGGCAAGACGAGCTCAGGTGCCACTGTCCAGTCTTTGGTGTTTGTCTTCTCAGAAAGGGCTAAGATCTGGTGAACAGGCACAGCTGTGGGTGGAAAAGAGCCAGGGGAAATCTCTCTTGCTTCTGTCTATAAACATCCTCAGCTCATTTCTAAAATACAGATGATCCCGATTCTTTCAGCAGAGACAGGACACCCTTGCAAGTATATGTGGTGCCCTGGAGTGGTCTCATCATCATATACAAGAGCTAAGTATCTACCGGCCACTAGAATAGGTTCCTCAGCCTTCGAGAATGAATAAATGTAAGAAAAACCTTTTTTCCCCTCTCACGGTGTAAATTGTTCTCACTTAGGCAAAGTTAAACATATTTGAAAATGAAGTACTCAAGATAACCCGGTGTACAATAGATCTATTTTTTTTTTTTTTTAGCATTTATTTGTCTCCTGGTACAAAAGTGTGTTCGTATTCTACCATCGCTTTCTAAAGAACAGAGTATTTGGTGTTATTACCAGGGTTCTGTAGTCTGGATGTTTCTGTATCCTGGGCCAACCCCCAAATTCACCCACAGCTGGTGCTCTACTGCCATCTAGGGGACATCGTAATTGCTACGTGGCTGAATCCGCCCATCCACATAGCTGGGCACCCAGAAAATGCCCACAATGTTCTGGTTCAATAAACTCTTATCATAGATCCCAATAAGGGAATTATCATGATGTGCCTTACCCCTCTCACATACAGGCTCAGATTCTTTATGAGTATTCCCGCTCAGATGTTCTTGCAAACCTTGGTATGTATTCCAGAATTCTTCATCCTGGGCCAGGCCCACTGGCTGGGACTCTGCTGTTTCTCTCAAGAGCACTGCCTCCTTTCCCAGCTCTTGTATGGCAACCTAGAAATAATTCCCACCTCTGTTACCACAAAAGTTATTTTTGGTTTTGGGGTTGATTGTAGAAGGAGGAAAAAGTGAACAGTCCAGATGGTAGAAGATATACAACACTAAAGGAAATGACAAAAAGGCTTAAAGAAATAACGGGCGACCAATGTTTCAAAAAGAATTCTCCACAAAATGTGGCAATATTGGGATAAAAGGAAAAGAAATGTGGCTCACGCTAGCCCTCCACCACAGCAGGCCCCACCCCTCTAAACACAGTGCAACTCAGACTACATAGGTCACCTGTTATCATGCTACTTTGACAGACCTTCTCTCTTGACTTTGATCCCTGCTTAATGTTTTTTCTGTCTTCTCATTCTCTCAAAAGATTAAAGAACAAAGAAAACTGTCTCATCAACCAGATTATCCCCATGGCCAGGAAAGGCTTTCAGAGAATGGGGGACGAAATGGGAAAAGAGAGGGGAAGAGAGTTTGGCTCCAACCTACCTCCAGATGATTTCTGGCACCACACATATGCCTGCCTGTGTCTTCTTCCCAGTTGGCCTGACGCCAGCTGGTGTTCTGCCACGTGGCTAAGAACACACCCTGGATTCCCACGAACCAGCAGAGCCAAAGACCAACTGCGGAGGGCGCCGTGGAGGCTCTCTCATTTGAATCAGAGGGCAATATCCCTCAATGTCTCTCTCCTCTCAGCTATTCTGCTAGGATTGCCAAATCTGTTTCCCTTTTTTCTGCCTCCTTTTCTCTCCCTTTGCACTCTTCCTTCGATGTTTGGGTTTTCCTTCTCTTTACTATCTCCACTCAACTTTTCGTTTCTAAGTGTTCTCCCTTTTTCAGGTCCTCCCCTTCCTCTCCAACTCCTTATTTCCTTTTATTCATTTGTAACTCAAAACCCATGTCCTTGGGCAAGCCATACTAGGCTTATGACTCTCCATTCCCCCTGGCTCTATAGATCACAAATGCAGTTGTTCTGGAAGGCCAGGAAAGTATCTGTGAAACCTGAGACTACTGCTGTGCGTCTGTGGTTTCAGGCTTTGCCTCAGTTATTCTAAAGGAACAATGGAACAGTGACCTAATTCACCTTATTTCTCAATGAAGTGCCCCCACCCAAATCCACTTTCACCCTATTTCATCACGGGAATCAGGAATCTTTCTTCTCACCCTATTCCTCGTTTGACCAGATTCCCTCTCCAAGTGTTCTACCAGGGTCACGGCCTCCTCAATGCTTTGTAGATGGTCCTTCCTTATCCGACTCTGGGTGTCCGTGGGCAGAATGGTCACAAACTGTTCTAGCACAAGCAGTTCCAGGATCTGCTCTTTTGAGTGGATCTCAGGCCTCAGCCACTGACGGCAAAATTCCTGAAGCTGGCCAACCACTTCACGAGGTCCGGGGGCGTCATGATAGTGGAAGTTCCGGAAGTGCTCGCGCCAGCTTTCTGGACTGAGCCTGTCTGTTTGTGGGGTGTACTTCTTAATGTGACTGGAACTCTCTATCTCAGGTCCCTTGCATTCCCACAGAGCCCTGATCTGAGGGCTCAAACAGTCAGCCACCTTCAGATCTACCATCATTACTCTGCTGTAGGAACAGTTTTACTCCTGTGTTGGACACCCCGCCGGCACCACCTTTGGCAAACGAGGCCCAGTCAGCTCTGGAGCAAAATCAATAAAACGATCCTCGTCCTAGAGTAGTGAACAGAAAAAAGGTGCACATCAGTGAGAGTGTCACAAGAACTTTGTTATCTCCTATTCATAACAACAGACAAATGAAAAGAAAAATCCTGCCTTGCTTTCCCTTTAAAAAATCCACTGCCAAGGGCACCTGGGTGGCTCAGTCAGTTAAGCCTCCAACTTCAGCTCAGGTCATCATCTCAAAGTTCTTGGGTCAGGCCCCCCCGTAGGGCTCTGTGCTGACAGCTCAGAGCCTGGAGCTTGCTTTGGATTCTGTGTCTCCAGCTCTCACTCTGCATGTGTTTCTCTCTCTCAAAAATAAATAAATGTTTAAAAAATTTAAAAATCCACCGCCAGACCCTTTGTCTCCTATTATTCAGGTGAAATAAGGCACAGCTCGTTGAGAGACAAACGTCCACTGAGGGCTTGGCCCTCCTAAAAATGGTC
>NW_024420817.1:0-5471 GCF_014898765.1 Herpailurus yagouaroundi
TTGAGAGACAAACGTCCACTGAGGGCTTGGCCCTCCTAAAAATGGTCACAATTCAGGAAAGGTTGGACAGTGAGAACACTTACAGCTTCTGGCTGCGAGGAGCTTGTCCAAAGATTTCACTCTCGTGCTTCCTACCCCACCTTCCCCATGCCAAGGGGCCATCCGGAGAACATTCTGAGTTTCTCTTCAATCTTAACGTGTCATCCCGGTCTCCTGTCTACCGTAAGGGGGTACAACCTCTCTGACCCTTCATGCTGTCGTGAAGATGGAAGCCCACAGTGCGTGGAACGTTCCACCTTCTCAATTCCACGGTATGCCTACTGGCAGGAGACCTGGGACAGAGAAGCGACACCAGAGAAGGAAGGTAATTACGGAAAAAGGAGCCTTAGCATCCCCCAATTAAGCAACTAGATGCTCAACACTCTCCTTCGGCACCTCTTTGCAAGAACTGTAAAAGGGCACCGTGCACGCGATTCGTTCCTGCATTTTTAAATCTCTCTCTACTTCACCCAGAACAGTAACAGAGGACCTCTGCTTACAAAATGTCTATCCAAAGGCAAAGTCGTAAAAGAGGAGAGGAGGGGAGTTGGGGGTGATGAGGGCGACCCTTCAGCCCACCTGCCCTTTCTTCCACGGTCACTGAGACCTCCGGGCGAGGCTGAGCACAGTCTCGGGAGCCTCGCTTTCCCTGAGCGATCCCGCGGGAACGGCACCCAAATTCGTCCCGGAAGCCACGGTACTCCCCCGTGGCCGGCTCCCGGCTGCCCAGCATGCTCAGCAGGCACGAGGACGCTGCCCAAGCTCGGCACCCGCAGAAGCAGCCGTCTCCGAGGCTGCACCGCCCGGGTGCCCGGCGCCCGGTGACACGGCCCCGAGGCGGGAAAGCCGGCTGCGCGCCCGCCCCGCTTCTGGACGCCAGGCCGGAAAGCCCGCGACCACAAGGCCCGCCCCGGTGACCGACGGGGTCCCAGCGCGGCCCCGGCACCGTCTGCGCAAGGGGGGACAGCGACGTGGCCTTTAGAGCCTGACGGCGGAGTTCCCCAAGACGGTCCGGCTGTCAGGCTCCCGCCGCCGGGCCCGCAAAGTGCCGCCGCCCTCGGACAATGGCTGTCTCGCCCCCGCCCGGCGCGCAGCGACCGGTGTCCCTCGGGAGCTCCGGGACCGACGCTCCCCCCCGCCCCGGGCTCACCTGCAGGTCGCCGCCCTCCGCCCCGCGCCGCTCAGAGGCGGGCCCCGCGAGGCACAGGCCAGACCTCAGCACACGCCCTCAGGTCCCCGTCGCCGCCTGCCGCCCATTCCACCCCGCGCTCCGGCCGGAAGCGGAGTGACGCGCTTCCGGGGGAGGGGCTCCGAGCAGCCGCGCCGCGGCCCCGGGCCTCGCGCAGAGGAGGCGGCCTTCCGCCCGGGGCAGCCCTGGCGGCGGGAAAGAGTTAATGCTACCGAGTGTCCCGGCCCGCCGCGGCCTAGAGGGGCCTGTGCGCGGCTCGGCGAGCGGCTGTCGCCGCCTCGCGTCGCCGCTCCGGGAGGCGCTGCGCACCCGGCGGCGCCCGGTGCCCGGGAGCCCCTCCCGGCGAGGGTGACCGCCCCTGCGCGCGCGGGGTCCCCGGCCTTCCCGGGGCTTCCGTCCCGGTCACGATCGGCGGCCCTCAGAGGGCTCGTCCCTTTTCTGGGCCGCGCGTCCCCCACGACGATTACGTTTTCCTCGGGAGGTAGGTTTCAGCCTGTGAGACGGGATCCATGTGTGTAGTTGTCCCTGACCGGGAAATGGAGGCGCGGCTCGGCCTGGACCCCACAGGTGACCGACCAGAGCCCCTAGGCTGGGCTTTGGGGCCCCTGCGGTCCTGGCTCCCGCCTGTCCGCTACGGCATGCTCCCTGGAGGCCGGGAACCCCCTTTTCATCTGGCCTCCCCTGCAGTCTCTGCCAGAGTTGCCCGGGTAAAATGGGCATTCGTTCCACGGAGAGTTCGGAGTTCGTGAATCCCACCGTTCAGGGTCGCAGTATTTCGAGGTGTCGCTGTCTCCTAATCATCGCGGTTCTTGTAGTGTCAGCCTTCACCGGGCAGCGGGTTACTTACTAGGCGCACGACGTGCAGCCGGCGGTAGAGTCCGCAGGACCAGGTCTCTCTGTGATGCAGGGCGTCTGGCCGAAAGACTGAGGCACTTTCGCGACCATCACTAGCTAGGAAGAGGGAGCCCTGAGCTGAGCGCTGCGGGATTCCAAGGAAGTGAAAGTTGACCCGTGGCTGGGGAAATGGTAAAAGAAACGGGAAAAGGCTTGAGGGATCTGCCCGCCCCCGGGAGTGGGGCCACATCCACACAGAGAGGGAAAGGGAAGAGCAAAGCCTGGAAAGCTGGGAAAGATTGGGGTGTGAGAAGATCGGCAGTACCTTTTCACTAAGTGTGACTGGGCTGCATTTGGAGGAGACTTGCCTTAGAAAAGAAGTTCTCGTGGACCTGCCGCGGAGTGCCTAGCACGGGAGCGAGGCGATGGCACTGAATAAAGTAACTCCCGGAGCATCCCCGCAGGCTTTCCGAGGGAGCTTCTTTCCGGGGCAGTTCGTCTGGAAGGAAGGTTATGGTGGGAATGAAAATGGGAGATCGGGTCCAGGCCATTATGTTAGTGGTGCTTTCAGATGGAATCGGGAGCCCCTCTCTGATCCTTTTTGTGTGAGAGAAAAGGATTAAACACAGGCGGTCAGAAAAAGCATCTAAGTCACTGGAATGTTTCAAAGCAGGTTCATTTCCTTGGAATCCGAGTCAGGTTGGGACTTAATTTTCTTCCCAGGCTTTTAGAACCCGTGGACAGCGCTGCTTGAGATCCTCGCCATCAGGCCCAAAGCTGAGCATATAAATGGCAGCATCTGCTGGCGGTGCTCCTGTGTTCTCTACAGAACTTGTGTGACTTGTGCATTTCTACCCAGGGCCGCACATACACAGTCACGGGGGCCTTAGTTGACTTGTGCTTCATATCTGGCCTCAGGATCAGTATTAGCCTTTGTGTTCCTGATGCCAAGAGGGATTAACTTGCCTCAACTCCTCAAGGCAGACCAGGCCGGCCCCCTGGAATGGATCAGAGACGGGAAAGAAATACACCGATGTCCAGGCTCCCAAGATTGTGAGATGGGAATGAGAAACAGAAAAAAACCCAGTTGGCTCAGGACTGCACTTAGGCCAACTTTATGACGCACCAGAGATCACACACAGGTAGGGCATGTATCTCCCTGGTGGGAATAGTTAGCTGAAGTCTCACCTGAGGGGAGGACTCTCTGCCCAGAACCCTCACTCATTTGGACCCCAACCAGGCTGTTCAGCACAGGGCTCCCCCAGCCAGGAGGTTGGATGTTGTGAGCACTGGATTCGATGTATGAAATGTATGAACACTTCTCTGTTCTTCTCTACACTCTCTCCCTTTGTATGTTTGTTTAATTATGTATATTCAATCTCCCTTTTAATTAAAGCTTTCCTTCACAAACGAAACTGCAGCTATCGTGAATTACTACCATTCAGAACACCCTGCATGAAACGGACAGGCCTGATTCATACCATGGGTACGGAGTTGGAAGCAGAAGACGGGGAGACAAGTGGGAAAAGAGACCCTGTGAAGCTAGAAGAAACAAGGCACAAACTGGTGAATAGTGAATGAGTGCCAGTAACGATTTTCGTAGTTTGAAATCTGGTGCCAGAGTTGCTCAACCTTGCTGTGCGGCTCACCAAAGTCCCCGAAGACTTTCCTTTTGCAGTCACACTCCCCTGCATAGATAGGCACTGCTTGAAAAATGATGAAAGTAGAGTTGGGTAGCAATGACAGCAAGTACATACAGTTTGTTCTGAGATACCACACAAGTGCTGTAGTGGGGATGAATGGTTTTGCTGGGTGACTGGCTGGAGATAATGATGCTGCTATTGGCTAATAAATTCACTTTTTCTTTCTCCATTTGTACTAGTTATCAATGATTAACTCCCTTAGTTATGGCTGCCTTTTAAAAAGTTGCTGATCCGTCGCCTGTTCTGGCTACCCACACTACCATGAACCGTTTTCCTTCATGATTACCTTAGTGCTTCATCATCTCTTGAGACCCAGCCGCACATGAGCGAGCAGCGTGCCAAACATGGTGAGGAGGCTGTGGGTCTAGTTGAGGAGGTACAGAATGTGTCTGGGCAACAGGTGAGAACAGGCAACTCAGAACCTGGTGAGTTTAGTTACGAAGTGGGGTGAGGAGCACAGTAATCTCATTGCTGGAGACGTGTTGAGAAATGCACAGTAGCCCCCCCGCCACCCACCGCAAGCTGTTAGCTATCTTGGGTTGGTCCCATGTCCTTCGTCTATGGGGAGGATTTCTCATTTGCTGAAATAATGTACACACTGATACAGTCAGTGGATGTTTAGGGTCCCTAATACAAAAGTTAAAGCTCAGAACAGTTCTCCAAAAGGCCAGGGAAAGGACACTGTCCCTCACTCAGGGGATCAGGAAAATTAGAGTTGGTGAATTAACATCCAGTCTCTCTTGCCGAAAGGTTCCTTGAGTGCAGATGCTATGGTTATGCAATAAACAAAGTTGTATCAGAGCTGCTGCCGCTGGGATTAAGGGGTCAGTGCGGGATAGCGATGAGTTTCACACAGTGTGCGCTTGTCCAGGTAGGACTAGGTGTGAGATCTGGTGTCACGATCTTGTACATTTTGGGAGAAGGGAGCCGTGAAAGGCACAGCACAACAGGAACGTGGCTTTGGTTGTGGGAGACTTGTGGGAAGAAGGCAACTGAGATCACAACCAGAGGTCCAGGAGAGGCACAGACTGAAGGAGGCGTGTGGGTCAGAGGAACGCCGTAGCCTGAGCACCTCTGTGCTCAACAGGAAGCAGCTGGCTGTGCGCGGAGACGGCATGGCTGGAACGGGAGGTACCGGTGTCCCCGGTGAGGAGGCAGACGTGTCCTTGGGCTGTGGGAGGGGGACTGGCGAGGGGGCGTAGCATTTCACAGGACCGAGGATTGAGTGGTGTTGACATAATGTGCGGAGGGCAGAGAGTGTGGTGGGGACGCATCAGGGACGAAGCTGAGGAAGTTCATGAAGGATCCATGGCATCGGGACAATGAATAACACCTGGGACGGCACGGAGAAGGGCGAGCAGTAGCACGTGTGTGGAGGCAGAGCTGGGACAGGTGAATGGCAGGAACTCCTATGGGTGACAAGTCATCCTGCTCCAGTTCCCCTTGCCCTCTCCCTGTGGTGACAGTCTCTCTCTCTCTCTCTCTCTCCCGCAGCCCCTGCTGTTTCAGAGCCAAGCTCTTCCCAGGAATGTGGACGGGACAGGAACGTGAGGGATAACAGAGCCATGTGAAGCCTGTCTGGGGCACGAAGGGCACCGCGAGCAGAGGGGAGGGACAGCGGAAGCTGATGGCACTTGCCAGGACGCAGTGGCTTCTCCACGCCACGCTCCTCACTCACTCGACAGACAGGACACGTCCTACACTGC
>NW_024420818.1:0-1884 GCF_014898765.1 Herpailurus yagouaroundi
ACCATCTGGCCCATGGGAGACCCTGGGCACTCAGCGAATTAACAGCACATGTTTCTTTGTTTTAAAGTAAGAAGGCAGAAAGGAAAAAAGCAAGGGATCATCAACAGTCTAACAGGTGCCCAGTTTCCGAGGGAGAACATCAGGGCTATCATGCCTGGGAGCATCTGCAGGGCATGAGGGTCATGGGCCCGGGGAAAGGCAGCCCTCAAGGGCTGGACTGCACAGCTCACCTGGGACTCAGGCAAGACGAGCTCAGGTGCCACTGTCCAGTCTTTGGTGATTGTCTGCTCAGGAAAGGCTAGGATCTGGTGAGCAGGCACAGCTGTGGGTGGAAAGAAGGCAGCGAAAATTTCTCTCACTTCTATGAACATCCTGCCCACAATTCTAAAATACAGAAGATACCAATCCTTTCATCAGAGACAGGACACCTTTGCAAATTATGTGCGGTGTCTTAAATTGACCTTCTCATTGCAAACAAGAAGCAATATCTACCGACATCTAGAACAGGCTCCCTGGTTTTAACAAGTGAGTTAATCAAAGAAAAACCCTTTTTAGTTTCTTCTTATGAAATAAATGGTTCTCAATCAGGCGAAAGTTAAACATATTTGAACATGAAGTACTCAGAGAATCCAGTGTAAAGTATATCATTTTTTATCCCTATTTTTTTCCTGATACACAATTGTGTTTATGTTTGGGCAACTGATAACCTGTTTCTGATCTCAATTCATTCTGTATTTTATGAGGATGGGACGGCTCCTATTTTCTCCAGCTTTCTAAAGAACAGAATTCACGGTGTTACCACCAGAGTTCAGTGGTGTGGACATTTCTGCACCTTGGGCCAATGCCCAACTTCACCCACCACTGGTCCACTGACATCTGGAGGGAAGTGGGACTTGTCATTGCTGAAGGGTCTGTTTATGGATCTACAGTGCTGAGCACCCAGGAAACGCTCAAAACGTCCTGACTGCACAAGATCCTATCACATTTCCCAAGAATTAGTAATTATCACGTCCTGCCTTACCCATCTCACATGCAGGATCAGTTTCTTTATGAGAATTCCAGTTCAGACATTCTTGAAGTTCATGGTGTGGATTCCAAAATTCATTGTGGAACATGACTATGGGTTGTGAGTCTGCTGCCTTCATCTTGAAGCCCAGGACATCTACAGTTTGTCTGAAGAGCACTCCCTGCCCCTTTTTCGAGCTCTTGGACTGCAAGCTAGAAAGAAACAATGTCCATCTGTTACCAGAGAACTTATTCTGCTGGGGGTGGGTGGGGGGCTGATGGCAGAAAGAAAAAACTCAGTACAGATGTTGAGAAGTATGAGATACAATGGAAGCTGACACACATAAGGAGACACTGGGCCACCAATTTTCCATAAGGTACTGACTATGAAATCTTGGGAAATTACAGACACAGAAAAAAGTTGTGGCAACTGCTAACTTTCAAACAGTTGCGCCCACCCTTCTGCAGGCAGCACAGCTCAGGGGAACAGCTCCATGTTCTCAGGGTATCTTGAGAAGCTTTCTCCTAGACTTACATCCCTGCCCTCAGGGGTTTCCTTTTCTGTATCTTTCTAGTTTTCACCCCAATTCCACCATCTTCGGTAACTGAAGCCATGGGGGAACTGGACTAAAAATCACTAAGATGATCTTCGTCCCAAAGCACCAAGAGCAGAAAAAATGTGCATGTCATTAACTAAGTCACATGAAATTTACTATCTCCTACTCATAATGAGAGAAAAATGAGCAGAAAAATCCTGCCTCACCTTCCCCTTAAAAAATCCACCGCCAGATGCTTTGTCTCTTATTATTCAGGTGAAATAAGGCACAGCTCATTGAGAGACAAACGTCCACTGAGGGCTTGGCCCTCCTAAAAATGGTC
>NW_024420819.1:0-3596 GCF_014898765.1 Herpailurus yagouaroundi
TCATACCCCATCTAACTAATTTCAGTGACCCCAGAAATGTAGCCTAAATGAGTCAGGCAGGAAATTTTTCTTTCCATCAGTACCACTAAATCTGTCACCTGGCACCTCTCCAACCCCCTAAGGAAGATAAGGTCATGTGCAGGATAAGACTCCTTGCTCTTCCCACAAGAAAACAGGCCTGAATCCTGGAACAACCCTTCTCCTTTGCTACCAACCCCCGGCCCCACCCTCCCTCTGTAAAAACCTTCCATTTGTACAACTTCTCAAAGTGCCTACCTGTGTGCTAGCTGGGGTGATGCGCAATTCATGGGTCATTTAATAAAGAAATTATTGCTCAAATGTATGAAGTTAAATTTTCTTATTTAACAGTTCTGATGTTTGCCTCTGGAAGATGAATGTAGACATTAAAGAATAAAAAGCTTAAAGGATGAGATTATTCATTATATGTTAAGTATCTGGACACACAGCTGCCTCTCATACATTTTGGAACCACTCTCCGAGAACATGTTTCCCATAAAATAGGAAAAGTTGAGTAAGTCAAGAATGAATGAATGAATGAATGAATGATAGAGTGTATGAATGAATGAATAGACATATTGTGTTCAAAAGAAATCCATAGAAAATTTCCTGCATTTTGAGTATTTCACTGCCATTGCCATGACATTTACTGGTTTATTAAAGGCTGATACAGCTTGTTCTTTCATGTCTAGGAAAACCCTGGAAGAAATTTTTACCAGTCACTTCTCCAGCAGCTGAACCAGCACTCTATTCCTGATCAGTGGTTTGTTAGAAACCCACGAAAACACCCAGGATAGGGATTGATCTAGATGTCAGTGTCAATAAGACGGGGTAAGAGTGGGACAGGTGAGGACACGTGAAGAAAAAGGCAAGCAGGTAAGAAAAGGAATAGAGGAATATTTTAAAGAAAGGAAGAGAGAAGTGTGGAGGAACATTGTAAAGAAGAGGCACATTAGTCCAGCATTCCCAGGGGCCACATCCACATCCATCAGAGGGGAGCTTCCAGTCACAAAGGACAGAAATCTGCCTTGCTGGGCTGAGGCATGCAGGGAATGTATTGGCTGGTGGAACTGGGGGGGGGGGGGCAAATCACTGGGGCTCCAGTCCCTTCTGTGGGTCTGTGTGTCTGCCTTTATTTTTCTGATGCTTTTGTTTCGTTGTTGCTGCTGCTTTTTGCTTCACTGGAGTATGATGACAAATGAAAATTGTACCTTTGTACAGTGTGCAGCTTTCCAGCCACACAGGGAGGAAGGCTGGGAGGCCCCACTGGCCACATGGGGCCTTCGCCAGGTCTGGCAGGTGCAGCAGAGCCTGTGATGTGACATGAACAAAGGTCCTACTGATGAAAGTCTTCCAACAACTTCTCAGAGAGGACGGCCTGAAGAACGTCGGGAGCCCAGTGCACACGGCATGCAGGGAGCTGCAGGTGACGCTCAGGTCCTGAGCTGTGGAGCCTCCAGTTTGACATGCAGCATTTTGACCGAAAATGAAGCATTGCTCAAGGAAGTTGAATTGAGGCAAACTGTGAAAAATAATATTTTATGTAGCATTCATCACATGTTTGAATGCATTGAACTGCTGTGCAATAAACTCTGTTGTCTTTTGAAAACATAAAAGGAAGTAACCGCTTGATGGTTTAGTGTATGTGGACATGGTGACATGCCCAAAACCAAACTAGTTAACATGGCTATCACCTCACATCCCGACCCTTTTCTTTTTTTCCTTTTTTTAATCAAGTGTTAATTTAAATTTCTGTTAGGTAGCATATAGGGTAATGTTACTTTCAGGGGTAGAATTTAGCAATTTCATCACCGACATACAACATCACAACAATGCCCATCACCCATTTCACCCATCCCCCACCCAATCCCCTCTAGGAACCCTCAGTCTGTTCTCTGTAGGTAAGGGTCTGGTTCATGGTTTGCCCCCCTCTTTGATCCCCCTATATTTATCTGTTTAGTTTCTTCAATTCCTCATGTGAGTGAATAAAGATGGTATTTGTGTTTCTCTCACCGACTTATTTTGCTTAGCATAATACACTCTAGCTCCATCCATGGGACTGTAAACATCAAGATATCATTATTTTATGGCTGAATGACATTCCATTGTGTATAGATACGAAGCTCCATTCATCAGTCAGTGGACATTGGGCTCTTTCCATTATTTGGCTATTGTTGATGGTGCTGCTATAATCATCAGAGTGCATCTTCCCCTTCAAATGAGTGTTTTTGTAGCCTTTGGGTAAATACCTAGTGGTGACATTGCTGAGTCATAGGTAGTTCTATTTTAACTTTTTGAGGAAGCTCCACAGTGTTTCCCAGAGTGCCTGCACCAGTTTGCATTCCCAGGAACAGTGGGAGGTATTCCCCTTTCTTCACATCCTCCCCATCACCTGTTGTTTCTTGTATTGTTAATTTTAGCCATTCTGACCGGTGTGATGTGATGGCTCATTGTAGCTTTGGTTTCTATTTGCCTGATGATAAGTAGTGATGACCATCCTTTCATGTGTCTGTAGCCATTTGCATGTGTTCTCTGGAAAAATATCTGTTCATGACTTCTTCCCATTTTTTAATGGAATTATTAGTTTTTTTTGGGTGTTGAGTTTGATGTTTGTTATAGATTTTGGACACTAGCCTTTCGTCACATATGTCATTTGCAAAATCTTCTCCCATTTGAAAGTTGCCTTTTAGTTTTGTTGATTGTTTTCTTCACTGTGAAGAAGGTTTTTATCTTGAGAAACTCACAATATTGTATTCTTGCTTTTGTTTCCATGCCTCCCATGACATGTCTAGTAAGAAGTTGCTGAGGCCAAGGTCAAAGAGGTTGCTGCCTGAGTCCTCCTCTAGGATTTTGATGGTTTCCTGTGTCACAGAGATCTTTTATCCATTTGAATTTATTTTTGTGTATGGTGTAAGAAATTGGTCCAGTTTCATTCTTCTGCATATTGCTGTCCAGTTTTTCCAACCCCATTTGTGGAAGAGACTCATTTTTTCATTGGATATTTTTTCCTACTATGTTGGGCATTAGTTGGCCATATGGTTGTGGGTCCATTACTGGATTTTCTATTCTGTTCCATTGATCTATGTGTCTGTTTCTGTGCCCCTATGATACTGTCTTGTTCACCATAGCTTTGTAATAGAGCTGGAAGGTTGGAATTGTGATGCCGCCAGCTTTGCCTCGCGTTTTCAAGATTGCTTTGGCTGTTTGGGATCTTTTGTGGTACCATACAAATGTTAGAATTGTTTGTACTATCTTTGTGGTATTTTGCTGCTGGTATTTTGATAGGAATTGCATGAAATGTGTAGATCGCTTTGGGTAGTAAAACATTTTAACAATATTTGTTCTTCTTATCCATGAGCACTGTCATGGCCTGATTTATGACCCAGCATGTGATCTATCCTGGAGAATGTTCCATTTGCACTTGAAAAGCGTGTATGTGTTGCTTTAGAATGAAATGTTCTGCGTATATCAAGTGAATCCATCTGGTCCGTGTGTCACTGAAAGCCATTGTTTCCTTGTTGATTTTTCTGCTAAGTAATCTGTCTCTCGCTTAAATTGAGTATTAAAGTCTCCTACTA
>NW_024420820.1:0-3596 GCF_014898765.1 Herpailurus yagouaroundi
TCATACCCCATCTAACTAATTTCAGTGACCCCAGAAATGTAGCCTAAATGAGTCAGGCAGGAAATTTTTCTTTCCATCAGTACCACTAAATCTGTCACCTGGCACCTCTCCAACCCCCTAAGGAAGATAAGGTCATGTGCAGGATAAGACTCCTTGCTCTTCCCACAAGAAAACAGGCCTGAATCCTGGAACAACCCTTCTCCTTTGCTACCAACCCCCGGCCCCACCCTCCCTCTGTAAAAACCTTCCATTTGTACAACTTCTCAAAGTGCCTACCTGTGTGCTAGCTGGGGTGATGCGCAATTCATGGGTCATTTAATAAAGAAATTATTGCTCAAATGTATGAAGTTAAATTTTCTTATTTAACAGTTCTGATGTTTGCCTCTGGAAGATGAATGTAGACATTAAAGAATAAAAAGCTTAAAGGATGAGATTATTCATTATATGTTAAGTATCTGGACACACAGCTGCCTCTCATACATTTTGGAACCACTCTCCGAGAACATGTTTCCCATAAAATAGGAAAAGTTGAGTAAGTCAAGAATGAATGAATGAATGAATGAATGATAGAGTGTATGAATGAATGAATAGACATATTGTGTTCAAAAGAAATCCATAGAAAATTTCCTGCATTTTGAGTATTTCACTGCCATTGCCATGACATTTCCTGGTTTATTAAAGGCTGATACAGCTTGTTCTTTCATGTCTAGGAAAACCCTGGAAGAAATTTTTACCAGTCACTTCTCCAGCAGCTGAACCAGCACTCTATTCCTGATCAGTGGTTTGTTAGAAACCCACGAAAACACCCAGGATAGGGATTGATCTAGATGTCAGTGTCAATAAGACGGGGTAAGAGTGGGACAGGTGAGGACACGTGAAGAAAAAGGCAAGCAGGTAAGAAAAGGAATAGAGGAATATTTTAAAGAAAGGAAGAGAGAAGTGTGGAGGAACATTGTAAAGAAGAGGCACATTAGTCCAGCATTCCCAGGGGCCACATCCACATCCATCAGAGGGGAGCTTCCAGTCACAAAGGACAGAAATCTGCCTTGCTGGGCTGAGGCATGCAGGGAATGTATTGGCTGGTGGAACTGGGGGGGGGGGGGCAAATCACTGGGGCTCCAGTCCCTTCTGTGGGTCTGTGTGTCTGCCTTTATTTTTCTGATGCTTTTGTTTCGTTGTTGCTGCTGCTTTTTGCTTCACTGGAGTATGATGACAAATGAAAATTGTACCTTTGTACAGTGTGCAGCTTTCCAGCCACACAGGGAGGAAGGCTGGGAGGCCCCACTGGCCACATGGGGCCTTCGCCAGGTCTGGCAGGTGCAGCAGAGCCTGTGATGTGACATGAACAAAGGTCCTACTGATGAAAGTCTTCCAACAACTTCTCAGAGAGGACGGCCTGAAGAACGTCGGGAGCCCAGTGCACACGGCATGCAGGGAGCTGCAGGTGACGCTCAGGTCCTGAGCTGTGGAGCCTCCAGTTTGACATGCAGCATTTTGACCGAAAATGAAGCATTGCTCAAGGAAGTTGAATTGAGGCAAACTGTGAAAAATAATATTTTATGTAGCATTCATCACATGTTTGAATGCATTGAACTGCTGTGCAATAAACTCTGTTGTCTTTTGAAAACATAAAAGGAAGTAACCGCTTGATGGTTTAGTGTATGTGGACATGGTGACATGCCCAAAACCAAACTAGTTAACATGGCTATCACCTCACATCCCGACCCTTTTCTTTTTTTCCTTTTTTTAATCAAGTGTTAATTTAAATTTCTGTTAGGTAGCATATAGGGTAATGTTACTTTCAGGGGTAGAATTTAGCAATTTCATCACCGACATACAACATCACAACAATGCCCATCACCCATTTCACCCATCCCCCACCCAATCCCCTCTAGGAACCCTCAGTCTGTTCTCTGTAGGTAAGGGTCTGGTTCATGGTTTGCCCCCCTCTTTGATCCCCCTATATTTATCTGTTTAGTTTCTTCAATTCCTCATGTGAGTGAATAAAGATGGTATTTGTGTTTCTCTCACCGACTTATTTTGCTTAGCATAATACACTCTAGCTCCATCCATGGGACTGTAAACATCAAGATATCATTATTTTATGGCTGAATGACATTCCATTGTGTATAGATACGAAGCTCCATTCATCAGTCAGTGGACATTGGGCTCTTTCCATTATTTGGCTATTGTTGATGGTGCTGCTATAATCATCAGAGTGCATCTTCCCCTTCAAATGAGTGTTTTTGTAGCCTTTGGGTAAATACCTAGTGGTGACATTGCTGAGTCATAGGTAGTTCTATTTTAACTTTTTGAGGAAGCTCCACAGTGTTTCCCAGAGTGCCTGCACCAGTTTGCATTCCCAGGAACAGTGGGAGGTATTCCCCTTTCTTCACATCCTCCCCATCACCTGTTGTTTCTTGTATTGTTAATTTTAGCCATTCTGACCGGTGTGATGTGATGGCTCATTGTAGCTTTGGTTTCTATTTGCCTGATGATAAGTAGTGATGACCATCCTTTCATGTGTCTGTAGCCATTTGCATGTGTTCTCTGGAAAAATATCTGTTCATGACTTCTTCCCATTTTTTAATGGAATTATTAGTTTTTTTTGGGTGTTGAGTTTGATGTTTGTTATAGATTTTGGACACTAGCCTTTCGTCACATATGTCATTTGCAAAATCTTCTCCCATTTGAAAGTTGCCTTTTAGTTTTGTTGATTGTTTTCTTCACTGTGAAGAAGGTTTTTATCTTGAGAAACTCACAATATTGTATTCTTGCTTTTGTTTCCATGCCTCCCATGACATGTCTAGTAAGAAGTTGCTGAGGCCAAGGTCAAAGAGGTTGCTGCCTGAGTCCTCCTCTAGGATTTTGATGGTTTCCTGTGTCACAGAGATCTTTTATCCATTTGAATTTATTTTTGTGTATGGTGTAAGAAATTGGTCCAGTTTCATTCTTCTGCATATTGCTGTCCAGTTTTTCCAACCCCATTTGTGGAAGAGACTCATTTTTTCATTGGATATTTTTTCCTACTATGTTGGGCATTAGTTGGCCATATGGTTGTGGGTCCATTACTGGATTTTCTATTCTGTTCCATTGATCTATGTGTCTGTTTCTGTGCCCCTATGATACTGTCTTGTTCACCATAGCTTTGTAATAGAGCTGGAAGGTTGGAATTGTGATGCCGCCAGCTTTGCCTCGCGTTTTCAAGATTGCTTTGGCTGTTTGGGATCTTTTGTGGTACCATACAAATGTTAGAATTGTTTGTACTATCTTTGTGGTATTTTGCTGCTGGTATTTTGATAGGAATTGCATGAAATGTGTAGATCGCTTTGGGTAGTAAAACATTTTAACAATATTTGTTCTTCTTATCCATGAGCACTGTCATGGCCTGATTTATGACCCAGCATGTGATCTATCCTGGAGAATGTTCCATTTGCACTTGAAAAGCGTGTATGTGTTGCTTTAGAATGAAATGTTCTGCGTATATCAAGTGAATCCATCTGGTCCGTGTGTCACTGAAAGCCATTGTTTCCTTGTTGATTTTTCTGCTAAGTAATCTGTCTCTCGCTTAAATTGAGTATTAAAGTCTCCTACTA
>NW_024420821.1:0-7371 GCF_014898765.1 Herpailurus yagouaroundi
GAATTCTTTCTTGGCTGTTGGCTCTGAACCCATGAACACCCTACCATTGCCCCAAAGCCTCATCACATTACAGAGCTGAGGATCAGGGTGAAAGGGCGGGCCTACGCCGGCCGACTCCATCTTGTTCTGTGTCCTTCACCTTGACCACACCTCCTCCCCTTGAGTAACCTCCCCCCGTCACCTGCCTAACAGGACTCGGACCCTTCCCCAGCCAATCAGCTGAGGCCATAGCCATTACCTCGCCAACTACCCCTAGGCCCCAATAAAACCTTTGTCCTTTTGAAACTCGCTCTCTCTCCCCGGTATCCCACCGCTGTGTCGGTGCAGGTAGGGGATTGAGCTCGAGCTAGCTTGAATAAAGGCTCTTTTGCTTTTGCATCGGACTCGGCTCCCTGGTGGTCTTTGGGGATCACGAATTCTGGGCATAACATTTGGGGGCTTGTCTGGGATCCCCAAGACCCCCGAGGGACCCCGACCCGGAGAGCCTGACTGGCCATGGTTAGTGTCTGTCCGTTTGTTCTGTCTTTTCTGTGTGAGCTCATTTCTGGAATTCTGGTAGTGCCTGACACGGTCTAAGTGGACGCACTGGAGGACCATGGGCTGGGAGTTTCAGAAGACGTTCCGATCCTCCCTTCTGGAGGGACGTGGAATCCCCTCAAAGGTCTGAGACGAGGCGGGTCGCTCCCGCTGGTCGGAGTGAGGCCGTCGTCTTTGGAGGGACGTGGAATCCCCTCATCGGTTTTGGAGGGACGTGGAATCCCCTCAAATGTCTAAGCTAGCTTTCAGTTTTGCTTCCATGGAGTTGGAAGACTTTCTAGGGGCCCTCCGTTTGTCTGTTTTTGTGTTTCTCTGTTTTGTTCTGTGGACTTACTGGATGGACGTTATGGGACAGACTCAGACTACTCCTCTAAGTATTATGATTGATCACTTTAAGGATGTGAGGGGAAGAGCTAACAACCTCAGTGTGGAAGTCCAAAAGGGTCGGTGGCAGTTTTTTTGTTCTAGCGAGTGGCCAACTTTCAATGTCAGATGGCCACCAGAGGGGACCTTCGACCTCCCTACCATCCACCGAGTCAGGAGTATCATCTCTCTGCCTAAGACGGGCCGTCTTGATCAGCTCCCTTACATTATCACTTGGCAGGACCTTGTAGAAGACCCACCCTCTTGGCTTAAGCCCTTCCTAGCCCCGCTCCCTCTGGAGCCAAAACCCATTCTTGCTTTGCAGGGGACAAAGAAGAAGAAAAGTCTTACCCAGCCTTCAGCACCCCTCTACCCTGTCCTACAGGGGGGACTGAAGAAGAATTAATTTTTCCTCCCCCGTATAACCCCTCTAGGATGCCGGAAGAACACCATCCTCCCCCCCATCCGGGGGAGGCAGACGCTGTTCCGAGAGCGGGAGGCAGAAACGCTCCAGTGGGAAGCCCGCCCTTTACCAGACAAAGGGCTCAGAGGGAGCAATCCGCCTCCACCACCGACTCCACTATTCTGCCCCTGCGAGCCACCGGACCCCCAGACGCGGAGGGGAATCAGCCCCATCACTATTGGCCTTTCGCCACTAGTGACCTCAATTGGAAAGCTCAGAATCCTAAGTTTTCTGAGAAACTGGCAGGGCTTATTGATTTATTAGACTCTGTTCTTTTTACCCATCAACCCACGTGGGACGATTGCCAGCAGCTTTTGCAGGTCCTGTTCACGACTGAAGAAAGAGAAAGAATCCTCAATGGGGCCTGAAAACTAGTTCTGGGTGCAGACAGGAATCCCACCACCAACCAGGCTCAGATAGATGCTTCCTTCCCCTTAACTTGGCCCCAGTGGGATTTCAACACAGCAGAAGTTAAGGAGAGGCTCCGGGTCTACCACCAGACTCTAATGGGGGGGGTCTCCGAATGGCTGCTAGAAAGCCAACCAACTTGGCCAAGGTAGGAAATGTACAACAGGGAAAAGATGAATCTCTGGCTGCCTTTTTAGAATGGATCATGGAGGCATTCCGTACCTATACCCCCATGGATCCAGAGGCTCCGGAAAGCAAGGCAGCTGTTATCATGGCCTTTGTAAACCAATCGGCCATAGACATTAGGAGAAAATTACAGAAAATAGATAGACTAGGAGAAAAAAGTCTGCAGGACTTACTGGTGGTAGCTGAAAAAGTATATAATAACCGGGAGCCTCCTGAGGACAAGTAGGCTCGCGCCATGGCGGCTGCCAGCAGTAAGCAGACTCGAGACCTGGCCAGAATACTACTAGCTATCACTGCTGACTTCCCCGAGGAACGAGACCGCCGTCTCTGGCAGCTGGCAGACGACGCAAGAAAAGGTAAAGGAACCACCAAGGGGGGGCACGCAGAGGCTACAGAAGGATCAGTGCGCATACTGCAAGGAGATAGGGCATTGGGCCTGAGATTGTCCAAAAAGGGCCGGCGGGAAGGGAAGCAAGACTGATCGAGTAAAAGTCCTAGAGCTAGATGAACTAAGTGATTAGGGGAGTCGGGGTTCGGACCCTCTCCCTGAACCCAGGGTATCTTTTAAAGTGGAGGGACCCCTATTGGCTTCCTTGTCGACACCGGAGCACAACATTCAGTCCTCCGCACCCCCCAAGGAAAACTAGCCAGCAAGAAGTCCTGGGTACAAGGGGCAACTGGTATGAGCCAGTATTCATGGACTACTCGAAGAACAGTAGATTTGGGAATGGGCAGGGTATCCCACTCCTTTATGGTAATACCAGAATGCCCCTACCCGCTGTTAGGACGGGACTGACTGACCAAGATTGGAGCTCAGATAACTTTCAGACAAGGGGGGCCTCAGGTCACCGATGGCAAGGGCCACCCCATCCAGGTCCTGACCATAAAACTGGAGGATGAATACCGCCTCCACCAGGAGGTGCTCCCGAGAGAGGATAATATAGACAGATGGCTACAAGAATTCCCCTTGGTTTGGGCAGAGACGGGGGGGGATGGGACTAGCCACTCACAGGACCCCAGTCCTAGTAGAGCTCAAGCCAGGAGACAGTCCGGTAAGGATCAAACAATACCCCATGTCTCAGGAGGCCCGGAAGGGGATCCAGCCACACATCTGGAGACTACGAAGCATAGGGGTACTCGTTCCTTGCCAGTCTGCCTGGAACACCCCCCTACTGCCGGTCAAAAAGCCTCACACAAATGACTACCGACCGGTACAAGACCTCCGGGAAGTAAATAAGAGGGCCGCAGACATACACCCAACTGTCCCCAACCCATATACTCTCTTGAGCTCCTTGGAGCCCTCCAGCGTCTGGTATACTGTACTAGATTTAAAGGATGCCTTCTTCAGTCTGCCGCTGGCACCCCAGATCCAACCCTTGTTCGCCTTCGAGTGGCATGATCCAGAGGAGGGCTACAGTGGGCAACTCACCTGGACACGGCTACCTCAGGGATTCAAAAATTCACCCACCATCTTCGACGAGGCACTACACGAGGACCTGGGTGAGTACAGAAGGGAGCACCCTGGCCTCACCCTTCTACAGTATGTAGATGACATCCTGATTGCTGCGGACACGGCCAAAGACTGTGAGCGAGGGACCCAGGACCTGCTGGCTACCCTGGGGGCCTTAGGGTACCGGGCATCCGCGAAGAAGGCTCAGATATGCAGGGAGAGGGTAAGTTACCTGGGATATATCCGGGAGGGTGGACAGCGGCGGTTATCAGATGCCAGAAAAGAAACTGTCCTAAAGATCCCTATTCCCACCTCCCGAAGAGAAGTAAGAGAAATCCTAGGATCGGCCAGCTACTGCCGCCTCTGGGTTCCGGGTTTTGCTGAGATCGCCAGGCCCCTATATGAAGCTACCAAAAAGGGGAAAACATTTAAATGGGCTGAAAAAGAAGAAACTGCCTTTAATCGGTTAAAAAAGGCCCTCCTAAGTGCCCCAGCCCTGGACCTACCAGACATTACGAAGCCCTTCCACCTCTTTGTAGACGAACATAAGGGAATAGCAAAAGGGGTTCTAACTCAAGCCTTAGGCCCCTGGAACTGCCCGGTGGCTTACCTGTCCAAGAAGCTAGACCCAGTGGCTGCCGGCTGGCCGCCATGCCTAAGAATTATTGCGGCGACAGCACTCCTAGTCAAGGACGCAGACAAACTGACCCTACGACAGGAGATCTGGATCACTACCCCACATGCCATTGAAGGGGTCCTGAAACAGCCTCCTGATAGATGGATGAGCAACACACGTATGACTCATTACCAGAGCCTCCTACTCAACCCTCCACGGGTGCGGTTCCACCCCAGTGCAGCCCTCAACCCTCAACCCTGCTGCCCGATCCTGACCTAGGTGCTCCACTACATGACCGTGCGGGAATCCTGGAACAAATACATGGATTCTGGACGGACCTGACCCACTGGCCCCTCCCCGATGCCAAGACTACTTGGTTTACTGATGGCAGCAGCTTTGTGCGAGACGGACACAGGTATGTGGGTGCAGCGGTGGTCACTGAAATGGACACTGTATGGGCGGAGGCTGTACCCTCCGGAACGTCAGCCCAGCGAGCAGAGCTCATAGCTCTCACCAAGGCGCTGATGCTGGGAGCTGGAAAACGGCTTAACATCTACACAGACAGCTGTTATGCATTTGCCACAGATCATATTCATGGCACAATTTATCAGGAGAGGGGGTTACTGATGGCAGAAGGACGGACTATAAAAAATAAGCAGGAGATACTTAACCTACTTACAGCCTTATGGCTTCCTGCCAAGCTAGCCATTATCCACTGCCAAGGGCACCAAAAAACTGATAACCCAGTAGCTAGAGGTAATCAAAAGGCTGACCAGGCAGCCAAGGCAGTAGCCCTTACTCCAGTCCCCACCATGACCATACAACTACCAGACCCGGGAGACCCAGTTTTACCAAACCAGCCCAAATACTCCCAGGAGGAGTTACAGCGGATCAAGAAACTCCCCATGGCCCAGGAGATAAAGGGATGGTCATATACACCTAACAAGGAGCTCGTGCTGCCAGACTGGCTCGGAGTCTCAATATTAGAGCTCAGCAATCAAGATTCACCAACAGGACACCAAAATAGAGCAAGCTGTATCTGCCTGCAAGACCTGCCAACTCACCAACGTGAGAGCCACATCAAATAAAAAAGGAACCAGGCTCAGAGGCACCAGACCGGGAGCCCAATGGGAAGTCGACTTCACTGAAGTCAAACCAGGAAAGTATGGTTTTAAATATCTTTTAGTATTTACAGACACCTTCTCTGGCTGGGTGGAGGCATACCCAACCAAGCATGAAACGGCTCAGACGGTGGCTAAGAAGCTACTAGAAGACATCTAACCCAGGTATGGTTTTCCTGCCATGGTAGGATCAGACAATGGACCAGCTTTTATCTCGCAGGTAACACAGGCAGTAGCCAAGGCGGTGGGGGCAAACTGAAAATTACCTTGTGTTTATAGGCCCCAGAGCTCAGGACAGGTAGAAAGAATGAATAGAACCCTAAAAGAGACCCTTACCAAATTAACCATGGAGACTGGCGGGGACTGGGTGACTCTCCTACCGTACGCCCTTTACCAGTTGGAAACACTCCTTACACTCTGAGTTTTACTCCCTACGAGATCATGTTTGGCAGGCCACCCCCTGTTATTCCCAGCCTTCGAGCTGAACTTATTGCTGAGTTTAAAGATCAAGAACTTTTTCTTTCCTTGAGCAGGCTCCAGAGGGCGCACGAGGACATTTGGCCGCACCTCAGTGCCATCTACAAGGCTGGCCCGACCCCGACACCTCATCAGTACAGGCTGGGAGACTGGGTCTACGTCAAGAGGCACCACCGAGAGACCCTCGAGCCGCGCTGGAAGGGACCCTACATCGTGGTGCTGACAACCCCCACCGCTCTCAAAGTAGACAGCATCGCGACCTGGGTCCATGACACCCACGCTCGGCCAGTGGACCCCTCCTCGATCCAGAAGGACTTCGTCATGCGATGGGCCATCAGTCAGGACCAACACAACCTGCTCAAGCTCAAGCTACAGTGCATTTGACCAACCTAATATTGGTAACTCTGTTAACTCTGCTTGTCATTGCTCATGCTGCCAGGAGTCCCCACGCCCCCAAAACATCACCTGGCAGATCATAGACACCCCGGGGACAATACTTAATCAGACCTCCCAGAGCCACCCCAGGGACACTTGCTTCCCAGCACTTTGCGTAAACCTCCAAACTCTGTTCCCCTTGTCACCATAAATGCAGCCGGTCCCATGATTGGGTACCTAAGCTACATGACAAGGGGGAATGAAAGGGCGGGCCTACGCCGGCCGACTCCATCTTGTTCTGTGTCCTTCACCTTGACCACACCTCCTCCCCTTGAGTAACCTCCCCCCGTCACCTGCCTAACAGGACTCGGACCCTTCCCCAGCCAATCGGCTGAGGCCATAGCCATTACCTCACCAACTGCCCCTAGGCCCCAATAAAACCTTTGTCCTTTTGAAACTCGCTCTCTCTCCCTGGTATCCCACCGCTGTGTCGGTGCAGGTAGGGGATTGAGCTCGAGGTAGCTCGAATAAAGGCTCTTTTGTTTTTGCATCGGACTCGGCTCCCTGGTGGTCTTTGGGGATCATGAATTCTGGGCATAACAAGGGCAGCTTGTTAATGTAAAATCTAGGGAAATACAGATGCCTCTAAGGAAATATGGCATGCAAACCCTTGCTTACATAGGACAGATGCTAGAGTCTCTACAAACCAGAAAGATTACTTCCGCTATAAGTGTTAACAAATGACTGAAGGCTAGCATGCGTCCCTGAAATTTGCTGTATCCCTAGGCTTTTCCCATCCACCTGGCCAGGGGCTCCGGCAGACTGGCATCCAGGACACAGACCAGAGAACTGCTTTCTGGTGGTACAAGCCTGAGGCTTCTGAGCAGCTCCCTCCCAAGAAGGGCAGGAAGGCCACCATCTCCCACACAGAAAGAAGCCTTCACTGGATGTGGGAAGGGCAGGGAGCCCCACCACCTCAGGGCACAGTAAGCCACTCTGCAGCTGGAGGAAGGGCCAGTGGGGGAAGGGACAGGAACACACCTTGTCCCAGACTAAGAGGCTCCATCTGCTGAGGCAAAGGGGGGAACTCTCAGAAGGCCCAGTCTCCAAACTGATACACGAAGCACCTGGCTGAGGAGGGGACTGGACCAGAGCAGAGGTAGCGACTCCCTCTCTGTCCCAAGCAGACCAGCCAGCAGGGAACCAAGGGCAGCTCCTGTTGGTGGGGGAAGAAAACAATGAAGATACATGCCCTTGAACCACATCCTGTTAGAAAAAGAAAATCGTAGGCCAAATGATATCATCAGCTGAGTTCCCTCCCTGGGGCATCATACCCCATCTAACTAATTTCAGTGACCCCAGAAATGTAGCCTAA
>NW_024420822.1:0-2699 GCF_014898765.1 Herpailurus yagouaroundi
GAGGCTCATCTCACCTTCTTGTGCTTAGGAACACCAGTCAGCCCTGCAGCTCTGGGCTTCAGGGCCTTTTGAAACACTGAAATCACCAGGAGAGTGCATGTAAATGCAGAAAATGTGGCACCAAATAGACGATGAAAAGGACACGTGTTTACAGTGTGGGACTTACCATGGAAATGCAGAGCAGCAACTTGTTCAGCCTCACAGGACACATGCGATGGGTGACACATATCAGAGCACTCGCCCTGCCATTCATTGTGAGTAGCAGTGAGCTGGTGGATCTGGGGGTTACAAATCAATGTCACTAGGTGTGTCCATTAGCACAGACAGCCTCCGTAGATATTGAAGATGGATCTTTGTGACTGATTGTTTCAATGGCAGTGCTAGTGCAGCTGTCCCCATGGTTGGACTTCAGTTACTCTAGTGTTTTAACTAACTACACAAATCATTCTCAAGCCCCGATCATGCAGAAGGGACATTTTGAGTAGAAAGTAGCCTGGGAAGAAAAGATCATCACTGTATTTGGAGCTTAAAAGTTTTGCTTTCCTATTTGATTATGGTTTTCATTGTTGTTTCTATCTGCTTCCCTAGTGTAGCAGCTTATTTCGATTCAACTTGAGAAAAGGCACAAGTTCTAATTTGTTAAGGGCTTAAAGAAAGGGCTCAGGGCAGGAGAACATCCAGAGGGACCAAGTGCAGGCTCTCACTGCTGCTCATATGAACCTTCTGGAAAATTAAGTTGAGATGGAAGAGGTGGCAAAGATGAAAAATACAGGATGGGGGCACGCAAATCACAGGACTTCTGTCTTCTCATTTGAATTAGACTAGTTACTTCTTCTCTTTGTTCTTGTCCACTTTGTTACCCTCACATGGCCACCATGTGGTTTTTTGTTGGTTGACCCTATCCTCATTCACAGCCCTGACTACGATCTCCTTGAGTCAATTAGGAGAAAGCACCCTTGCCGATGTGACAGGTTGAAGGATGGACAGGTGACACTGAGTTCAGCTAAATCATCAAAGAGATGCCAGTTGTCTTCATTCAGAGTGATGGTTCAGAGCCAGGCACTGGCTCTAGGTGACCAAGTCACTAGAAGATGGATTCTTACAGTTAATCAGGGGAAAGAGATCCTCTTTTTTTGTCCTGAACAGTAACATCTGGGAATCAAGCTTGAAACAATTAAAATCTATTTGCAACACCAGAGAGGCAAGGATGAGGAAGAAACCTGTAAGCAAAAGACAGAGAAATTTTATACATGAAAATTTCCCAGAGAGTACATCCAGAGTGTTCTCACTATGGGGAAGATAAAGAAAAGAAAAGAAAAAGAAAGAAGATGGTTAGGGAAGAGGAACTAAGATCTTAGGGTGTTACATATGCACCCGACTTCTAATAGATCCCCAGTATTTAAGACAGGGCTTGCAAGTGATAGGAGCTCAATGAGTATTTCTGAATGATTGAATAATTTGGTCCAGGCATAGAATTATTCCTAAAAATTATGGAGATATCAACATAAATTTTTTTAAGTTTAAGAAAGCATTAGTTGTAATCATACTTGATGAAATGAGAATCTTACACAATTTTCTTTAGAACAAGCCATATGCTAATAATCATGAAGATCACACAAAAGATCCTAGTGCAAATCTCCCATTACTTGTAATAAGAAACTATGAGAATTTGTAACACACGGAGTTAATAGAGTGTTCTGGAATCGTGTTCCCAGATTCTCTTCTTAGTATTCCTGCTAGAATGTTCCGTGGTTGTCTTATCATGAACTGGCCTCTGCTAGACATGCTGAACTACTTTATGGTGTCCTAGAGTGTTTACAGGCTCTTCAATATTACTTGGTGCTTTATATCATCTGGATAATGTGTTTGGGCTATGTGTCTTGTTGTTTCTTCGTTGACCATTAAATGGATATAATCTCAGGCTAATGTAAGGAGGAAAATAGTTGTGGGGCAAGTTTTCATTGTAACATAGAAAGAAAAAACTCATTCCAAAGACTCAAGATTTTGAAAAGCTGCATGATCAAAATAACTTGTTGAGTCCATTATCACCAGGGAGCATAAAGAAAGCTGACAGGCAGCAATCAGCAACCCCCCCCACCCCCCACAACCTACAGGTGGGATATGTGTGACATTCCTCAGGCACCCCTGGCTGCCCAAGAACAAAGGAAAAGGGGAAAACAAATGGTTAACTGATAAGATCAGAGTCCTGTAGGACATGAGTCTCCATCAGTTTACAAATATCTTAGTGAGTTGCAAGAAAAAGGCAGTCTTATCAATAGCCTCATCTCCAGAAACCTATAGACTCAGTTTCCTGGAGCCCCAACATCACCCTTCATAGTGATAAGGGGAGGATAGGCAAGAAGGAAATGGCAGGTGAAATTAAATTTCCTTTATGACCTAACGGCCCATTGACAAATACTTGGGGCAGGCAGAGTAAAACATTTCTCCAGGAACTGCCTACTCTCTTAATGCTAATTCTTTGCTAGAAGGAAAACAACCTAAGCTTGCCAATAGCTAGGCCTCCAGTATCCTGTGAGTTGTTCTTTAGCATATAACAATCTCATTGGAAACATCCCCTCCACTTTATCTCCCTCAACTCCCAAATATATAACCAGTCTCTCCACAGTGTCTGGGGCAGCTCTTCCTGCCCATGAGTCCTGTCCCCCTACTTTAATGAAATCACCTTTTTGCACCAAAGA
>NW_024420823.1:0-2695 GCF_014898765.1 Herpailurus yagouaroundi
GAGGCTCATCTCACCTTCTTGTGCTTAGGAACACCAGTCAGCCCTGCGGCTCTGGGCTTCAGGGCCTTTTGAAACACTGAAATCACCAGGAGAGTGCATGTAAATGCAGAAAATGTGGCACCAAATAGACACTGAAAAGGACACGTGTTTACAGTGTGGGACTTACCATGGAAATGCAGAGCAGCAACTTGTTCAGCCTCACAGGACACATGCGATGGGTGACACATGTCAGAGCACTCTCCCTGCCATCATGAACAGCAGTGAGCTGGTGGATCTGGGGGTTACAAATCAATGTCACTAGGTGTGTCCATTAGCACAGACAGCCTCCGTAGATATTGAAGATGGATCTTTGTGACTGATTGTTTCAATGGCAGTGCTAGTGCAGATGTCCCCATGGTTGGACTTCAGTTACTCTAGTGTTTTAACTAACTGCACAAATCATTCTCAAGCCCCGATCATGCAGAAGGGACATTTTGAGTGGAAAGTAGCCTGGGAAGAAAAGATCATCACTGTATTTGGAGCTTAAAAGTTTTGCTTTCCTATTTGATTATGGTTTTCATTGTTGTTTCTATCTGTTTCCCTAGTGTAGCAGCTTATTTCGATTCAACTTGAGAAAAGGCACAAGTTCTAATTTGTTAAGGGCTTAAAGAAAGGGCTCAGGGCAGGAGAACATCCAGAGGGACCAAGTGCAGGCTCTCACTGCTGATCATATGGACCTTCTGGAAAATTAAGTTGAGATGGAAGAGGTGGCAAAGATGAAAAATACAAGATGGGGGCACGCAAATCACAGGACTTCTGTCTTCTCATTTGAATTAGACTAGTTACTTCTTCTCTTTGTTCTTGTCCACTTTGTTACCCTCACATGGCCACCATGTGGTTTTTTGTTGGTTGACACTATCCTCATTCACAGCCCTGACTACGATCTCCTTGAGTCAATTAGGAGAAAGCACCCTTGCCGATGTGACAGGTTGAAGGATGGACAGGTGACACTGAGTTCAGCTAAATCATCAAAGAGATGCCATTTGTCTTCATTCAGAGTGATGGTTCAGAGCCAGGCACTGGCTCTAGGTGACCAAGTCACTAGAAGATGGATTCTTACAGTTAATCAGGGGAAAGAGATCCTCTTTTTTTGTCCTGGACAGTAACATCTGGGAATCAAGCTTGAAACAATTAAAATCTATTTGCAACACCAGAGAGGCAAGGATGAGGAAGAAACCTGTAAGCAAAAGACAGAGAAATTTTATACATGAAAATTTCCCAGAGAGTACATCCAGAGTGTTCTCACTATGGGGAAGATAAAGAAAAGAAAAGAAAAAGAAAGAGGATGGTTAGGGAAGAGGAACTAAGATCTTAGGGTGTTACATATGCACCCGACTTCTAATAGATCCCCAGTATTTAAGACAGGGCTTGCAAGTGATAGGAGCTCAATGAGTATTTCTGAATGATTGAATAATTTGGTCCAGGCATAGAATTATTCCTAAAAATTATGGAGATATCAACATAAATTTTTTTAAGTTTAAGAAAGCATTAGTTGTAATCATACTTGATGAAATGAGAATCTTACACAATTTTCTTTAGAACAAGCCATATGCTAATAATCATGAAGATCACACAAAAGATCCTAGTGCAAATCTCCCATTACTTGTAATAAGAAACTATGAGAATTTGTAACACACGGAGTTAATAGAGTGTTCTGGAATCGTGTTCCCAGATTCTCTTCTTAGTATTCCTGCTAGAATGTTCCGTGGTTGTCTTATCATGAACTGGCCTCTGCTAGACATGCTGAACTACTTTATGGTGTCCTAGAGTGTTTACAGGCTCTTCAATATTACTTGGTGCTTTATATCATCTGGATAATGTGTTTGGGCTATGTGTCTTGTTGTTTCTTCGTTGACCATTAAATGGATATAATCTCAGGCTAATGTAAGGAGGAAAATAGTTGTGGGGCAAGTTTTCATTGTAACATAGAAAGAAAAAACTCATTCCAAAGACTCAAGATTTTGAAAAGCTGCATGATCAAAATAACTTGTTGAGTCCATTATCACCAGGGAGCATAAAGAAAGCTGACAGGCAGCAATCAGCAACCCCCCCCACCCCCCACAACCTACAGGTGGGATATGTGTGACATTCCTCAGGCACCCCTGGCTGCCCAAGAACAAAGGAAAAGGGGAAAACAAATGGTTAACTGATAAGATCAGAGTCCTGTAGGACATGAGTCTCCATCAGTTTACAAATATCTTAGTGAGTTGCAAGAAAAAGGCAGTCTTATCAATAGCCTCATCTCCAGAAACCTATAGACTCAGTTTCCTGGAGCCCCAACATCACCCTTCATAGTGATAAGGGGAGGATAGGCAAGAAGGAAATGGCAGGTGAAATTAAATTTCCTTTATGACCTAACGGCCCATTGACAAATACTTGGGGCAGGCAGAGTAAAACATTTCTCCAGGAACTGCCTACTCTCTTAATGCTAATTCTTTGCTAGAAGGAAAACAACCTAAGCTTGCCAATAGCTAGGCCTCCAGTATCCTGTGAGTTGTTCTTTAGCATATAACAATCTCATTGGA
This sequence comes from Herpailurus yagouaroundi, assembly GCF_014898765.1. Lineage (NCBI taxonomy): Eukaryota > Metazoa > Chordata > Mammalia > Carnivora > Felidae > Herpailurus > Herpailurus yagouaroundi. The sequence continues at coordinate 2,565 of NW_024420823.1, forward strand.
AACATCCCCTCCACTTTATCTCCCTCAACTCCCAAATATATAACCAGTCTCTCCACAGTGTCTGGGGCAGCTCTTCCTGCCCATGAGTCCTGTCCCCCTACTTTAATGAAATCACCTTTTTGCACCAAAGA
>NW_024420824.1:0-2840 GCF_014898765.1 Herpailurus yagouaroundi
AGCATTTTTCACAGAACTGGAGCAACCCATCTTGAAGTTTGTATGGAACCAAAAAGACTCTGAATGGACAAATCAATCTTTAAAAAGTACAACAAAGCTGGAAGTATCACCATTCCAGATTTCAAGTTACACTACAAAGCCGTAGTAATAAAAACTTTATGGTACTGGGACAAAAGTAGACACAGATCAATGGGAGAGAGCAGGGAACTAAGCAATAAACCCAGGATTTTATGGCCAATTAATTTTTTTACAAAGAGGCAAGATCATGCAATGGCAAATAGAAGGCCTCTTTAAAATGTGGTGTTGGCTCATATTTGGATCTGGAGAAACTAAACAGAAGACCATGGGGGAGGGGAAGGGGAAAAAAAGTTACAGAGAGAGAGGAGACTCTTAAGACTGGGTCTCTTTTTTTTTTTTTTTTAATTTTTTTTTCAACGTTTATTTATTTTTGGGACAGAGAGAGACAGAGCATGAACGGGAGAGGGGCAGAGAGAGAGGGAGACACAGAATCGGAAGCAGGCTCCAGGCTCCGAGCCATCAGCCCAGAGCCTGACGTGGGGTTAGAACTCACGGACCGTGAGATCGTGACCTGGCTGAAGTCGGACGCTCAACCGACTGCGCCACCCAGGCGCCCCAAGACTGGGTCTCTTATGAGACCGAGAACAAACTAAGGGTAGATGCGGGGGGCGGGGGGGAGAGGGGAAAGTGGGTGATGGGCAGGGAGGAGGGCACTGATTGGGATGAGCAGTGTGTGTTTTTGCAAACCAATTTGAAAATAAATTATATTAAAAAAATAAAATGCGGCGTTGGCGAAAGTGGACAGCAACGTGCAAAAGAAAGAAACTGGACCACTTTGTTACACTATATGCCATAATAGACTCAATGTGGCTTCAGGATCAAAACGTGTGGGGCACCTGGGTGGCTCAGTTGATTAAGCTTCCTACTTCGGCTCAGGTCATGATCTCACGGTCTGTGAGTTTGAGCCCGACGTTGGGCTCTGTGCTGCCAGCTCAGAGCCTGGAACCTGCTTTGGATTCTGTGTCTCCCTCTCTTTCTCACCCTCCTCTGCTTGTGTTCTGTCTCTCTCTCTAAGAAATGAATAAATCTTAAAAAAAAAAAACCCACAATGTGGAACCTGATATCATAAGCATGCCAGAAGAGAGCACAGGCAGGTCTGTCTCTCCATCAGTTGCAGCAATACTTTTCTAGAAATGGCTCCTGAGGCAAGGGAAACAGAAGAAAAAATAAAATATTGAGATTACATGGAAATATAAAGCTTCTGCACAGCAAAGGAAACAATCAACAAAATTCAAAGACAATGTACAATATATGAACAGATATTTGCTAATGATATATCTGATAAAGGGTTAGTATCCAAACTATACAAGGAACTTGTACAACTCAACACCAATAAAACCAATAATCCAATTAAAAACGGGGCAGAAGACATGAATAGACATTTCTCCAGAGAAGACATCCAGATGGCCAAACAAACACATGAAAAGATGCTCAGCATCACTCTTCATCAGGGAAATGAAAATCAACACCACAATGAGATGCCACCTCACTCCTGTCAGTTCGGTTAAATTCAGACACACAGGAAACAAGCGTTGGGGAAGATGTGGAGAAGGACCCTTGTACCCTGTTGGTAGGAATGCAAACTGGTGCAGCCCCTGTGGATATGCAGTTTCCTCAACAGTTAAAAACAGATTTCCCACGTGATCCTGTAACTCCTCTACTGTATATTTACTCAAGTAATATGAAAATGGCAATTTGAAAAGATACACGCACTCCTATGTTTACTGCGGCATTATTTACGGTAGCCAAATTATGGAAGCCACCCAGTGTCCACGGATGATGGATGAAGAAGGACAAAGTGTGGTATATACGTATAAGGGGATGTTACTCAGTCAAGTAAAGGACTGAAATATTGCTATATGCAATGACCTAGATGGAGCTGGAGAGTTTTAAGCTACGTGAAATAAGTAAGTCTTCCAGAGAAAGACAAACACCTATTGTCTCACTCACTTGTGGAACTTAAGAAACAAAACAAATGAAAAAGACAAAAGAGAGATAAAGGAAAAAACTGAATGGGAACAATAGAGAACACACTGCTGGTCACCCGAGGGGAGGCAGGTGGGGAATGAGAGAAGATGGTGAAGGGAATAGTTTTATACTTATATTGATGAACGCTGAGTAATGCATAGTGTTAACTCGAATTAAAAAAAAAAACACAAAAGGAAGAAAAAGTAACTCAGCACACCAGAATATATAATTCTTGGTGTATGTGTTATTTCCTCCCAAAGGGACTAAAAGCTCCTTGAATAAAGTGATTGCATTGTGAACACTATTTTCGTGCATGTAGCAAGGTGCTTGGACCAGGCTGGTGTTAAGTGAGTGTTTGGTGAGTGAATATGTATTAGTGCAAGTCTGAGTGGGTATTCTTCAGATGTTTCAATGTCCTGTGGTCTCTCTGATGACAACTGATTCTCCCCTAAAATAATGGTGAACTGGTGGTTGCTGATACTGTTACACAGGCAATCATGGGGAAATTGGGAAAAGCAAATAGAATGTGTTAAAAGAAACCCATGGACTCAAAATGGTGTCTCAGGCCAGGCCAAGTCCCAAACCTTGTTTGATGCCTAAACTAACGGCAGTTCCAACCTCCCCCAGAAATGTAAGTCTTCCCCTGTCAGCGAGGAATTCTCTGTTCATCACAGTGGGGTCTGTTGTCACGTGAGTCCTCTCCATCCCCCAGTGAGGGGAGGTCATCTGTATGGCTAGACCCCTGCACTCCCAATTAAGGGAAAGTGAGCTTCCCTGAAACATTTGTTTCTTGT
>NW_024420825.1:0-2832 GCF_014898765.1 Herpailurus yagouaroundi
AGCATTTTTCACAGAACTGGAGCAACCCATCTTGAAGTTTGTATGGAACCAAAAAGACTCTGAATGGACAAATCAATCTTTAAAAAGTACAACAAAGCTGGAAGTATCACCATTCCAGATTTCAAGTTACACTACAAAGCCGTAGTAATAAAAACTTTATGGTACTGGGACAAAAGTAGACACAGATCAATGGGAGAGAGCAGGGAACTAAGCAATAAACCCAGGATTTTATGGCCAATTAATTTTTTTACAAAGAGGCAAGATCATGCAATGGCAAATAGAAGGCCTCTTTAAAATGTGGTGTTGGCTCATATTTGGATCTGGAGAAACTAAACAGAAGACCATGGGGGAGGGGAAGGGGAAAAAAAGTTACAGAGAGAGAGGAGACTCTTAAGACTGGGTCTCTTTTTTTTTTTTTTTTAATTTTTTTTTCAACGTTTATTTATTTTTGGGACAGAGAGAGACAGAGCATGAACGGGAGAGGGGCAGAGAGAGAGGGAGACACAGAATCGGAAGCAGGCTCCAGGCTCCGAGCCATCAGCCCAGAGCCTGACGTGGGGTTAGAACTCACGGACCGTGAGATCGTGACCTGGCTGAAGTCGGACGCTCAACCGACTGCGCCACCCAGGCGCCCCAAGACTGGGTCTCTTATGAGACCGAGAACAAACTAAGGGTAGATGCGGGGGGCGGGGGGGAGAGGGGAAAGTGGGTGATGGGCAGGGAGGAGGGCACTGATTGGGATGAGCAGTGTGTGTTTTTGCAAACCAATTTGAAAATAAATTATATTAAAAAAATAAAATGCGGCGTTGGCGAAAGTGGACAGCAACGTGCAAAAGAAAGAAACTGGACCACTTTGTTACACTATATGCCATAATAGACTCAATGTGGCTTCAGGATCAAAACGTGTGGGGCACCTGGGTGGCTCAGTTGATTAAGCTTCCTACTTCGGCTCAGGTCATGATCTCACGGTCTGTGAGTTTGAGCCCGACGTTGGGCTCTGTGCTGCCAGCTCAGAGCCTGGAACCTGCTTTGGATTCTGTGTCTCCCTCTCTTTCTCACCCTCCTCTGCTTGTGCTCTGTCTCTCTCTCTCAGAAATGAATAAGTGTTAAAAAAAACCCACAATGTGGAACCTGATATCATAAGCATGCCAGAAGAGAGCACAGGCAGGTCTGTCTCTCCATCAGCTGCAGCAATACTTTTCTAGAAATGGCTTCTGAGACAAGGGAAACAAACCAAAGATAAAATATTGGGACTACAGGGAAATATAAAGCTTCTGCACAGCAAAGGAAACAATCAACAAAATTCAAAGGCAATATACAGAATGTGAACAGATATTTGCTAATGACATATCCAATAAAGGGTTAGCACCCAAATTACAAGGAACTTGTACAACTCAACACCAATAAAACCAATAATCCAATTAAAAATGGGGCAGAAGACATGAATAGACATTTCTCCAGAGAAGACATCCAGATGGCCAAACAAACACATGAAAAGATGCTCAGCATCACTCTTCATCAGGGAAATGAAAATCAAAACCACAATGAGATGCCACCTCACTCCTGTCAGTTCGGTTAAATTCAGACACACAGGAAACAAGCGTTGGGGAAGATGTGGAGAAGGACCCTTGTACCCTGTTGGTAGGAATGCAAACTGGTGCAGCCCCTGTGGATATGCAGTTTCCTCAACAGTTAAAAACAGATTTCCCACGTGATCCTGTAACTCCTCTACTGTATATTTACTCAAGTAATATGAAAATGGCAATTTGAAAAGATACACGCACTCCTATGTTTACTGCGGCATTATTTACGGTAGCCAAATTATGGAAGCCACCCAGTGTCCACGGATGATGGATGAAGAAGGACAAAGTGTGGTATATACGTATAAGGGGATGTTACTCAGTCAAGTAAAGGACTGAAATATTGCTATATGCAATGACCTAGATGGAGCTGGAGAGTTTTAAGCTACGTGAAATAAGTAAGTCTTCCAGAGAAAGACAAACACCTATTGTCTCACTCACTTGTGGAACTTAAGAAACAAAACAAATGAAAAAGACAAAAGAGAGATAAAGGAAAAAACTGAATGGGAACAATAGAGAACACACTGCTGGTCACCCGAGGGGAGGCAGGTGAGGAATCAGAGAAGATGGTGAAGGGAATAGTTTTATACTTATATTGATGAACGCTGAGTAATGCATAGCGTTAACTCGAATTAAAAAAAAAACACAAAAGGAAGAAAAAGTAACTCAGCACACCAGAATATATAATTCTTGGTGTAGGTGTTATTTCCTCCCAAAGGGACTAAAAGCTCCTTGAATAAAGTGATTGCATTGTGAACACTATTTTCGTGCATGTAGCAAGGTGCTTGGACCAGGCTGGTGTTAAGTGAGTGTTTGGTGAGTGAATATGTATTAGTGCAAGTCTGAGTGGGTATTCTTCAGATGTTTCAATGTCCTGTGGTCTCTCTGATGACAACTGATTCTCCCCTAAAATAATGGTGAACTGGTGGTTGCTGATACTGTTACACAGGCAATCATGGGGAAATTGGGAAAAGCAAATAGAATGTGTTAAAAGAAACCCATGGACTCAAAATGGTGTCTCAGGCCAGGCCAAGTCCCAAACCTTGTTTGATGCCTAAACGAACGGCAGTTCCAACCTCCCCCAGAAATGTAAGTCTTCCCCTGTCAGCGAGGAATTCTCTGTTCATCACAGTGGGGTCTGTTGTCACGTGAGTCCTCTCCATCCCCCAGTGAGGGGAGGTCATCTGTATGGCTAGACCCCTGCGCTCCCAATTAAGGGAAAGTGAGCTTCCCTGAAACATTTGTTTCTTGT
>NW_024420826.1:0-7691 GCF_014898765.1 Herpailurus yagouaroundi
TAAGTAATCTGTCTCTCGCTTAAATTGAGTATTAAAGTCTCCTACTACTTTCTATTAGTATCAATGAGTTTCTTTAGGTTCATTACTAATTGATGTATATGTGTGCATTGTTTCATGTTGGGAGTATAAATATTTACAATTGTTAGATATTCTTCTCGGATAGTCTCTTTGATTATGATGTAGTGACCTTCTTCATCTCTTGCTACATAAGACAGCCTTTGTCTTTGCTTTAGAATCTAGCTTGTGTAATAGAGGAATGACTACTCCAGCTTCTTATTTTCTTTTGATGTTCGTTAGCATGATAAATGTTTCTTCATCCTCTCAATCATTCTGCAGGTGTCTTTAGCTTTCAAATCATTCTCTTGTTAGCAGCATATAAATGTTTTTTTGTTTACTTTTTAAAATACATTCTGATACCCTATGTCTTTTGATTGGAGCACTTAATCCGTTTACACCCAGAGTGATTATTGAAACATATGAATTTAGTGCCATTGTGTTACCTGTGATGCTGGTGTTTCTGGTGATGTCCTGTGTTCCTTTCTAGTGTTTGTTACTTTTAATCTTTTTTTCCCTCCTCAAAGAGTCCCCTTTAATAATTCTTGCGGGGCTGGCTTAGTGGTCACAACTCCTTTAGAAAATCTAAACAAAATGTTTCTCTGGGAAACTCTTTTTCTCTGCTTCTATTATGAATGGCTGCCTTTTAAAAAATTTTTCAATATATGAAATTTATTGTCAAATTGGTTTCCATACAACACCCAGTGCTCATCCCAAAAGGTGCCCTCCTCAATACCCATCACCCACCCTCCCCTACCTCCCACCCCCCATCAACCCTCAGTTTGTTCTCAGTTTTTAAGAGTCTCTTATGCTTTGGCTCTCTTCCACTCTAACCTCTTTTTTTTTTTCCCCTTCCCCTCCCCCATGGGTTTCTGTTAAGTTTCTCAGGATCCACATAAGAGTGAAAACATATGGTATCTGCTTTCTCTGTATGGCTTATTTCACTTAGTATCACACTCTCTCGTTCCATCCACGTGGCTACAAAGGGCCATATTTCATTCTTTCTCATTGCCACGTGGTACTCCATTGTGTATATAAACCACAATTTCTTTATCCATTCATCAGTTGATGGACACTTAGGCTCTTTCCATAATTTGGCTATTGTTGAGAGTGCTGCTATAAACATTGGGGTACAAGTGCCCCTATGCATCAGTACTCCTGTATCCCTTGGATAAATTCCTAGCAGTGCTATTGCTGGGTCATAGGGTAGGTCTATTTTTAATTTTCTGAGGAACCTCCACACTGTTTTTCAGAGTGGCTGCACCAATTTGCATTCCCACCAACAGTGCAAGAGGGTTCCTGTTTCTCCACATCCTCTCCAGCATCTATAGTCCCCTGATTTGTTCATTTTGGCCACTCTGACTGGTGTGAGGTGATATCTGAGTGTGGTTTTGGTTTGTATTTCCCTGATGAGGAGCGACGTTGAGCATCTTTTCATGTACCTGTTGACCATCCGGATGTCTTCTTTAGAGAAGTGTCTATTCTTGTTTTCTGCCCATTTCTTCACTGGGTTATTTGTCTTTCAGGTGTGGAGTTTGGTGAGCTCTTTATAGATTTGGGATACTAGCCCTTTGCCTGATATGTCATTTGCAAATATCTTTTCCCATTCCGTTGGTTGCCTTTTAGTTTTGTTGGTTGTTTCCTTTGCTGTGCAGAAGCTTTTTATCTTCATAAGGTCCCAGTAATTCATTTTTGCTTTTAATTCCTTTGCCTTTGGGGATGTGTCAAGTAAGAGATTGCTATGGCTGAGGTCAGAGAGGTCTTTTCCTGCTTTCTCCTCTAGGGTTTTGATGGTTTCCTGTCTCACATTCAGGTCCTTTCTCCATTTTGAGTTTATTTTTGTGAATGGTGTGAGAAAGTGGTCTAGTTTCAACCTTCTGCATGTTGCTGTCCAGTTCTCCCAGCACCATTTGTTAAAGAGACTGTCTTTTTTCCATTGGATGTTCTTTCCTGCTTTGTCAAAGATGAGTTGGCCATACGTTTGTGGGTCTAGTTCTGGGGTTTCTATTCTATTCCATTGGTCTATGTGTATGAATGGCTGCCTTGATGGATAAAGTAGTTTTGTCTGGACATTTTTTCCCATTCAGCACATTGAATATATTATGCCACTGTCTTCTAGCCTACCACATTTCTGAGGACAGATGTTGCAAACCTGATATACCCTCTCTTATATGTTACGGACTTTGTTTTCCTTTCTGCTTCAGAATCCTTTCCTTGGCTTGGTATTCTGTGAATTTGACTATCATATGTCTTGTGGTGGCTGGCTTTTGTTGAATTTAATGGGAGTTCTCTGTGCTTCCTGGATTTAGATGTCTGTTTACTTCCCCCAATGAGGGAAGTTTTCAGCTACAATTTGCTCAAATACACCTTCTCTTCGTTTTCTCTCTTCTTCTTCAGGGATTCCTATGATACAAATGTTACGATGCTTCAAGGAGTCACTGCATTTCTTCTACTTTGCCCATCCTCACTGTCATTGCATATTTGGTTTTATATCTTGTTTGTAGTTTTATTTTTATTTTTTGGCATGTCTAGTTTTAGTGTTTTTTTTTTTTTTTCATGCAGGAGAGGATTCTTTAGTGTCTTCTCTGCTTTTCTCAATCCCAAGTAGTGTCTTTATGATAATTTTTTTATATTCTGGTTCAGATATCTTGGATTTGTATTGATTGAATCCTGGCTGTGACTTCTTTTCTTTCTTTCCTTCTTTCTTTGAGGTGAATTCCTTTGTCTTGTCATTTTATCTGGGTCACTGTTTTCATGTTAGTAAAGACATTTGTATTCTTGGTACCAGAGTAATGCCTATGTTATAAAGAAGTCTAGAAAAAAAAGAAGGTAGATCATAGGTGCGTTTTAGTCTGCTTGATAAAAGAAGCGAGATCCAAAATAATAGTAATAATAATGATGATGAATAATATAAATACAAAGAATTTAAAAAGTAAAAGTAAAAGTAAAAAAAAAAAAAAAGGAAGCTAGATCCTGTGTATGTTTTGGAATTCTTGTTAACAGAAACTAAATTCATAAAATAATAATTAAAAAAATTAAAATATAAAACAATTGAAAAAGTAAGCTAGCTTATATTTCTCTTGGAGTTGAAGATTTGCAGCAATCTATAATCAGTGGACTAAGTGCATGAGAAGGGTTTGTGTTGGTCTTCTGGAGGTAGGGTCTCTTGCATCGATCTCAGGTGGCCTTGCCCTAGTAAGGGTGTACCTGCAGGGCTCAGAGGGGTGGGGCTTGGTGTGGGCCCCTCCAAGCTTGGAGCTTGGTGTAGCTCCGCAGTCCACTGGGTGGGGCTGTTGTGCTCACTGAGGTCAGTCAGTGCTGAAGGGTGTGTGTGGGGAAAGGGTGTCTCCGAACCTTCGTGTCCCCAGAGCAGGAATCCATGCCCTCCACTCTTCAGGAAGCCCTGACAGAAGAGCAAATAATCACCCTTCCTGTGTCCCCAGCTTCTGTCAGATCCCTACCTTCACCCTGTAGGCATCAGAGCGGTCTGCCTGCCAGGACGCACAGTCCTCCACAGTACCCTTATGCTCTCCCTCAGGCACATGGGGGGGGGGGTTCAAAACGCCAAATTTTAGGGACCCGCTGCCAGCAGAACCATGCTCATCCTCTGGGAGAGGTTGTGGCCACGTTTTTGGCATTTGCCACTTTGTCATGGAAATTGGTTATGCCACCGTGCACTGATTTGGAGATTATGGTAAAACGCAGCCAAAACCCCTCATCAAGGTTTGCTGCCCTGATTTGGCATCTCTGTTCCTATGCAGTGAGTAGTGCACCATATTGATGCCTGCAGGGTCTTTTGTCCCCAGAGAGCCGTGCTGCCTCTCCCAAGTGGTCTCCAAGCAGGGGAACTCTTTCTCCCCATGCAATCCAGCAGACCCTCAGACCACACTGACCACTATAAGGCAACTACCCTCCTTTCCCCTGGAGTACTGTAAAGCTATCCAGTCATGAAACAGGCAATGGCTTGGACCTCCAAAATTTCAGAATTTGCATACTCGCTCTCATAAAAACATATGGCGGACAGCCCCTCTTTTCCCAGTCAATGGTTTTGGGAAAGAGTTCTTACTGTGAAACCCCCTGAGTGTGCCTCCACTTTTTCTCTCCTTCTGTCCCTCTTCCTCTCTCTTCTCTCTGTGATCAGTTTCCCTACCTTCTGAAGTTCTTTTCTCACCCAAATCAATTTCCTGCAGCTCCTGCTTTCCACAGTGTGGCCGCTTTTCTAGCTCTCGTTGTTCAGTTTTGTTCTCTCAATCCCCAGATCAATTTCTTGCGTGTTCCAAATGATTTCATATTCATCTAGCTGCGTTCAAGGGAAGAGGCAGCCCAGGGTCCCTCTACTCCTCTGCCATCTTCACTTGTCTCTGATAGAAAATTCAAAGTAACGGTCACAAAGATACTCACTGACTTGAGAAAAAACTGGAAACCCTCAGTGAGATTCTCAACCAAAAGGTAGAAAACATAAAAAAGAATCAATCAGTGATGAAGAACTCAATAACTAAAATCGAAAGTACACTAGATGCAAAGAACAATAGACTAGAGGAAGCAGAAAGATGGACCAGTGAGCTGGCAGACAGGGTATGGGAAATGATCAAGCCAGACAGGAGAGGAAAAATAACACAAAATGTAAATAGACCTAGGAAACTCAAGGACGCCATCAAGCAAAATAACATTTGCATTATAGATCACAGGAGATGAGAGAAAAAAAGGGAAGAAGATTTATTTGAAGAAATAATAGCTGAAAACTTCCCAAATCTCATGCAGGAAATAGAAGTCAAGAATCAGGAGGCACAGAGAGCCACCAGCAAAATCAACCCAAGGAGGTCCACAACACAATACCTATTAATTGAAATGGCACAAGTAGTGATAAAGGTGAATTTTATTTATTTATTTTTTAATTTTTTTTCAACGTTTTTTATTTATTTTTGGGACAGAGAGAGACAGAGCGTGAAGGGGGGAGGGGCAGAGAGAGAGGGAGACACAGAATCGGAAACAGGCTCCAGGCTCTGAGCCGTCAGCCCAGAGCCCGACGCGGGGCTCGAACCCAAGGACCGCGAGATCGTGACCTGGCTGAAGTCGGACGCTTAACCGACTGCGCCACCCAGGCGCCCCAAGGTGAATTTTAAAAGTAGCAAGAGAAAAGACAATAGCTACATACATGGGAAACCCATAAGGCTATCAGCTGACTTTTTGGCAGAAACTGTGCAGGCCAGAGGGAGTGGCATGATATATTCAAGTACTGAAAGGAAAAAATCAGCAGCCAAGATTACTCTATCCAACAAGGCTATCATTCAGAAGAGGAGAGATAGAATTGTCCAGACAAACAAAAGTTAAAGGAATTCATGACCACTAACCCAACCCTACAAGAAATATTAAAAGGGACTGTGAGGGGAAGGGAAAGGAAAGACCAAAAGGAAAGAAAGCACGAAGTGGTAAAAATAAAAATATCATAGAAATCAGTCAAGAGACTCACAAAATAAAAGGATGTAAAGTATGACGCCATATACCTAAAATGTGGACGCAGAGGAGAAGAATAGAGAATGGATTCAAAGTTCAGTGACCAATAAGTTACTATTGACTGCTCTACACGGAATCTGTAAATATACACACTGATTGATATCTGCTCCAGCCAGATCCTCAGGGATCCTATTTTGTTCTTGTATCTGCTGTGCTTCCTTTTGCTATATATCTTTTCCTTGCTCTTTCCTCTTCTTGGAATTTTCTTCTCTTTCCCTTTTGTTAAGTGTCTGTCTACAGATGGATGAATAAAGAAAAAGAGGTATGTATATACAATGGAATGATATTTAGCCGCAAAAAAGGAAATACTGTCCTTGTGATAACATGGCTGAAACTTGAGGACTTTATGCTAAGTGAAATAGTCTAGTCCCAGACAGAAAAACAGTGTATGATTTCATATATGTGGGTTATCTAAAATAGTGAAACTCATAGGAGCAGAGAGTAGTAGTTACCAGAGGTTTGATGGTGAGTAATTGAGGACTTGTTATTCAAAGTGTTGAAAGTTTCAATTATGTTAGTTGGGTATGTTAGAGATGTTCTGTACAACATAGTTCCTATAGTTAATAATACCATATTTTCCAAGAGTTAAGAGAGTAGATCTTCTGTTAAGTGCTCTTACCACAACACAAAATGAAACAAAGCAAAGGGCCACAAGGAAACTCTTTAAGGTTTTGGAGTTGTCTACTACCTTGATTGTGGTGGTGGTATCAGAAATGTTTGGTATATCTGAACTGATCAAATTGTACATGTGAAATTTGTACCGTTCTTTATTTTTACAATTATTGTAAACCAAACTTTATACACGTACATACGCTCCTAATGAACATTAGATGATCACTCTCCACATCCATTTCTATTTTTGTTAATGTGTATAATAATTTTTAAAATTAATTAATTAACTAATTAATTAGTTTTTAAATGTACATTCAAGTTAGTTCGTCTATAGCGCAGCAGTGATTTCAGGAGAAGATTCCTTGACGTCCCTTACCCATTTAGCCTCTCCTCCTCCCACAGCCCCTCCAGCAACCCTCTGTTTGCTCTCTATATTGAAGAGTTGCTTATGCTTTTGTACAGTGCTTTATATATCAGTTTTATACTAATGAAGCCGTTAAAAATTGTAATAGTTGTGCAAAAAATAAAGAGAAAAGAATCCAAGTATGTCAAGAAACCCAAGTAATCATGAGAGAAAAAAGCAAGAGGATAAAAAACGGAGAATACAAAAACAACCATAAAACAAGAAACAAAATGACAATAAGTCATACCCTTCAATAAATATGTTGAATGTAAATGGAATAAATGCTCCAATAAAAAGATATACTGTGATGGGATGAAGAAAAAAGCAAGTCGTATCTCTACGCTGCCTACAAGAGGCTCATTTCAGATCTAAGGACACATGAAGATACAAAGTGAAATGATGGAGAATCATGCATCAAGCAAATGGATGTGAAATGAAATCCAGGGTGGCAATACTTGTATCGGACAAAATAGACTTTTAAAGAAAGGCTGTACCAAGGGAAAAGGAAGACACTATAAAATAATAGAAGAAACAATCCATCACGAAGATATTACCATTGTAAATATTTCTGCATCTCAGATGAGAGGAAGGACTAAAAGTTACCCAAAATGGCAAGGAAGAAGTAAAATGTCCACTGTTTGCAGATCACAATACTATATATAGACAAGCCTAAAGACCAGCCCCCCACCCCAATCTACTAGAACCAATAAATGAATTAAGTAAGGTCACAGGATACAAAATCAATATATAGAAATGCAACACATTTCTAATATAATATAATATATGTTAATATAATAACAAAGCAGCAAAAAAAGAAATTAAGAAAACCATCACATTGACAATGGCACCAAAAAATAAGAGAATACTTAGGAATATACATAACCAAAGGAGTGAAAGACATGTACTCTGAGAACTATAAAACACTGATGAACAAATTGAAGGTGACACAAGGAAATGGAAAGATATTCCATGCTCGTGGACTGGAAGAAAAATAATTTTAACATGTCCATAGTACCCAAAGCAATCTACAGATTTAATGCAATGCCTATCAAAATACCAATAGCATTTTTCACAGAACTGGAGCAACCCATCTTGAAGTTTGTATGGA
>NW_024420827.1:0-7690 GCF_014898765.1 Herpailurus yagouaroundi
TAAGTAATCTGTCTCTCGCTTAAATTGAGTATTAAAGTCTCCTACTACTTTCTATTAGTATCAATGAGTTTCTTTAGGTTCATTACTAATTGATGTATATGTGTGCATTGTTTCATGTTGGGAGCATAAATATTTACAATTGTTAGATATTCTTCTCGGATAGTCTCTTTGATTATGATGTAGTGACCTTCTTCATCTCTTGCTACATAAGACAGCCTTTGTCTTTGCTTTAGAATCTAGCTTGTGTAATAGAAGAATGACTACTCCAGCTTCTTATTTTCTTTTGATGTTCATTAGCATGATAAATGTTTCTTCATCCTCTCAATCATTCTGCAGGTGTCTTTAGCTTTCAAATCATTCTCTTGTTAGCAGCATATAAATGTTTTTTGCTTACTTTTTAAAATACATTCTGATACCCTATGTCTTTTGATTGGAGCACTTAATCCGTTTACACCCAGAGTGATTATTGAAACATATGAATTTAGTGCCATTGTGTCACCTGTGATGCTGGTGTTTCTGGTGATGTCCTGTGTTCCTTTCTAGTGTTTGTTACTTTTAATCTTTTTTTCCCTCCTCAAAGAGTCCCCTTTAATAATTCTTGCGGGGCTGGCTTAGTGGTCACAACTCCTTTAGAAAATCTAAACAAAATGTTTCTCTGGGAAACTCTTTTTCTCTGCTTCTATTATGAATGGCTGCCTTTTAAAAAATTTTTCAATATATGAAATTTATTGTCAAATTGGTTTCCATACAACACCCAGTGCTCATCCCAAAAGGTGCCCTCCTCAATACCCATCACCCACCCTCCCCTACCTCCCACCCCCCATCAACCCTCAGTTTGTTCTCAGTTTTTAAGAGTCTCTTATGCTTTGGCTCTCTTCCACTCTAACCTCTTTTTTTTTTTCCCCTTCCCCTCCCCCATGGGTTTCTGTTAAGTTTCTCAGGATCCACATAAGAGTGAAAACATATGGTATCTGCTTTCTCTGTATGGCTTATTTCACTTAGTATCACACTCTCTCGTTCCATCCACGTGGCTACAAAGGGCCATATTTCATTCTTTCTCATTGCCACGTGGTACTCCATTGTGTATATAAACCACAATTTCTTTATCCATTCATCAGTTGATGGACACTTAGGCTCTTTCCATAATTTGGCTATTGTTGAGAGTGCTGCTATAAACATTGGGGTACAAGTGCCCCTATGCATCAGTACTCCTGTATCCCTTGGATAAATTCCTAGCAGTGCTATTGCTGGGTCATAGGGTAGGTCTATTTTTAATTTTCTGAGGAACCTCCACACTGTTTTTCAGAGTGGCTGCACCAATTTGCATTCCCACCAACAGTGCAAGAGGGTTCCTGTTTCTCCACATCCTCTCCAGCATCTATAGTCCCCTGATTTGTTCATTTTGGCCACTCTGACTGGTGTGAGGTGATATCTGAGTGTGGTTTTGGTTTGTATTTCCCTGATGAGGAGCGACGTTGAGCATCTTTTCATGTACCTGTTGACCATCCGGATGTCTTCTTTAGAGAAGTGTCTATTCTTGTTTTCTGCCCATTTCTTCACTGGGTTATTTGTCTTTCAGGTGTGGAGTTTGGTGAGCTCTTTATAGATTTGGGATACTAGCCCTTTGCCTGATATGTCATTTGCAAATATCTTTTCCCATTCCGTTGGTTGCCTTTTAGTTTTGTTGGTTGTTTCCTTTGCTGTGCAGAAGCTTTTTATCTTCATAAGGTCCCAGTAATTCATTTTTGCTTTTAATTCCTTTGCCTTTGGGGATGTGTCAAGTAAGAGATTGCTATGGCTGAGGTCAGAGAGGTCTTTTCCTGCTTTCTCCTCTAGGGTTTTGATGGTTTCCTGTCTCACATTCAGGTCCTTTCTCCATTTTGAGTTTATTTTTGTGAATGGTGTGAGAAAGTGGTCTAGTTTCAACCTTCTGCATGTTGCTGTCCAGTTCTCCCAGCACCATTTGTTAAAGAGACTGTCTTTTTTCCATTGGATGTTCTTTCCTGCTTTGTCAAAGATGAGTTGGCCATACGTTTGTGGGTCTAGTTCTGGGGTTTCTATTCTATTCCATTGGTCTATGTGTATGAATGGCTGCCTTGATGGATAAAGTAGTTTTGTCTGGACATTTTTTCCCATTCAGCACATTGAATATATTATGCCACTGTCTTCTAGCCTACCACATTTCTGAGGACAGATGTTGCAAACCTGATATACCCTCTCTTATATGTTACGGACTTTGTTTTCCTTTCTGCTTCAGAATCCTTTCCTTGGCTTGGTATTCTGTGAATTTGACTATCATATGTCTTGTGGTGGCTGGCTTTTGTTGAATTTAATGGGAGTTCTCTGTGCTTCCTGGATTTAGATGTCTGTTTACTTCCCCCAATGAGGGAAGTTTTCAGCTACAATTTGCTCAAATACACCTTCTCTTCGTTTTCTCTCTTCTTCTTCAGGGATTCCTATGATACAAATGTTACGATGCTTCAAGGAGTCACTGCATTTCTTCTACTTTGCCCATCCTCACTGTCATTGCATATTTGGTTTTATATCTTGTTTGTAGTTTTATTTTTATTTTTTGGCATGTCTAGTTTTAGTGTTTTTTTTTTTTTTTCATGCAGGAGAGGATTCTTTAGTGTCTTCTCTGCTTTTCTCAATCCCAAGTAGTGTCTTTATGATAATTTTTTTATATTCTGGTTCAGATATCTTGGATTTGTATTGATTGAATCCTGGCTGTGACTTCTTTTCTTTCTTTCCTTCTTTCTTTGAGGTGAATTCCTTTGTCTTGTCATTTTATCTGGGTCACTGTTTTCATGTTAGTAAAGACATTTGTATTCTTGGTACCAGAGTAATGCCTATGTTATAAAGAAGTCTAGAAAAAAAAGAAGGTAGATCATAGGTGCGTTTTAGTCTGCTTGATAAAAGAAGCGAGATCCAAAATAATAGTAATAATAATGATGATGAATAATATAAATACAAAGAATTTAAAAAGTAAAAGTAAAAGTAAAAAAAAAAAAAAAGGAAGCTAGATCCTGTGTATGTTTTGGAATTCTTGTTAACAGAAACTAAATTCATAAAATAATAATTAAAAAAATTAAAATATAAAACAATTGAAAAAGTAAGCTAGCTTATATTTCTCTTGGAGTTGAAGATTTGCAGCAATCTATAATCAGTGGACTAAGTGCATGAGAAGGGTTTGTGTTGGTCTTCTGGAGGTAGGGTCTCTTGCATCGATCTCAGGTGGCCTTGCCCTAGTAAGGGTGTACCTGCAGGGCTCAGAGGGGTGGGGCTTGGTGTGGGCCCCTCCAAGCTTGGAGCTTGGTGTAGCTCCGCAGTCCACTGGGTGGGGCTGTTGTGCTCACTGAGGTCAGTCAGTGCTGAAGGGTGTGTGTGGGGAAAGGGTGTCTCCGAACCTTCGTGTCCCCAGAGCAGGAATCCATGCCCTCCACTCTTCAGGAAGCCCTGACAGAAGAGCAAATAATCACCCTTCCTGTGTCCCCAGCTTCTGTCAGATCCCTACCTTCACCCTGTAGGCATCAGAGCGGTCTGCCTGCCAGGACGCACAGTCCTCCACAGTACCCTTATGCTCTCCCTCAGGCACATGGGGGGGGGGGTTCAAAACGCCAAATTTTAGGGACCCGCTGCCAGCAGAACCATGCTCATCCTCTGGGAGAGGTTGTGGCCACGTTTTTGGCATTTGCCACTTTGTCATGGAAATTGGTTATGCCACCGTGCACTGATTTGGAGATTATGGTAAAACGCAGCCAAAACCCCTCATCAAGGTTTGCTGCCCTGATTTGGCATCTCTGTTCCTATGCAGTGAGTAGTGCACCATATTGATGCCTGCAGGGTCTTTTGTCCCCAGAGAGCCGTGCTGCCTCTCCCAAGTGGTCTCCAAGCAGGGGAACTCTTTCTCCCCATGCAATCCAGCAGACCCTCAGACCACACTGACCACTATAAGGCAACTACCCTCCTTTCCCCTGGAGTACTGTAAAGCTATCCAGTCATGAAACAGGCAATGGCTTGGACCTCCAAAATTTCAGAATTTGCATACTCGCTCTCATAAAAACATATGGCGGACAGCCCCTCTTTTCCCAGTCAATGGTTTTGGGAAAGAGTTCTTACTGTGAAACCCCCTGAGTGTGCCTCCACTTTTTCTCTCCTTCTGTCCCTCTTCCTCTCTCTTCTCTCTGTGATCAGTTTCCCTACCTTCTGAAGTTCTTTTCTCACCCAAATCAATTTCCTGCAGCTCCTGCTTTCCACAGTGTGGCCGCTTTTCTAGCTCTCGTTGTTCAGTTTTGTTCTCTCAATCCCCAGATCAATTTCTTGCGTGTTCCAAATGATTTCATATTCATCTAGCTGCGTTCAAGGGAAGAGGCAGCCCAGGGTCCCTCTACTCCTCTGCCATCTTCACTTGTCTCTGATAGAAAATTCAAAGTAACGGTCACAAAGATACTCACTGACTTGAGAAAAAACTGGAAACCCTCAGTGAGATTCTCAACCAAAAGGTAGAAAACATAAAAAAGAATCAATCAGTGATGAAGAACTCAATAACTAAAATCGAAAGTACACTAGATGCAAAGAACAATAGACTAGAGGAAGCAGAAAGATGGACCAGTGAGCTGGCAGACAGGGTATGGGAAATGATCAAGCCAGACAGGAGAGGAAAAATAACACAAAATGTAAATAGACCTAGGAAACTCAAGGACGCCATCAAGCAAAATAACATTTGCATTATAGATCACAGGAGATGAGAGAAAAAAAGGGAAGAAGATTTATTTGAAGAAATAATAGCTGAAAACTTCCCAAATCTCATGCAGGAAATAGAAGTCAAGAATCAGGAGGCACAGAGAGCCACCAGCAAAATCAACCCAAGGAGGTCCACAACACAATACCTATTAATTGAAATGGCACAAGTAGTGATAAAGGTGAATTTTATTTATTTATTTTTTAATTTTTTTTCAACGTTTTTTATTTATTTTTGGGACAGAGAGAGACAGAGCGTGAAGGGGGGAGGGGCAGAGAGAGAGGGAGACACAGAATCGGAAACAGGCTCCAGGCTCTGAGCCGTCAGCCCAGAGCCCGACGCGGGGCTCGAACCCAAGGACCGCGAGATCGTGACCTGGCTGAAGTCGGACGCTTAACCGACTGCGCCACCCAGGCGCCCCAAGGTGAATTTTAAAAGTAGCAAGAGAAAAGACAATAGCTACATACATGGGAAACCCATAAGGCTATCAGCTGACTTTTTGGCAGAAACTGTGCAGGCCAGAGGGAGTGGCATGATATATTCAAGTACTGAAAGGAAAAAATCAGCAGCCAAGATTACTCTATCCAACAAGGCTATCATTCAGAAGAGGAGAGATAGAATTGTCCAGACAAACAAAAGTTAAAGGAATTCATGACCACTAACCCAACCCTACAAGAAATATTAAAAGGGACTGTGAGGGGAAGGGAAAGGAAAGACCAAAAGGAAAGAAAGCACGAAGTGGTAAAAATAAAAATATCATAGAAATCAGTCAAGAGACTCACAAAATAAAAGGATGTAAAGTATGACGCCATATACCTAAAATGTGGACGCAGAGGAGAAGAATAGAGAATGGATTCAAAGTTCAGTGACCAATAAGTTACTATTGACTGCTCTACACGGAATCTGTAAATATACACACTGATTGATATCTGCTCCAGCCAGATCCTCAGGGATCCTATTTTGTTCTTGTATCTGCTGTGCTTCCTTTTGCTATATATCTTTTCCTTGCTCTTTCCTCTTCTTGGAATTTTCTTCTCTTTCCCTTTTGTTAAGTGTCTGTCTACAGATGGATGAATAAAGAAAAAGAGGTATGTATATACAATGGAATGATATTTAGCCGCAAAAAAGGAAATACTGTCCTTGTGATAACATGGCTGAAACTTGAGGACTTTATGCTAAGTGAAATAGTCTAGTCCCAGACAGAAAAACAGTGTATGATTTCATATATGTGGGTTATCTAAAATAGTGAAACTCATAGGAGCAGAGAGTAGTAGTTACCAGAGGTTTGATGGTGAGTAATTGAGGACTTGTTATTCAAAGTGTTGAAAGTTTCAATTATGTTAGTTGGGTATGTTAGAGATGTTCTGTACAACATAGTTCCTATAGTTAATAATACCATATTTTCCAAGAGTTAAGAGAGTAGATCTTCTGTTAAGTGCTCTTACCACAACACAAAATGAAACAAAGCAAAGGGCCACAAGGAAACTCTTTAAGGTTTTGGAGTTGTCTACTACCTTGATTGTGGTGGTGGTATCAGAAATGTTTGGTATATCTGAACTGATCAAATTGTACATGTGAAATTTGTACCGTTCTTTATTTTTACAATTATTGTAAACCAAACTTTATACACGTACATACGCTCCTAATGAACATTAGATGATCACTCTCCACATCCATTTCTATTTTTGTTAATGTGTATAATAATTTTTAAAATTAATTAATTAACTAATTAATTAGTTTTTAAATGTACATTCAAGTTAGTTCGTCTATAGCGCAGCAGTGATTTCAGGAGAAGATTCCTTGACGTCCCTTACCCATTTAGCCTCTCCTCCTCCCACAGCCCCTCCAGCAACCCTCTGTTTGCTCTCTATATTGAAGAGTTGCTTATGCTTTTGTACAGTGCTTTATATATCAGTTTTATACTAATGAAGCCGTTAAAAATTGTAATAGTTGTGCAAAAAATAAAGAGAAAAGAATCCAAGTATGTCAAGAAACCCAAGTAATCATGAGAGAAAAAAGCAAGAGGATAAAAAACGGAGAATACAAAAACAACCATAAAACAAGAAACAAAATGACAATAAGTCATACCCTTCAATAAATATGTTGAATGTAAATGGAATAAATGCTCCAATAAAAAGATATACTGTGATGGGATGAAGAAAAAAGCAAGTCGTATCTCTACGCTGCCTACAAGAGGCTCATTTCAGATCTAAGGACACATGAAGATACAAAGTGAAATGATGGAGAATCATGCATCAAGCAAATGGATGTGAAATGAAATCCAGGGTGGCAATACTTGTATCGGACAAAATAGACTTTTAAAGAAAGGCTGTACCAAGGGAAAAGGAAGACACTATAAAATAATAGAAGAAACAATCCATCACGAAGATATTACCATTGTAAATATTTCTGCATCTCAGATGAGAGGAAGGACTAAAAGTTACCCAAAATGGCAAGGAAGAAGTAAAATGTCCACTGTTTGCAGATCACAATACTATATATAGACAAGCCTAAAGACCAGCCCCCCACCCCAATCTACTAGAACCAATAAATGAATTAAGTAAGGTCACAGGATACAAAATCAATATATAGAAATGCAACACATTTCTAATATAATATAATATATGTTAATATAATAACAAAGCAGCAAAAAAAGAAATTAAGAAAACCATCACATTGACAATGGCACCAAAAAATAAGAGAATACTTAGGAATATACATAACCAAAGGAGTGAAAGACATGTACTCTGAGAACTATAAAACACTGATGAACAAATTGAAGGTGACACAAGGAAATGGAAAGATATTCCATGCTCGTGGACTGGAAGAAAAATAATTTTAACATGTCCATAGTACCCAAAGCAATCTACAGATTTAATGCAATGCCTATCAAAATACCAATAGCATTTTTCACAGAACTGGAGCAACCCATCTTGAAGTTTGTATGGA
>NW_024420828.1:0-1859 GCF_014898765.1 Herpailurus yagouaroundi
TAAGTAATCTGTCTCTCGCTTAAATTGAGTATTAAAGTCTCCTACTATTTTCTATTAGTATAAGCGAGTTTCTTTAGGTTTGTTACTAATTGATGTATATATTTGCATGCTCACATGTTGGGAGCATAAATATTTACAATTGTTAGATATTCCTGTCGGATAGACCCCTTGATTATGATGTAGTGACCTTCTTCATCTCTTAATACATACGACAGCCTTTGTCTTTGCTTTAGAATCTAGCTTGTGTGATAGAAGAATGACTACTCCAGCTTCTTATTTTCTTTTGATGTTCGTTAGCATGATAAATGTTTCTTCATCCTTCAATTTCAATCTGCAAGTGTCTTTAGCTCTCAAATCATTCTCTTGTTAGCAGCATATAAATGGTTCTGTTTACTTTGTTCTTTCTTTCTTTGAGGTGAATTACTCTGTCTTTTCATTTTATCTGGGTCACTATATTGATGTTAGTAAAGACTTTTGTATTCTTGCTACTGAGAGTAATGTCTATGTTACAAGGAAGTCTAGAAAAAAAAAGAAGTTAGATCCTAGGTGTGTTTTAATCTGCTCATTAAAAGAAGTGAGATGCAAAATAATAATAATAATAATAATAATAATAATAATAATAATAAAGAACTTAAAAGGAAAAAGTAAATTTAAAAAAAGTAAAAAGTCTCAAGTCTCAACAAATTCAAAAAGTTCAAAGTGTAGCCAGCATCTTTTGTCACCAGAACACTGTGAAACTACAAATTAACCACAGTAAAAAAACCCAAAAAACAAACAAAAAACCCCAACAAACAACAAAACAAAACAAAACAAAACAAAACCTTGAAATAGCATAAAATACATGGAAGTTAAATCACATGTTACTAAACAGTGAGTGGGTCAAACAAGAAATCAAAGAGGAAATGAAAAAATACATGGACAGAAATGAAAATGAAAATACAATGGCCCAAAATCTTTGGGGTTCAGCCAAAGGTGTTCTAAATGGGAAGAGTATAGCAATATAGGCACACCTCAAGAATCAAGAAAAATCCCAAAGAACTACCTAACTTTATAACTAAAAGAGCTAGGGAATAAGAACAAATAAAACCCCAAAGCAGTAGAAGAAAGGAAAGAGTAAAGATTAGAGCAGAAATAAATGATATAGGAAATTAAAAAAGAAAGGTACAATAGAACAGATGGTCACATATATAGCAGTGATGTCACAGCTATCATCATATTTATTAGTGAAAAATTGAGCGCATTTGCCCTAAGGACAGGAAGAAGGCAAGGATTTCCTCTCTTGCCAATTTTATTCAATATTATACTGGAAGTCCCTGCCACAGCAATCAGATGTGAGGAAGGAATAAAAGTTATCCAAACTGGCAAGGAAGAATTAAAATGTTCATTGTTTGCAGATGACACAACATTACATATAGACAACCGTACAGACACTCCCCCCAAACATACTAGAACCAATAAATGAATTCAGTAAGGTCACAGGATACAATATCAATATATAGAAATGCACGCATTTCTATACAATAATAACGGCATTTCTATACAATAATAACGGAACAGCAGAAAAAGAAATTAAGAAAGCCATCACATTGACAATGGCACCAAAAAATAAGAGAATACTTAGGAATACACTTAACCAAAGGGGTGAAAGACATGTACTCTGAGAACTATAAAACACTGATGAATACATTGAAGGTGACACAAGGAAATGGGAAGATATTCCATGCTCATGGATTAGAAGAAAAATAATGTTAACATGTCCATAGTACACAAAGAAATCTACAGATTTAATGCAATGCCCATCAAAATACCAACAGCATTTTTCACAGAACTGGAGCAACCCATCTTGAAGTTTGTATGGA
>NW_024420829.1:0-6225 GCF_014898765.1 Herpailurus yagouaroundi
CCCAAAAATAAATAAACGTTGAAAAAAAAATTAAAAAAAAAAAAAAAACAAAAGAAAGAGATAGATATGGAGATAGGAAGAAAAGGAAGGGGAAGAGAAGAGGAAAAAAAGAGAAAAATTGTCCCTGAAGATGTGGGAAGGTACCTAGGGCAAAAGAAAAAAAAAAAAATAAAGGAGTTTGGAGAGAAGTATTATCAGATCAATTGAGATTTTATATGTGAAAACAGTGTTAAAACAAATGAGGTTATGGTATAGTAAGCATTCAACTCATATCCTGCTAGATGAACTATGTATTCACTCATATCAGTATACCAGTAGGCAGTACCAACCTAGTGTTCTATGAGATATAGTACCTACTCATGCCAAATAGTGTAGCATTTAATTCTGCCTGCCAAGGGATCAGAAATAATCAATCTCACCCATTATTTCAATGGCTAGAATAATAGAAAATAACCCACGTATACAAAAATCTTATAAATGCCAGAGCCTTAGGAACTTTGAAATAATCTTATGCATTATCCAGCAAAGGTGGCTGAGTATAGTGACTAATAATACAATAATAAGAAAAACAACTCCCTTCTATGGGTTGCTTGCTATTTTTCCAGGAACTCTATAATTGCCTTAATAACGTTATTAAATTTGGCCCTCACAACACTTCTCTAACACAAATTTTATATTCTCTTTACAGGCAAGGAAAATGATATTTAGGGGGAGTAAGTAACTTGACCAGGACCACATGGGTGCTGATTTTCCAAACTAAAGTGCTGTATAATCCAGAGCCTAAGCTTTTCCCTACATTGTTGTTTAATTTTTATTCTGTTTCCTAACTTCGCCACAATGAACATATATTACTCATGTATTTAAAGAAAAGAATTCATTTCACTTTTTAAGAATCGCTTTATTACTTTTTTTTTTTTTTTTTTGAGAGAGAGAGAGAATGAGCAGGAGAAGGGGCAGAGAGAGAAACAGACAGAATCTGAAGCAGGCTCCAGGCTCTGAGCTGTCTGCACAGAGCCTGATGCAGGATTTGAACTCATGAACCACAAGATCATGACTTGAGCTGAGGTCAGACACTTAACTGACTCAACCACCCAGGCACCCCAAAATCACTTTATTTTTTTAAAATTTATTTTGATTAGAGAGGGTAAGAGAGAGAGGGGGTAGGGAGAGAGAGAGAATCCCAAGCAGGCTCCACACTGTCAGCACAGAGGTTGATGTGAGGCCCCAACCCATGAACTGTGAGATCATGACCTAAGCCAAAATCCAGGGTTGGTGGCTTCACTGACCAAGTCACCCAGCTGCCCTTAAGTCACTTTAAAAAACAGGATTTGCCACCAAATTTCCCACCAAAGCAGATTATGGCTTCTGTTTAAACATTTTAGGGTTGAGTTTCACCAAGATGGAAGAATCTTTTCATTTTCTTAATTATATCTGTCAAGATGTTTTGAATCTACCCTAATGAGACACTTCTAAGCTATTTTACTTCTCTACGGCTCTGGCTCCAAATCGAAAGTGCAATAATAAATATTGATCTTAGCTTTTGCAGAAATGTAAAATAAGCCTGATTCCAATAGGGATGTTAAGTCTGGTGGTGATGGTGACGGGGCACTGACCTATGTCAGACACCTTGCTGTCCATTATCTGAGTATGGAGAATGGGTAAGGGTTATTCTTTTTTTCTTCTCAACACAGCTCACATTCATCAGGTCTTCCTGCCCCTTCCATGGCCTTGAGGCCCCAGGAGGAAGAGAAGGCACAGTTAACACACAGAAGCCTTCCTCACTAGGGATTATTGAATGACAGATACAGATGCTATTTGGGGGATGGTCTCATCCAATTATCGCCACTACAGAGAAGGAAGAAAAGTGACTTGATCAATGTCTCCTAGTAATCAACAAAAGTTTCAACAGATGTTCTTCTATAAACTGCAAGATATTCATGAATAGACAAGTGTACATACGTAGTGAGGGACAGAAAAGTGAAGTCAAGAGTCATGAAAAGTATCTTAATAAGTGTAAAACTCAGAACTCACTGATGTTTCGTTCAGCTTGTATATTTGTTTTATGGACTCCTATTTAAAAAAAAAAACTAAGGTTTCCATTTCTAGACCTATACAAAGTCTAGTGCTGCTGTATTCAGCTAGGATGCAAGATGTTTTTAACCCCCAAACTTAGATTTTTTTTAAAAAAAAAATGCTTTAAATCACCTGAATGGACTTGTTTTGCTTCTGCCCAGAGTCAATTTCTTTGTTCACCCATCAGTCTCATTTGGTGGGCATGCTGTCTTTGGAATCTGTCTCCTCGCCAACTGTCTGATTTGATTGTCATTTGAGTCTGTTAGTCATACGTCCTTTGGTGAATGGTGGGTGGCAATTAGCTTCTCTTCAAGGTACCTCCTGGTGCACATAGCCTCCTTGTCACTTTGTTCGGAAAATGGCTAGGTAATGATTGTCATCTCCCAGTGATCTGCCTTTCTGAAGATAGAATTGGCATCTCATCTCTGATTATGCTCATTAAAAGATGTGTTGTCAGCTTACCTGGGAGGAGTAGGACTCTTATTAGGCATGTGATTTGTTCCTTGTAAAATTCATTAAAACCTAGTTTCAGTTGGAAAAAGTAGCAACTTTTCTAAAGGGCATACCAGAAAAACAGATGTGGAATCTGTAGGTAGCAGCCGTTGGAAAACGAGAAAATAAAGCTTGGCAGCATCTAACAAACAAAGAATGTTTGAAGACTGAAAATACTTTGGAGCTCAAACTGGTTCCTAGCTCACTGTTGATTCTAGAGAAATATTGACTGTTAGACATCAGAAAATAATATTCAAATTCATGTGAAAAACATTTCTGACATTAAGGCTTTAGGTGGATAGCTCTTCAATTTTTGACAAGTAAGGTAACATCAGTTACTTCCATTATTATCAGTAACAACATAGAATGTCTGGGGCAGTATGATCAGAGCCACTCACTACTTAGACTGGAATATGTTCATCCATTAGTACTCTAGAATCACAAAATCCCCTAAATCCTGGCCCTGGAGAGAGGGGATTGATTTGTTCTTCCTTCTTTTCAACTGTTTTTCTCCTCTAAGGAATTT
This sequence comes from Herpailurus yagouaroundi, assembly GCF_014898765.1. Classification (NCBI taxonomy): domain Eukaryota; kingdom Metazoa; phylum Chordata; class Mammalia; order Carnivora; family Felidae; genus Herpailurus; species Herpailurus yagouaroundi. The sequence goes on from NW_024420829.1 coordinate 3,092, forward strand.
AAGGCAGAGGCTTAAAATGTCTGGATCTTCCCCACATATCCCTGGTCAACCCTTAGTCTACACTTGTATGGTAGAAATATTACTTGGCGATTTGGTGTTTAGAGAACTACAGATATATAGTTGTTGAATAGACCCTAAGAAGCGATTAATGAGTAGCTGTCTGGTCTTGCAGCCTTGTCCAAAATTGACTAATTCCTATACCTTTCTGTGACTTATTTCCAAAATTTTGTTCATTGTGTTTTTTGTTTTGCTGGTCAGTGGTTGATGATGATCCCATTTTATGTGTTAGATATCACCCTCAAAATCTGGATTTTTTTTGGATTAAGCCATGTTTCTAATTCATGATCTTAAAATTCTGAGCTCACTTCCCTAAAAGGAAAATGCTAGCACAAATGACTTAAAATCCCAAAGTTAAAGAAACATTCTTGTTTGTGTGAACTATGTGTATTTAACTTAAAAAGGCAATAAAATGGCAAGTCAATCTTCATTATAATTGAATATAATTATTAAAATTGCAGAAACACCAGGGCGCCTGGGTGGCTCAAGTCGGCTAAACGTCCGACTTCAACTCATGTCATGATCTCACAGTTGGTGAGTTTGAGCCCCATGTCGGGCTCTGTGCTTACAGCTCAGAGTCTAGAGCATGCTTCACATTCTGTGTCTTTCTCTCTCTCTGCCCCTCTCCTGCTTGCATTCTCTCTCTCAAAAATAAATATTAAAAAAATTTTTTTAAACTGCAGACACACCAAAATACAGGCTATAGCTGCCTGTTTGGATATAGTATATATATCCCTGAACTTACAATATATCATTCATAATTGTGCTCCTCTCCCTGGATAGGTTACTTGATGGGAGGTATCATGTCACAGACATTTTTGTGTTTAGACTCTTGAAGACATTTCTGTGTTAGTAGGAAACAAGGATTTAAATTAGAGGATTATACAAATTTATAATATTCAGACGAAAAGGCTTTATTTCACACTTACCTAGAATACCCCCTCCCATATTTCAGCTATATCGCTATCTTACCACTGTGGTTACCATGTCATTGATTATTCTTTATAGGGGAGACTTTCACATTAAATCTCTAAAAGCATGGAAAGTAACTAACTGGTGAGAAAAATCTGCCTGCTCTGATTGTTACAGTTTATGTATAAAAGCCTTATGAGACTCTTACAAAGCCCCAGTGGGCTTAACACTGTGCTATTGGCAAACTTCCCACTGGGGAACATTTTCTCCTGGCTGGTTCTGCATGTAGGGGGCTATTGGAGTGGGGAGGGCAACAGCCGTGAGGCCTGATGTAGAAGACTCCATTCTGGGATGGAGTGACCTAAAATACACTATTACCCCAACTCAGGATTCATGGGACTGTGTTTTTGCAAGACTATAGTTGCCTCTGCTATTTGCTCAGGATCCTTGCAAAGCTGAGAAAGCACATTTTTTTTTAAACAAACATTTTCTATCAGTGCTGAGTCCTTGTGTATTTAAAAAGAAATATAGTCCTCTTATGTAGGATTCAAGAATCATTGGACGGTTCACCAACAGAATTTAAAGAAGCAACTTATTTTTTTTTTTTACTTCACTAACTTTTTCTTATTTTCTCTGAAACTTAAGTACTATTGGTATTCCTCATAGTGAGCATGCCTTGACTCAAAGCATGCATGTGCTAAATAATACATCAGTCTGTGGCAAGATGAGTTAGAAGTATACTTAAAAAGAACAGCACTAGTCACAAAGAATTTTAAATCTTAGATTACAGCACAGAAGAACTTTGTATAAGGATTGGTAAGACTTAAAATCTTTATTTGGTTTAGTAAATTATTTGAATTATATTTTCTGTATATTCTGAGCCACAATTCTATATAGACTTCCCTCCTGGGATTTTTATTTTCCTTAGCTATGCAGGTTGGGAATTAATGAAAAGATCTCTCCACTTATACAGACCAATTATCTGTACTCTGACAAAAATCTGTTTCTCGTTAAGACAGATGGAATAAGTTTCAAATGCGCTTGTCCAGTTCTTTCATGTTGGCCCAATGTGCATAGAAAAGTATTCTACTAACTTGCCCATGCAGAGATCTATCATCATCACCTCTCATAAATTGTTTATTTGAGTAGTTATAAAAGCTTTGTCAAATCTTTTTTTCTTTCTCTTTTCCATTCTTATGTTTCATAGAAACTGCTTGGACAAAAGAAATAGCCATTTTCTGTCAGGAGATCTAAATCACCAAATGGCTTTATTTCTAGAAAAACTATACCCAAAGGCATTTCTTTTGGGGATTCAGGTAATTAAAAAATTAGGAAATGAGAAATAATTTTCCTCCCTCCATTTTTAAGTATTGTTTCCCTTTGGGGGTATGGGCTGTCTTAGGAGGAGAGAGCAAAGATCTTCTGAATCCATTTTATCCTTGAAAAACAGTAAAATGATGTAAAAGTTCAGTAAGGATTATCTAGAACAGTGCCTCTCCTTCCAACTCCTCATCCCATTGTATCCCATTTCAAGATCTTCTAGACTTCCAAGAGGAACAAAATACCAAACTTAGGACATCATTGTCATGGCATATTAAGAAGGGATTTCTCTAAAGAATAGACCACTCTCAAACTACAAGAGCCTTAAATTAGATAGCTCTTTTAATGTGGGAATCCCTGTTTTTACCAGAACTTCGAGGAGTGTTTATCTATATTGTCCAGATGTAAAGCTGTTGCTTCCAAGGTACCATTTCAGTTTGGGGAGAAAAATAAAGGACAGTTACTTAGCATGTGTGTGTCATCAGAAATCCAGGGCTGCTCAAAGCCAATAATTGACCAAATATTGGAAGCTCTAGTAATCTGACACACTTATCAGCGGAGGCAGATGGTGGAGTGCAAAACAGCATAGTTGTAGCAACTAGATGCAACTCCATTCACATCTCAGCTATCATTAGCGTGAGACCTCAGAGAAGTTACTTAACTTCAGCAAGCTTAACTTTCTGTATCTTTAAAAAGAGGGTAACATGGGGCGCCTGAGTGGCGCAGTCGGTTAAGCGTCCGACTTCAGCCAGGTCACAATCTCGCGGTCCATGAGTTCGAGCCCCGCGTCGGGCTCTGGGCTGATGGCTCAGAGCCTGGAGCCTGTTTCCGATTCTGTGTCTCCC
>NW_024420830.1:0-3582 GCF_014898765.1 Herpailurus yagouaroundi
CTGCTGCCACAGGGCCCCTCCTGAAGTGGATCACCTAAGGAGAAGCAAGCTAAGCCTGCCCCTCCTGCCCCTGTGCACCTTGCCTACCCACCCCAGCTAAGACGCCAGATCCCCAGCATCACAAGCCTGGCAGTGTGCAAGTAGCCCAGACAGGCCACCCCACCCCACAGTGAATCCCGCCCCTAGGAGAGGGGAAGAGAAGGCACGCACCAGTCTGACTGTGGCCCCAGCGGTGGGCTGGGGGCAGACATCAGGTCTGACTGCGGCTCCGCCCACCAACTCCAGTTATACACCACAGCACAGGGGAAGTGCCCTGCAGGTCCTCACCATGCCAGGGACTATCCAAAATGACCAAGCGGAAGAATTCCCCTCAGAAAATCTCCAGGAAATAACAACAGCTAATGAGCTGATCAAAAAGGATTTAAATAATATAACAGAAAGTGAATTTAGAATAATAGTCATAAAATTAATCGCTGGGCTTGAAAACAGTATAGCTGACAGCAGAGAATCTCTTGCTACAGAGATCAAGGGACTAAGGAACAGTCACGAGGAGCTGAAAAACGCTTTAAACGAAATGCATAACAAAATGGAAACCACCACGGCTCGGATTGAAGAGGCAGAGGAGAGAATAGGTGAACTAGAAGATAAAGTTATGGAAAAAGAGGAAGCTGAGAAAAAGAGAGATAAAAAAATCCAGGAGTATGAGGGGAAAATTAGAGAACTAAGTGATACACTAAAAAGAAATAATATACGCATCATTGGTATCCCAGAGGAGGAAGAGAGAGGGAAAGGTGCTGAAGGGGTACTTGAAGAAATAATAGCTGAGAACTTCCCTGAAGTGGGGAAGGAAAAAGGCATTGAAATCCAAGAGGCACAGAGAACTCCCTTCAGACGTAACTTGAATCGATCTTCTGCACGACATATCATAGTGAAACTGGCAAAATACAAGGATAAAGAGAAAATTCTGAAAGCAGCAAGGGGTAAACGTGCCCTCACATATAAAGGGAGACCTATAAGACTCGTGACTGATCTCTCTTTTGAAACTTGGCAAGCCAGAAAGAGTTGGCACGAGATTTTCAGTTTGCTAGACAGAAAAAATATGCAGCCGAGAATCCTTTATCCAGCAAGCCTGTCATTTAGAATAGAAGGAGAGATAAAGGTCTTCCCAAACAAACAAAAACTGAAGGAATTTGTCACCACTAAACCAGCCCTACAAGAGATCCTAAGGGGGACCCTGTGAGACAAAGTACCAGAGACATCACTACAAGCATAAAACATACAGACATCACAATGACTCTAAACCCATATCTTTCTATAATAACACTGAATGTAAATGGATTAAATGCGCCAACCAAAAGACATAGGGTATCAGAATGGATAAAAAAACAAGACCCATCTATTTGCTGTCTACAAGAGACTCATTTTAGACCTGAGGACACCTTTAGATTGAGAGTGAGGGGATGGAGAACTATTTATCATGCTACTGGAAGCCAAAAGAAAGCTGGAGTAGCCGTACTTATATCAGACAAACTAGACTTTAAATTAAAGGCTGTAACAAGAGATGAAGAAGGACATTATATAATAGTGACAGGGTCTATCCATCAGGAAGAGCTAACAATTATAAATGTCTATGCGCCGAATACTGGAGCGCCCAAATATATAAAACAATTACTCATAAACACAAGCAACCTTATCGATAAGAATGTGGTAATTGCAGGGGACTTTAACACCCCACTTACAGAAATGGATAGATCATCTAGACACACGGTCAATAAAGAAACAAGGGCCCTGAATGAGACATTGGATCAGATGGACTTGACAGATCTATTTAGAACTCTGCATCCCAAAGCAACAGAATATACTTTCTTCTCGAGTGCACATGGAACATTCTCCAAGATAGATCATATACTGGGTCACAAAACAGCCCTTCATAAGTTTACAAGAATTGAAATCATACCATGCATACTTTCAGACCACAATGCTATGAAGCTTGAAATCAACCACAGAAAAAAGTCTGGAAAACCTCCAAAAGCATGGAGGTTAAAGAACACCCTACTAACGAATGAGTGGGTCAACCAGGCAATTAGAGAAGAAATTAAAAAATATATGGAAACAAACGAAAATGAAAATACAACAATCCAAACGCTTTGGGACGCAGCGAAGGCAGTCCTGAGAGGAAAATACATTGCAATCCAGGCCTATCTCAAGAAACAAGAAAAATCCCAAATACAAAATCTAACAGCACACCTAAAGGAAATAGAAGCAGAACAGCAAAAGCAGCCTAAACCCAACAGAAGAAGAGAAATAATAAAGATCAGAGCAGAAATAAACAATATAGAATCTAAAAAAACTGTAGAGCAGATCAACGAAACCAAGAGTTGGTTTTTTGAAAAAATAAACAAAATTGACAAACCTCTAGCCAGGCTTCTCAAAAAGAAAAGGGAGATGACCCAAATAGATAAAATCATGAATGAAAATGGAATGATTACAACCAATCCCTCAGAGATACAAACAATTATCAGGGAATACTATGAAAAATTATATGCCAACAAATTGGACAACCTGGAAGAAATGGACAAATTCCTGAACACCCACACTCTTCCAAAACTCAATCAGGAGGAAATAGAAAGCTTGAACAGACCCATCACCAGCGAAGAAATTGAATCGGTTATCAAAAATCTCCCAACAAATAAGAGTCCAGGACCAGATGGCTTCCCAGGGGAGTTCTACCAGACGTTTAAAGCAGAGATAATACCTATCCTTCTCAAGCTATTCCAAGAAATAGAAAGGGAAGGAAAACTTCCAGACTCATTCTATGAAGCCAGTATTACTTTGATTCCTAAACCAGACAGAGACCCAGTAAAAAAAGAGAACTACAGGCCAATATCCTTGATGAATATGGATGCCAAAATTCTCAATAAGATACTAGCAAATCGAATTCAACGACATATAAAAAGAATTATTCACCATGATCAAGTGGTATTCATTCCTGGGATGCAGGGCTGGTTCAACATTCGCAAATCAATCAACGTGATACATCACATTAACAAAAAAAAAGAGAAAAACCATATGATCCTGTCAATCGATGCAGAAAAGGCCTTTGACAAAATCCAGCACCCTTTCTTAATAAAAACCCTTGAGAAAGTCGGGATAGAAGGAACATACTTAAAGATCATAAAAGCCATTTATGAAAAGCCCACAGCTAACATCATCCTCAACGGGGAAAAACTGAGAGCTTTTTCCCTGAGATCAGGAACACGACAGGGATGCCCACTCTCACCACTGTTGTTTAACATAGTGCTGGAAGTTCTAGCATCAGCAATCAGACAACAAAAGGAAATCAAAGGCATCCAAATTGGCAAAGATGAAGTCAAGCTTTCGCTTTTTGCAGATGACATGATATTATACATGGAAAATCCGACAGACTCCACCAAAAGTCTGCTAGAACTGATACATGAATTCAGCAAAGTTGCAGGATACAAAATCAATGTGCAGAAATCAGTTGCATTCTTATACACTAACAATGAAACAACAGAAGACAAATAAAGAAACTGATCCCATTCACAATTGCACCAAGAAGCA
>NW_024420831.1:0-1988 GCF_014898765.1 Herpailurus yagouaroundi
GCCAAACCTCCGGCAGCGGATCTGACTCCCTGCTGCTGCCACAGGGCACCTCCTGAAGTGGATCACCTAAGGAGAAGCAAGCTAAGCCTGCCCCTCCCGCCCCTGTGCACCTTGCCTACCCACCCCAGCTAAGACGCCAGATCCTCAGCATCACAAGCCTGGCAGTGTGCAAGTAGCCCAGACAGGCCACCCCACCCCACAGTGAATCCCGCCCCTAGGAGAGGGGAAGAGAAGGCACGCACCAGTCTGACTGTGGCCCCAGCGGTGGGCTGGGGGCAGACATCAGGTCTGACTGTGGCTCCGCCCACCAACTCCAGTTATACACCACAGCACAGGGGAAGTGCCCTGCAGGTCCTCACCACGCCAGGGACTATCCAAAATGACCAAGCGGAAGAATTCCCCTCAGAAGAATCTCCAGGAAATAACAACAGCTAATGAGCTGATCAAAAAGGATTTAAATAATATAACAGAAAGTGAATTTAAAATAATAGTCATAAAATTAATCGCTGGGCTTGAAAACAGTATAGCCGACAGCAGAGAATCTCTTGCTACAGAGATCAAGGGACTAAGGAACAGTCACGAGGAGCTGAAAAACGCTTTAAATGAAATGCTTAACAAAATGGAAACCACCACAGCTCGGATTGAAGAGGCAGAGGAGAGAATAGGTGAACTAGAAGATAAAGTTATGGAAAAAGAGGAAGCTGAGAAAAAGAGAGATAAAAAAATCCAGGAGTATGAGGGGAAAATTAGAGAACTAAGTGATACACTAAAAAGAAATAATATACGCATCATTGGTATCCCAGAGGAGGAAGAGAGAGGGAAAGGTGCTGAAGGGGTACTTGAAGAAATCATAGCTGAGAACTTCCCTGAAGTGGGGAAGGAAAAAGGCATTGAAATCCAAGAGGCACAGAGAACTCCCTTCAGACATAACTTGAATCGATCTTCTGCACGACATATCATAGTGAAACTGGCAAAATACAAGGATAAAGAGAAAATTCTGAAAGCAGCAAGGGGTAAACGTGCCCTCACATATAAAGGGAGACCTATAAGACTCGTGACTGATCTCTCTTTTGAAACTTGGCAGGCCAGAAAGAATTGGCACGAGATTTTCAGGGTGCTAGACAGAAAAAATATGCAGCCGAGAATCCTTTATCCAGCAAGTCTGTCATTTAGAATAGAAGGAGAGATAAAGGTCTTCCCAAACAAACAAAAACTGAAGGAATTTGTCACCACTAAACCAGCCCTACAAGAGATCCTAAGGGGGACCCTGTGAGACAAAGTACCAGAGACATCACTACAAGCATAAAACATACAGACATCACAATGACTCTAAACCCATATCTTTCTATAATAACACTGAATGTAAATGGATTAAATGCGCCAACCAAAAGACATAGGGTATCAGAATGGATAAAAAAACAAGACCCATCTATTTGCTGTCTACAAGAGACTCATTTTAGACCTGAGGACACCTTTAGATTGAGAGTGAGGGGATGGAGAACTATTTATCATGCTACTGGAAGCCAAAAGAAAGCTGGAGTAGCCATACTTATATCAGACAAACTAGACTTTAAATTAAAGGCTGTAACAAGAGATGAAGAAGGACATTATATAATAGTGACAGGGTCTATCCATCAGGAAGAGCTAACAATTATAAATGTCTATGCGCCGAATACCGGAGCGCCCAAATATATAAAACAATTACTCATAAACACAAGCAACCTTATTGATAAGAATGTGGTAATTGCAGGGGACTTTAACACCCCACTTACAGAAATGGATAGATCATCTAGACACACGGTCAATAAAGAAACAAGGGCCCTGAATGAGACATTGGATCAGATGGACTTGACAGATCTATTTAGAACTCTGCATCCCAAAGCAACAGAATATACTTTCTTCTCGAGTGCACATGGAACATTCTCCAAGATAGATCATATACTGGGTCACAAAACAGCCCTTCATAAGTTTACAAGAATTGAAATCAT
>NW_024420832.1:0-1501 GCF_014898765.1 Herpailurus yagouaroundi
AAAGCATGGAGGTTAAAGAACACCCTACTAACGAATGAGTGGGTCAACCAGGCAATTCGAGAAGAAATTAAAAAATATATGGAAACAAACGAAAATGAAAATACAACAATCCAAACGCTTTGGGACGCAGCGAAGGCAGTCCTGAGAGGAAAATACATTGCAATCCAGGCCTATCTCAAGAAACAAGAAAAATCCCAAATACAAAATCTAACAGCACACCTAAAGGAAATAGAAGCAGAACAGCAAAAGCAGCCTAAACCCAACAGAAGAAGAGAAATAATAAAGATCAGAGCAGAAATAAACAATATAGAATCTAAAAAAACTGTAGAGCAGATCAACGAAACCAAGAGTTGGTTTTTTGAAAAAATAAACAAAATTGACAAACCTCTAGCCAGGCTTCTCAAAAAGAAAAGGGAGATGACCCAAATAGATAAAATCATGAATGAAAATGGAATTGTTACAACCAATCCCTCAGAGATACAAACAATTATCAGGGAATACTATGAAAAATTATATGCCAACAAATTGGACAACCTGGAAGAAATGGACAAATTCCTGAACACCCACCCTCTTCCAAAACTCAATCAGGAGGAAATAGAAAGCTTGAACAGACCCATCACCAGCGAAGAAATTGAATCGGTTATCAAAAATCTCCCAACAAATAAGAGTCCAGGACCAGATGGCTTCCCAGGGGAGTTCTACCAGACGTTTAAAGCAGAGATAATACCTATCCTTCTCAAGCTATTCCAAGAAATAGAAAGGGAAGGAAAACTTCCAGACTCATTCTATGAAGCCAGTATTACTTTGATTCCTAAACCAGACAGAGACCCAGTAAAAAAAGAGAACTACAGGCCAATATCCTTGATGAATATGGATGCCAAAATTCTCAATAAGATACTAGCAAATCGAATTCAACGACATATAAAAAGAATTATTCACCATGATCAAGTGGTATTCATTCCTGGGATGCAGGGCTGGTTCAACATTCGCAAATCAATCAACGTGATACATCACATTAACAAAAAAAAAGAGAAGAACCATATGATCCTGTCAATCGATGCAGAAAAGGCCTTTGACAAAATCCAGCACCCTTTCTTAATAAAAACCCTTGAGAAAGTCGGGATAGAAGGAACATACTTAAAGATCATAAAAGCCATTTATGAAAAGCCCACAGCTAACATCATCCTCAACGGGGAAAAACTGAGAGCTTTTTCCCTGAGATCAGGAACACGACAGGGATGCCCACTCTCACCGCTGTTGTTTAACATAGTGCTGGAAGTTCTAGCATCAGCAATCAGACAACAAAAGGAAATCAAAGGCATCAAAATTGGCAAAGATGAAGTCAAGCTTTCGCTTTTTGCAGATGACATGATATTATACATGGAAAATCCGACAGACTCCACCAAAAGTCTGCTAGAACTGATACATGAATTCAGCAAAGTCGCAGGATACAAAATCAATGTACAGAAATCAGTTGCATTCTTATACACTAACAATGAAG
>NW_024420833.1:0-1815 GCF_014898765.1 Herpailurus yagouaroundi
TGCATACTTTCAGACCACAATGCTATGAAGCTTGAAATCAACCACAGAAAAAAGTCTGGAAAACCTCCAAAAGCATGGAGGTTAAAGAACACCCTACTAACGAATGAGTGGGTCAACCAGGCAATTCGAGAAGAAATTAAAAAATATATGGAAACAAACGAAAATGAAAATACAACAATCCAAACGCTTTGGGATGCAGCGAAGGCAGTCCTGAGAGGAAAATACATTGCAATCCAGGCCTATCTCAAGAAACAAGAAAAATCCCAAATACAAAATCTAACAGCACACCTAAAGGAAATAGAAGCAGAACAGCAAAAGCAGCCTAAACCCAACAGAAGAAGAGAAATAATAAAGATCAGAGCAGAAATAAACAATATAGAATCTAAAAAAACTGTAGAGCAGATCAACGAAACCAAGAGTTGGTTTTTTGAAAAAATAAACAAAATTGACAAACCTCTAGCCAGGCTTCTCAAAAAGAAAAGGGAGATGACCCAAATAGATAAAATCATGAATGAAAATGGAATGATTACAACCAATCCCTCAGAGATACAAACAATTATCAGGGAATACTATGAAAAATTATATGCCAACAAATTGGACAACCTGGAAGAAATGGACAAATTCCTGAACACCCACACTCTTCCAAAACTCAATCAGGAGGAAATAGAAAGCTTGAACAGACCCATCACCAGCGAAGAAATTGAATCGGTTATCAAAAATCTCCCAACAAATAAGAGTCCAGGACCAGATGGCTTCCCAGGGGAGTTCTACCAGACGTTTAAAGCAGAGATAATACCTATCCTTCTCAAGCTATTCCAAGAAATAGAAAGGGAAGGAAAACTTCCAGACTCATTCTATGAAGCCAGTATTACTTTGATTCCTAAACCAGACAGAGACCCAGTAAAAAAAGAGAACTACAGGCCAATATCCTTGATGAATATGGATGCCAAAATTCTCAATAAGATACTAGCAAATCGAATTCAACGACATATAAAAAGAATTATTCACCATGATCAAGTGGTATTCATTCCTGGGATGCAGGGCTGGTTCAACATTCGCAAATCAATCAACGTGATACATCACATTAACAAAAAAAAAGAGAAAAACCATATGATCCTGTCAATCGATGCAGAAAAGGCCTTTGACAAAATCCAGCACCCTTTCTTAATAAAAACCCTTGAGAAAGTCGGGATAGAAGGAACATACTTAAAGATCATAAAAGCCATTTATGAAAAGCCCACAGCTAACATCATCCTCAACGGGGAAAAACTGAGAGCTTTTTCCCTGAGATCAGGAACACGACAGGGATGCCCACTCTCACCGCTGTTGTTTAACATAGTGCTGGAAGTTCTAGCATCAGCAATCAGACAACAAAAGGAAATCAAAGGCATCAAAATTGGCAAAGATGAAGTCAAGCTTTCGCTTTTTGCAGATGACATGATATTATACATGGAAAATCCGACAGACTCCACCAAAAGTCTGCTAGAACTGATACATGAATTCAGCAAAGTTGCAGGATACAAAATCAATGTACAGAAATCAGTTGCATTCTTATACACTAACAATGAAGCAACAGAAAGACAAATAAGGAAACTGATCCCATTCACAATTGCACCAAGAAGCATAAAATACCTAGGAATAAATCTAACCAAAGATGTAAAGGATCTGTATGCTGAAAACTATAGAAAGCTTATGAAGGTCATTGAAGAAGATTTAAAGAAATGGAAAGACATTCCCTGCTCATGGATTGGAAGAATAAATATTGTCAAAATGTCAATACTACCCAAAGCTATCTACACATTCAATGCAATCCCA
>NW_024420834.1:0-1755 GCF_014898765.1 Herpailurus yagouaroundi
AAAATAAAAATAAAAATAAAAATGTTTCTGGTGATAAATGCTCTGTCTCCCCTGCAAGAACACCCACACAACACACACAGACACACTCACACACCGGTGTGTCCTAGAGAAACTACATTATATTGCTTCAATCTGAAGTCATTCTCTCTATGACTAATTGGTAGACATGGGAAAAAAATAAGAAAATAAAGACAGTAGAGAAATAGACAAGAAATAGATCATATGATATAAGAATCGTTTAAAGTTGGGGTGTCTGGGTGGCTGAGTTGGTTAAGCTGCCGACTCTTGATTTCATCTCAGGTCGTGATCTTGTGGTTAGTGGGTTCAAGCCCCACATCAGGCTCCGTGCTGATAGCACAGAGTTTGCTTGGGATTCTCTCCCTCTCTCCCTCTTTCTCTGGCCCTCCCCCATTCATGCTTGCTCTCTCTCAAAAATAAATAAACTTAAAAAAAAGTTAAATTTAACAAATTGAAGTCAGGACCAAAAGAAAATTATGAAATCATTTCAAAATATTTGCTATGTTATAATTGTTATCTCTTGTGTAACAAACCGTCCCGAAACTTAGTGTCTCCAAACAACAATGACTTATTGTTTCTCACAATTCTGTGGGTCAACAATCCAGGTAAGGCTTGACCATATGGTTCTGTTTCCATAAGCGGTGGGCTGTGGTACCTCAATAGGCAGCATTCAACTAAGAATTCAGCCTCAACTGAGTTGAAAAGTCCACGGACTTCAGTCCCATGCCTGGTGCCTTTGGGCTCATCTCCATAGCCACCCTCTCTCCATGGGGATAGCTTCTTCATACTATTGGTATGATTTCAGTGGAGTTCTATTCCTAATATGGGTGCCTGGCTTTGAATAAAAAACAAGGTAGAAGTTGCCAGACTTCGTATTACATTGGCTCAGTCACCCAAGAACATCACCATCATTCCTGCTACATTATGTGGTCACAAGAACTGTCATCCCAGGTTCAAGGGGAGGAGAAATGGGCTCCACCACAGATGACAGTAGCAGCACACACAGAGAGATAGATAGAGAAGGGCATGATTGCAGTCAGCTTCTCAGATTACCTTCCACAGTGTGCAGAAGGGAACAGCAAACATATTGTAATAGGAATTGAGAAAGAATAATAACCAAGAGAGACAAAACTCATGTGAGGGTCCATGATAGATACAGAAAAGACAAAAAAGGGTTACTACACATATGAAAGGATTCTCCAATTTTTTTTTAAAAAGCAAAATTAAACAATAAAAGAAATGTGAAATTAAGATTATGATTATAATTAGAACCTTAGCCCAACCCCCAGACAATCCCAATGCATTTAGAGAAAAGTTACCAGGACAGAGAAAGTTTAAAAAGAAAAAGGAAAAGGAAAAGAGAGGCACCTGGGTGGCTCAGTCCGTTAAGCCTTCGACTCCTGATCAGGTCATGATCCCAGGTTGTAAGATCAAGACTCATGTCAGGCTCCACGCTGAGCACTGAGCACTGAATAGGGATTCTTTCTCTCCCTCTTCCTATGTCCCTCGTCCACTCTCTTTGTCTCTGAAAGAAGAAGGAGGAGGAGAAGAAGGAGGAGGAGGATGAGGAGGAGGAGGAGGAGGATGAGGAGGAGGAGGAGGAGGAAAGGGAGAAAGAAAAGAAGCAGAACAGCTCAGGCTGAGAAAATAAAAATCCAAATCAAAATCCAAATAAAACTCTCTATGGTAGCTAATGGCATTTCTGGACCCTTCTGATGCGAATTCTACCATGTGACC
>NW_024420835.1:0-1940 GCF_014898765.1 Herpailurus yagouaroundi
AGATGCAATGAATTTGGATTCCAGTTCCAGTAGTAAAAGCAAGGCTTCGTAGCTAAACAAGTCTAGTAGTTAAAGACAACGCATATATATGTATGCATGTAAATACATGCACGCATTTCCCCCTAAAATTTAATGACTATTCACTATACATCAGGTACTGCGCCAAACACAGACTGAAAAACTGAAACTCAGAAATTTCAACTCCTTTCCCTATATGACAAAGATGACACACTCAACATGAGGATAGACTAGAACCCCATTTCTTTTTGTTAATGTTTATTTATATTTGAGAGACAGAGTGAAAGCAGTGGAGGGGCAGAAAGAGAGGGAGATAACAGAATCCAAAGTAGGCTCCAGTCTCTGAGCCTGAGCTGTCAGCACAGAGTCGGATGCAGGGCTCCAACTGACAGACCATGAGTTCATGACATGAGCCAAATTCGGATGCTTAACCGACTGAGCCACCCAAGTGCTCCTAAAACTCCATTTCTAAGCCAAGTTCGCCATGCTGTACCACCTGCACCTTATAAGACTGAAATGACAGATTGGGGGTGAAAATTACCAATTCACATTTGTGTCTAGCATACGAAAGTAAGTCTAGGCCTTTATGGATACTCTAAATTAGCTCAATCTTTGTCTAGCGGATCCAAAGCTTGAAGTCCCAAAATTTGAACTTGTTCAATGTAATAATTATTTTGATCTTAATGATGGTAATTTTGCAAGTGCACAAATTTCATCTGTTGCTGAGATAAAAATATATCTGACTTATGTTGCAACCACCCTAAAATACTAACTTCAGAATTGACCCACATTTGTAATTGATGTTTACTTTTAGGTGTTTTACAACTGGAAACTAGCTTCCCATTAGGTAGTTTTTAGTGGTAATGCAGTCAGAATAGGATGTAACCAGCACTTAAATACAATTCTATGGTCCCCAGATGTACGCAATCCCTATTAACCACACACTGCCTCTATGCATATATTCATGATTCAGTCAGAATCATGGATTCTGCCATTAGTAATATTATAAAATGCTTCCGTGAGCCCCAGAGGTATAAGTTGGGGAGCTGTAGGTGATAATGCTATATCACAACAAAAAGGAATACAATGAAACAGATCACTCACTGATGTCCCAAAAGATCACTGGGAAAGTTAGAAGGAAATCTATAAAATTTGTCTTATGTCTCTTCTACCTCCGTTTCTGTTTCCTCCATCATTTAGACTCTCCTCCCCCCATCTCGGATGTCCTGATGAAGCCCCACTCGCTAAACATCCCCTCCCCATTACTGCACTTCACTCACAGATTAACCTTCTCTTTCTGTCTCTGAAACACCATAATCCCATGGAAAATGAATTTTCAGCAATTAATTTTAGCTCTATGTTAAATGGTTACACAGTTGATGTATGTAACTAAAGTGGATCGATAGTCTTAAGCATCTCAACATTTTCTTACAGTATTTTGAAAGTATCATATACCAACTTAATGAAAGTCCTAATGGGGTGACCCTTTGAGTATTATGTCCTCTAAACTTTAACTCAAATAATGGCGTCCAAATGAATATAGAGAACAAACTAATGCTTGCCAAAGGGGCTGCAGGTTGGAGGACGGGCAACATGGGTGAAGGGAGAGAGAGATAGAGCTTGCAGTCACGGGAATAAAAGCCAAGCATGGGGAATCTAGTCAGTGGGACTGTAATAGCATTGTATGGTGACATATGGGAACCACACTCATGGCAAATATAGAACATACTATAACATATAGACTTGTGGAAACACAGTGTGGTACACTTGAAACTAATGCTACATTTGTTTCAACTATACTTCAGTTAAAAAAAAAGAAAAAGAAAGAAATGGATTCCAAACATTTCAATAATATAATATGAAGTACTAGAATACTGAACACCTAATAAAAACTGAAAGTAAAGGTGGTAAAACTATGCTGC
>NW_024420836.1:0-1525 GCF_014898765.1 Herpailurus yagouaroundi
ACACAAATGCCAAAAAAGAGAGTCCACCCTGTGATGGAAAGTAGTGACAACAGGTCTGAGGCCTTTTGAGTAAGACATTCCTCAAATAGGGAATTAATAGGAGTAGTTGAAAGTGCATGGAAATAGGAAAGTGCATGGAAAGTGCGTGGAAAACACTCTTGAGCAAGTGTTGAATTTGTGGGAGGAAAAACCATGACAGAAATGGTTGTCAGTTAAAACTGACAAAAAACTAGTAACCACCCTACTCTGAAAGAACCCCCTCACTGTCCTGTATACAACTGTTATCAATATTCCTGGAAAAAGGAAGCCTTTCCAGCGAAGAGCTTCTGTCGAAAATAGAAAATAAAAATACAAATAAAATAAAAATGAAAATAAAAATGTTTCTGGTGATAAATGCTCTGTCTCCCCTGCATGAACACCCACACAACACACACAGACAGACTCACACACCGGTGTGTCCTAGAGAAACTACATTATATTGCTCCAATCTGAAGTCATTCTCTCTATGAATAATTGGTAGATATGGGAATAAAATAAGAAAACAAAGTACAGAAATAGACAATAAATAGATCATATGATATAAGAATCGTTTAAAGTTGGGGTGTCTGGGTGGCTGAGTTGGTTAAGCTGCTGACTCTTGATTTCATCTCAGGTCGTGATCTTGTGGTTGGTGGGTTCAAGCCCCACATCAGGCTCCGTGCTGATAGCGCAGAGTCTGCTTGGGATTCTCTCCCTCTCTCGCTCTTTCTCTGGCCCTCCCCCGTTCATGCTTGCTCTCTCTGGTGATAATGCTATATCACAACAAAAAGGAATACAATAAAACAGATCACTCACTGGTGTCCCAAAAGATCACCAGGAAAGTTAGAAGGAAATCTGTAAAATTTGTCTTATGTCTCTTCTACCTCCGTTTCTTTTTCTTCCATCATTTAGACTCTCCTCTTCCCCATCTCAGATGTCCTGATGAAGCCCCACTCACTAAACATCCCCTCCCCATAACTGCACTTCACTCACAGATTAATCTTTTCTTTCTGTCTCCAAGACACCGTAATCCCATTGAAAATAAATTTTCAGCAATTAACTTTAGCTTCATGTTAAATGGCTACACAGTTGGTTTATGGAACTAAATTAGATCAATAGACTTAAGCATCTCAACATTTTATTACATAATTGGAAAGAATCATATACCAACTTAAGGAAAGTCCTAATGGGGTGACCCTTTGAGTATTATGTCCGCTAAACTTTAACTCAAAAAATGGCGTCCAAATGAATATAGAGAACAAACTAATGCTTGCCAAACAGGCTGCAGGTCAGAGGACGGGCAACATGAGGAAGGGAGGGAGGGATAGAAGCTGTCAGTCACGGGAATAAATGCCAAGCTTGGGGAATCTGGTCAGTGGGATTGTAATGGGATTGCATGGTGACATACGGGACACTCATGGCAAGTATATAACATACTATAACATACAGACTTGTGGAATCACAGTGTGGTACACTTGAAACTAATGCTACATTGCATATCAACTAT
>NW_024420837.1:0-1800 GCF_014898765.1 Herpailurus yagouaroundi
AGATGCAATGAATTTGGATTCCAGTTCCAGTAGTAAAAGCAAGGCTTTGTAGCTAAACAAGTCTAGTAGTTAAAGAAAATGCATATATGTGTATGTATGTAAATACATGCACGCATTTCCCCCTAAAATTTACAGACTATTCACTATACATCAGGTGCTGGGCTAAACACAGATTAAAAAACCTAAACTCAGAGATTTCAACTCCCTTCCCTATATAACAAAGATGATACACTGAACATGAGGATAGAATAGAACCCCATTTCTTTTTTTTTAATGTTTATTTTTATATGAGAGACTGACAGAGTGAAAGCAGTGGAGGGGCAGAGAGAGAGGGACATACAGAATCCAAAGTAGGCTCCAGGCTCTGAGCCTGAGCTGTCAGCACAGAGTCTGATGTAGGGCTCCAGCTCACAAACCATGAGATCATGACTTGAGCTGAAGTTGGATGCGTAACTGACTGAGCCACCCAAGTGCTCCTAAAACTCCATTTCTAAGCCAAGGTCACCATGTTGAATCGCCTGTACTTTATAAGACTGAAATGACAGATTGGGGGTGAAAATTACCAATTCACATTTGTGTCTAGCATATGAAAGTAAGTCTAGGCCTTTATGGATACTGTATATTAGCTCAATCTCTGTCTAGAGGATCCGAAGCTTGAAGTCCAAAAATTTGAACTTGTTCAATGTAATAATTATTTTGATCTTAATGATGGTAATTTTGCAAGTGCCCTAATCTCATCTGATGTTGAGCTAAAAATGTATCTGACTTACGTGGCAACCACCCTAACATACTGACCCACATTTGTAATTGATGTTTACTTTTAGGTGTTTTACAACTGGAAACTAAGCCTCCCATTAAGTAGTTTTTAGTGGTAATACAGTCAGAATAGGATGTAGCTATCACTTAAATGTAATTCTATGGGTCCCAGATTTATGCAATCCCTATTAACCACACACTGCCTCTATGCATATATTCATGATTCAGTCAGAATCTGCCATTAGTAATATTATAAAATATGCTTCCTAGAGCCCCAGAGTTATAAGTTGGGGAGCTGCAGGTGATAATGCTATATCACAACAAAAAGGAATACAATGAAACAGATCACTCACTGGTGCCCCAAAAGATCACCGGAGAAGTTAGAAGAAAATCTGTAAAATTTGTCTTATGTCTCTTCTATCTCTGTTTCTTTTTCTTCCATCATTTAGACTCTCCTCTTCCCCATCTCGGATGTCCTGATGAAGCCCCACTCACTAAACATCCCCTCCCCATAACTGCACTTCACACACAGATTAATCTTTTCTTTCTGTCCCCGAAACTCTTTAATCCAATTGGAAATAAATTTCCAGCAATTAATTTTAGCTCTATGTTAAATGGCTACACAGTTGGTTTATGTAATTAAAGTAGATCGATAGAGTTAAGCATCTCAACATTTTATTAATTATTTTGAAAGAATCATATACCAACTTAAGGAAAGTCCTAATGGGGTGACCCTTTGAGTATTATGTCCGCTAAACTTTAAC
This sequence comes from Herpailurus yagouaroundi, assembly GCF_014898765.1. NCBI lineage: Eukaryota > Metazoa > Chordata > Mammalia > Carnivora > Felidae > Herpailurus > Herpailurus yagouaroundi. The sequence goes on from NW_024420837.1 coordinate 1,521, forward strand.
TCAAAAAATGGCATCCAAATGAATATAGAGAACAAGCTAATGCTTGCCAAATAGGCTGCAGGTCAGAGGACGGGCAACATGAGGAAGGGAGGGAGGGATAGAAGCTTGCAGTCACAGAAATAAATGCCAAGCATGGGGAATCTGGTCAGTGGGATTGTAATAGGATTGCATTGTGACATATGGGACACTCATGGCAAGTATATAACATACTATAACATATAGACTTGTGGAAACACAGTGTGGTACACTTGAAACTAATGCTACATTGCATATCAACTAT
>NW_024420838.1:0-5739 GCF_014898765.1 Herpailurus yagouaroundi
TTTTTCTACCCATTAGCTAATTAAAAACAAAATGGTTTCTTAAAGTCAAATAGTTTTGACTGCAAATATTTGTTCTGTGTACTAAATTATTTTTACCTGTGTAAATCACTTCGTAAGGTACCAGTTGAAAGGTATCTCTTCTTCAGGGCACACACTCAATGAATATTTAGTATCAGCACAGTTAGTATGTTTCCAAATTGTTTAATTACAAAAACTTTAAACAGGCACAAAACAAGCATTATAATGAGATTCCATCTACCCCTCATGGGGCTGCAATAATTATCAACATTATACCATTCTTTTATCTTCCCTACTCGCACCAGTATCTACCCCAATAATTATTGTTATTAATATTATCGTCATCATTATTATTATTTAGAGGGTTAGAAGTAAAATTGACTTTCATGGAAGTGTGCAAATCTTAGCTGTACCATTTTGACAAATGAATACAACCATGTAGCTTACAATCTTAACATTCGTATGGCATTTCCATCTTCTGGCAAATGTTCTCATGTGGTTCCCCAGTCATTTGGTCCCCTCTACATCCATCAGAAGTAACCACTGTCGCAATACACCTATTATAATAATAACACATACTCTTTAGTGTCCTGATTCTTTTCCACTCACAAATATGTATCCCTGAGTTGCATGTACTTGGAAACAAAAACCTCTCCAGGCACCATTCTGCCTATCCCTGGGGGAAAAAAAACAAAGGAATCAAGTATTTAAGGATTGAATAATCAAATGATGTCCTCACCAGGAAAAATCTCATGGCCCGTGCCTCCTTCTAAAGGCTTACATCAAAGTAATGACATTCTCTATATTCAGGGAGAAAGGTGAGGTTACTTTTCTTTCTCCATCTACTAAACCTTGTAGCTTATTCATAAGCAATAATAAACTATGGAAGTAAGAGTGTGTGAGGGTATTGTAGCCACAGAAAGGCAGACCTTTCAGGGGGAAGAGCAGTGGGAACATGAGTATGACACTTTGCAGAGGCACCAAGTTCAACAAGGCTAGCAGGCCAGAAACAGATACATGGGTTGGTGCAAATCAGGGTCAATCTGGATGATGGAAAGAATGATGCCATTTCCTAGGACAACGATGATGTACACCAGGCAGAAAGGGATAGATATCCAGATGTGCTCTGCCTCTTCTCTGGAGTGCCAACAAGACTGAAGGTTGCAGGTGTGCACTCAGTGGAACTGTCGAAACTGTCATGGCAAGACTTCATTTGAAGATACAGGGAAACACATGGGGACTGGCGAATATCAGTCTCTGGTCAGTTACTGTATGTCAAATGTCAAGCTCTTGATATCATATTTAAGATATTTCCTTACAAAAGAGATGGAAAATGTATTTCTGAAACAAGGACACATGTAAAGCACACTGTGTAGGAGAGAAATGTGTTTAGATGCAGGGCAGAGTGTTTCTACATGGGCCACATGCCAAACAAAAAAGGCATTGACAGAAATCTCCACAGGGTCATTTGTGGCAGTGAAGGTGGTGATAATAAGCATAGAAATGACAGCTTCCTCTGGAAATGGAAGACTGAAGGATCTGGTAACTTTCTGCAGTTTGTACAAGAGTGATGGAAGTAGCAAAAGTAATTTAGCACAGTGATAAAGATAGTTCATGGTTCTAACACTTAATGACTTGTGATCTTGGAGAACCACTTAAGTTACCTGAGATCCAAGTATTTGACATAAACAAATAATACTTATATAAGATAATGTATGTAAATTGTTTACCATTATATTTGGAACCGTAAATACTCAACACAGGAAATAAAAGAAACAATTAAGTCTCTTAGAAAAGGAGGGTAGTTTCTCCCAGTTTTTAGAATTTTCCAATGCCCTTGTTTAACTTACCAGTTCACTCTTTCTCCCCCTACTCTCCATGGATGATGGTGAAACCTTCTCTATATTTTGTAGGAGGGTAAGTGTCTCCTGCTGGAACCCGGCGCCAAAGCTGAGAGCAACACCAAAGCCATTAGGGTCTCACAGGCTGAATATGATGGCGAGGATGGAGTTCAAGGCGAGGGTTCTTTACCTGGGAACAAGTTCATGAACACTAAAATTCTACTCATCAGTAGCAGAGCCTTGGGTGTTAAGGTTAGGAGCCAGAGGTGGAATTCAAGATCAGGCTTGAGATAGAGTTGGTGAGTGAAAATGGGACAGAGATTTTACTAGAGTTGACAGAAAGAACAAGGAGAAAGGAGAGAAATTTAACTCCATCTGGAATTTGTTTTGGGGACTTGGGTGGCTAAGGATTTCATTTAGTTATTCACAAATGTAGAAACCACTTTTAACACATGTGTTAATGGATAGCCTGGTGTTTCCTCAACTATTTTGAGCAACTACAGGTCTCATTTTAAATCTTTATGTAAATGTACATCTATATCTTGATTCTGTATCCTGCTTTTGGATCTAATGACTATTTTGTCAGAGTCACAGTGCTGCAAGTATCTGATTTTATAATACATAAGTTCATATCTAATTGGTCAAGTAATTTTTTTAATTTTTCTGACTACTTTCTATGTTTTTCTTTTACATAAACACTACAACTCAGAATGAATAAAAATAGAGCAATGACACAAATATAAAAGTTACAATCATAAACTTCTTGGGAAAAAACATAGAGGTAAATTTTCATGTCCCTGGATTGCACAACAGATACTCAAATGTCACACCAAAGCATGAGGAAAAAAATAAACAACATAGATAAATGGACTTCATCAAAATTAAAATTTCAACATTATCAAATGACATTAACAAAAAGTGAAATGATAACCTACAAAATGGGATTTGCAAATTATATATCTAATAAGGGATTAATACCCAGAATATACAGAGAATTCAAACAACTCAAATCCAGAAATATAAACAACCGAATTTAAAAATAGGCAAAGGACTTAAATAATTATTCCTCTAAGAAAATATGCAAATGCCAATAGCACAGGAAATAAAATTCAAAACCACAATACGACACCACTTCACATCTACTAAAATGTGTATAATTTTTTTACAAATTTAAACACTAGGGGTGCCTGGGTGGCTCGGTCGGTTGAGCGTCCAACTTCAGCTCAGATTATGATCTCGCGGTTTTTGAGTTCCAGCCCCAGGTCAGGCTCTGTGCTGTTGGCCTGGAGCCTGGAGCCTGCTTTGGAATCTGTGTCTCCTTCTCTCTCTGTGTCCCCCCCCCCCCGCTTGTGCTCTGTGTCTGCCCCTCAAAAATAAATAAGTAAATGTAAAACAGTTAAAAAATTAAACACTAACAAGTTTTGACACAATAGGGAAAAATTGGAACCATCATACATTGCCAGAGGAAATGAAAAATGGTGCACATTCTGTGGAAAACAGTTTGGCAGTTTCTTAAAAACTCAGGCACAGAATTATATGTAATGCAGTAATTCCACTCCTGAGTGTGTACCCCCCCCCAAATTAAAAACAGGTATTCAAAGACATACTTGTACATGGACATTCATTGGAGAATTATTTACAGTAGCCAAATGTTGGAAGCAACCAAACTGCACATCCACAGATGAATGTACAAGACGATGTACACACACACACACAGGAAACATCACGCATTAGTATAAAGGAATGGAGGGTAAAAACATGCTACAATATTCATGACCTTTGAAAACTTATATTCAGTGAAATAAGCCAGACACAAAACAAATATTATATGATTCCACCTCTACAATTAAACAAATTCCTAGAAATATGAAGTAGGTTAGATGTTAGCAGGGGAGTGGGGAATTATTGCTTCTGAGACATAGGGTTTCTGTTATGGGTGACGAAAGCTTCTGCATCTGGTGGCAATAGTAACACAACATTGCAAATATGATTAATTGCTCTGAATCATACACTTAAAAATCATTGTTATCACAAACTTTATGATACAGATATTTTGCCACAATAAAAATATGAAAAAAAATCAGCATGGAAATGATAAAATATATTAGCATTTATTGGGATTATGTGGAATTTGTAGATCACTGTGGATGCCATATTATCATTACAATTAACAATATGCAGTAAACATTTCCTATATGTATTTCAGACACATGTACAGTTTTGTTTACCATTTTAAATGATGTCATTTTCCACTTCATTTTTCTAATCATTCTAGCTACAATAAAACACTAATGTCTTCTCCCCCACCCCTGCCCTAGGTTTACTGAAGTGTAAATGACAATCAGAAATTGCTTATAACGGATGTGTGTAACTGATGACCCAATATATGTATACATTATGAAATACTCACAAAAACGAAGCCAATCAACATATCCATCACTTCACACCTGTACCATTTGCCTATGTTTTTTCTCTTTTGTGATGAGACTACCCAAGGTCTACCCCTCAACAAATTTTAAGTACACAATATAGGATAAGTAAATATGGATTAGTATGCCATTCTTGTGGAACTCTGTTGGCTTTACAAAGTATAGGAAAATAAATACAGAAACAAGGAAAAATAAATTAAGACACAAAACCTAGGATTTGTCTTCTTCTTTCCCCACTTCTTACACTTCTTTAATTATATTAGCTAAAACCCCAATTATAACATGATATTCTGCAACAGTTTTGACATGGCAAACTAGTATCTTTAGCCTCTTCCCACTTTTGGATACATTTTCCTAATACCCTATGCTTCATGTCACAGTGTTTCACCATGTCTGAGACCACTTAGGGCAGAGCAGAAACCATCAAAGGAAGATTTGTTCTGACTCCATAGTATCTCTATATCTGCTACTGCTCAGCTACCCAGATAATGTATTCTTTAACTCGCTGGGTCTCAGAGTCTGATATTAAATGACCTGGCGTCTTCATCTCATGAAACACGGTTCTCACTTTAGCAATCTCTTAGTGCTTTTTTTCTTCCACTTCTTCTTCTTCTTTTTAATTGTACCTGGAAGAGTAGGTCAGTTTTCTCTAAGCCCCTCCAGGGCTCTCCGTTTCTATCGTGCATGGTATACCGTTTTTTCTTACTCACTGTTACCCAGCGGGGGAATTTGTGGTCAAGACGAGGGTAGGATGGTAGGATATGGAGCATCCCCTTCAAAATTTCCAGGGCAACGACTCAGTGATTGTGCTTCTAGCAGCTCAGCAGACACAGTGATATCCTGACTCCATCAGCATCTACCAATCCCTGAGCCCTCACCCTGAAAGCTTCTCTACAATTGAGGCTGATGACTCAATCATTGTTTATTCCTGTCATATTTCATACATTCTGGGTGGGAAATTGGTATTTTCTTATTTCCTCACTGCCAAAATTCAAGCCTTAAAAACTCTTCTTTTTTTTAATTATTTTTTAATGTTTATCTATTTTTGAGAGAGACACAGAGAAAGAGAGAGAGAGAGAGAGAGAGAGAGAGAGAGAGAGAGAGAGAGAAAGAGCCTGAGTGGGGGAGGAGCAGTGAGAGATGGAGACACAATCTGAAGCAGGCTCCAGGCTCCTAGCTGTCAGCACAAAGCCCAACACAGGGCTCAAACCTCAAACCATGAGATCATGACCTGAGCCGAAGTCAGATGCTTCACCACCTGAGCCACCCAGGCACCCCCCTTAAAAAGATCTCCTTGAAGGCTCACTTACACCACTCATTAAAAATATTTTGTTATCATTCTGTACTCTATTTCCTCTCTGGCTCCCCTTCAATCCTTGGAGAATTTACTTCTGAACCAGAATCCTCTTTGCTACAACTTTTAGCAACATTTTATGTGACTTCCGTATCTA
>NW_024420839.1:0-2441 GCF_014898765.1 Herpailurus yagouaroundi
GCATATCTTTAATCATGAGAACAAATGATGAGTTCTAAAAAAAAAAAAAACTTATATACATTGTACCTTTCTCCTTGATATGATTTACCTGTTTTCCATACCTTTCTTGTGTGTTGCTCACCTTAAGAGGTACTTAAAGTAATGTTGAGATGCTGGCAAATTTAGGAAGAATACCTTCAGTATGATGGAGGAAGACATTCATAATGCATTGCAGGGAGAAAAAGAGGGGGAGGTCAAAGGGCAAGGGGGCCTTGTATGCTCTTTCCACAATTCCCTCTGTAAAGGAGACTGATAACATGGTATTGAGTCACGTTGACTGCAATTGATTCAGAGGTCAAACTCTCACATGTTGCCTAACAATGGCTCATTGTTAAGTCATCAAGAAAATTTAGACTATTTTATACTTTTGTTTCCTTTTTCTTCCTCTCTCTACTGACTTTACTTCGATAGATATACTTTCCTTTTTCCTACAGTTGTAAGGTTGTGGGGGGTAAGCTAATGAATCATCTTTAAAGGATCATCATTTGAAAATATTCTGGTTGGGGGTGCCCGGTTGGCTCAGTCTGTTAAGTGTCCGTCTTCAGTTCAGGTCATGATCCAGTTCCTGGGTTCGAGCCCTGAGTCGGGCTCTGTCTTGACAGCTCAGAGCCTGGAGCCTGCTTTAGCTGTGTCTCCCTCTCCCTGCCCCTCCCCCACTCTTTCTGTCCCTCTAGCTCTTGCTCTCTCGCTCTCACTCTCACTCTCAAAAATAAATAAACATTAAATTTTTAAAAAAAGTTCCTGTTTCTTCTGGCAATTTTATCCTTTTAGATATTGCATTAAATTTATAATCCATTTCAAGTTAACTGTTGTATACTAAAAAGGTTGATTTTGTCTGGATATGGATATCAGCATTATTTGCAGAGAAGACTTCTTTTTCTGTTGAACAGCCATGATATTATTTATGATCTCAATTGACCCCATATGTAGACCTTAATTTCTTGGCTCTGTATCCCACATGATTTAGCAGTGATTTTGGCAATATGAGTCTCTTAATTACTGTAGCTTTCTTAAAGGATGGACAGGAAATTGATGTAATTGATTTTACTCTGCTAAAAACCTGGATTGCAAGATTGATGTATTATTCTTCATCATGAATATGAATCAGTATTTTGGGGAAAAACTTGAGTGATGTTTTTGAACTTAAAATCAGTATACAGAGCTACTAGCAGGCAGCATGAAATTGGTAGGGTGATTTCACACATTTCTATCAGATTTCATGGGAAAGGAATGACTACTAAAATCTAAGCAGTTATTGAGAAAATGCTACCAGGAACAGTGCAATTGCTTTATTTAGATCATTGCCTTTAATCTTCAAAGCATCAAAACTAAACTGTATTTTATCCCCCATTTATAAATGAGTAAATTGAATTCAAACAGGTCAGAACACAAACAATGTCCCATACATATTAAGAGCAAAATAGCTAGAATTTGGATATAAGTATACCTATTTAAAATTTTTTCCATGTTTCTTGTTGAGAGAGAGAGACACAGACAGACAGAGCATGAGCAGGGGAGAGGCAGAGGGAGGGAGAGACACAGAACTCAAAAAAGGCTCCAGGCTCCATGCTGTCAGCATAGAGGCCAGCAAAGGGTTAGAACTCACAGAGTGGGAGATCATGACCTGAACTGAAGTCAGAGGTTTAATCAAATGAGCCACCCAGGTGCCCTGGGGACTTAAGTATATTTAATTCAATCATCCAACATCACATTGCAGACTTACTTCTTGTAAGTACCAATTTTCACTGTGTGACTTTAATAAATTTGCATAAGTTCTTTGAGTTTCTTCAATTATGTAATGAGAATCATAATACTAACTAGTTAACAGGATTGTCATGGAGATTGCAACTAATTATTGCTGTGGGATGGCTTCTGAAAATATCTTGAAGAATTAAGAACTGGGTCCAAAAAATATCCTTGTCCATTTTGGTGATTGCTGTGCATTGAGCACTTTCAAAGACAGATATATACAAAATGGAAGAAAACTCAATAAATTGAATGAATTATATAAACGCAGAAAAATTATATACATAATGCCACCCATCAACTTATATACTTATCACTTGTACTAAGACAAAGACCTTGATACTCAGTATTCTTCAAGGCTCTAGTTTATAAGAATATTCATTCTAGTTTGTGGAAAGTCACAACCATGTAGGAAAAAAGGTGAGTCCTGCATACCTGTCTAGGAAGTTTATCTCAAATTGTTCCTTCCCTCCCTCTCTTCCTGTTGATCAAAAGCAGGTCTCCTAATGTCTACTACCAGAAGATTGGTGTCTACCAGAGCTATGACAAAAGTAGAGGCTTACATATTTTAGTCATTTCCTGCTGAAACCACTGTTTTCAGGTCACTGTTTTTTCTACCCATTAGCTAATTAAAAACAAAATGGTTTCTTAAAGTC
>NW_024420840.1:0-3891 GCF_014898765.1 Herpailurus yagouaroundi
CTACTGACTTTACTTCGATAGATTTACTTTCCTTTTTCCTAAAATTGTGAGGGTTGTGGGTGGTAGGCTAATGGATCATTTTAAAGGTTCATCATTTGCAAACGGAATTTGCAAATTATATATCTAATACAGGATTAATGCCCAGAATATACAAAAAACTCAAACAACTCAAAAACAAAAAGATAAATAACCGAATTTAAAAATAGGCAAAGGAAGTAAATAATTAATCCTCTAAAGAAAATATACAAATAAAATAAATAAATAAACGCTATGGAGCCTGCTTTGGATTCTGTGTCTCCTTCTCTCTCTGCCTAACCCCCACTTGTGCTCTGTCTCTCAAAAATAAATAAGGAAATGTAAAACACAATTAAAAAATTGAAACACTAACAAGTTTTGACAAAATAGGGAAAAATTGGAACCATCATACATTGCCAGAGGAAATGAAAAATGGTGCACATTCTGTGGAAAACAGTTTGGCAGTTTCTTAAAAACTCAGGCACAGAATTACATGCAATGCAGTAATTCCACTCCTGAGTATGTACCCCCCAAATAAAAACAGGTATTCAAAGACATACCTGTACATGGATGTTCATTGCAGCATTATTTACAGTAGGCAAATGGTGGAAGCAACCGAACTGCACATCCATAGATGAATGTAAAAAACGATGTATACACACACACACACATATATATATACATATATATATAAAGGGAACATTATGCATCAGTATAAAGAAATGAAGGATGCTACATTCATAAAGGATGAAACATGCTACAACATACATGACCTTTGCAAATCTTATGTTCAGTGAAATAAGCCAGACACAAAACATAAATATTATATGATTCCACCTCTACAAGTAAACAAATTCATAGAAATATAAAGTGGGTTATAGGTTAACAGGGGAGTGGGGAATTATTGCTCAGAGACATAGGGTTTCTGTTTTGGGTGATGAAAGTTTTTGCAACTGGTGGCAAATGGAACACAACATTGCAAATATGATTAATTGCTCTGAATCATACACTTAAAAATCATTGTTACCACAAACTTTATGGAACAGATATTTTGCCACATAAAAATTTGAAAAAATATCAGCATGCAAACGATAAAATATATTAGCATTTATTGGGATTATGGGGAATTTTTAGATCATTGTGGATGCCATATTATCATTACAATGGAATAATATGCAATAAACATTTCCTACATGTATTTCAGACACATGTACATTTTTGTTTACCATTTTAGATGATGTCATTTTCCACTTCATTTTTCTAATCATTCTAGCTACAATAAAACACTAATGTCTTCTCCCCCACCCCTGTCCCAAGTTTACTGAAGTATAATTGACAATCAGAAATTGCTTATAACGGATGTGTGTAACTGATGACCCAATATATGTATACATTATGAAACACTCACTAAAACGAAGCCAATCAACATATCCATCACTTCACACCTGTACCATTTTCCTATGTTTTTTTTCTCCTTTGTGATGAGACTACCCAAGGTCTACCCCTCAACAAATTTCAAGCACAAAATCCAGGATAAGTAAATATGGATTAGTATGCCATTCTTGTGGAACTCTGTTGGCTTTACAAAGACTAGGAAAATAATTAAATACAGAAATAAGGAAAAATAAATTAAGACACAAAACCTAGGATTTGTCTTCTTCTTTCTCCACTTCTTATACTTCTTTAATTATATTAGCTAAAACCCCTATTATAACACGATATTCTGCAACAGTTTTGACATGGCAAACTAGTATCTTTAGCCTCTTCCCACTTTTGGTTACATTTTCCTAATACCCTATGCTTCATGTCACAGCGTTTCACCATGTCTGAGACCACTTAGGGCAGAGCAGAAACCATCGGGAGAAAGATTTGTTCTGACTCCATAGTATCTCTATATCTGCTACTGCTCAGCTACCCAGATAATATATTCTTTAACTCGCTGGGTCTCAGAGTCTGATATTAAATGATCCGGCGTCTTCCTCTCATGAAACACGGTTCTCACTTTAACAATCTCTTAGTGCTTTTTCTACTTCTACTTCTTCTTCTTTTTTAATTGTACCTGGAAGAGTAGGTCAGTTTTCTCTAAGCCCCTCCAGGGATCTCCGTTTCTATTGTGCATGGTATACCGTTTTTCTTACTCACTGTTACCCAGTGGGGGACTTTGTGGTCAAGAAGATGGTAGAATGGTAGGATACGGAGCATCCCCTTCAAAATTTCCAGGGCAACGACTCAGTGATTGTGCTTCTAGCAGCTCAGCACACACAGTGTACTCCTGACTCCTTCAGCATCTACCAATCCCTGAGCCCTCACCCTGAAAGCTTCTCTACAATTAAGGCTGATGACTCAGTCATTGTTTATTCCTGTCATATTTCATACATTCTGGGTGAGAAATTGGTATTTCCTTAGTTCCTCACTGTCAAAAATCAAGCCTTAAAAAGTCTCCTTTTTTAAATAATTTTTTAAAGTTTATCTATTTTTGAGAGACAGAGACACAGAGAAAGAGAGAGAGAGACAGAGAGCCTGAGTGGGGGAGGAGCAGTGAGAGAGAGACACATTCTGAAGCAGGCTCCAGGCTCCTAGCTGTCAGCACAGAGACCGACACAGGGCTCAAACCTCAAACCATGAGATCATGACCTGAGCCAAAGTCAGATGTTTCACCACCTGAGCCACCCAGGCACCCCCTCAAAAAGATTTCTCTTTGAAGTCTCACTTGCACCACTCATTTAATCAAATATTTTGTTATCATTCTGTACTCTATTTCCTCTCTGACTCCCTTTCAATCCTGGGAGAATTTACTTCTGATCCAGAATCCTCTTTGCTACAACTTTTAGCAACATTTTATGTGACTTCCATATCTATGATGATGACCCATTCCAACCATTTTTCTATGAATTATTGTTAGCAGGGCTATGTTGAGTTTGGTGAGATCAGTTCTTTGATGTTTCTGTTCATAAAAGTTACCAACACCATCAAAATAAAATTTGCTTTTATTAAATTACAAATACATCATATGACATATTTCATTTAATTGTCAACCAATAAAGAAGGTACTAAAATAATTCCATTTTATTGGACAAAAACCAATAGTTACATAACAGGACAATTTTATTTATTTATTTTTTATTTTTTTTAATTAAAAAAAATTTTTAACGTTTGTTTATTTTTGAGACAGAGAGAGACAGAGCATGAACAGGGGAGGGGCAGAGAGAGGGAGACACAGAATCTGAAACAGGCTCCAGGCTCTGAGCTGTCAGCACAGAGCCCGACGCGGGCTCGAACTCACGAACCGTGAGATCATGACCTGAGCCGAAGTCGGTCGCTTAACCGACCGAGCCATCCAGTCGCCCAACAGGACAATTTTATACAGTTAGTGTGGGACTGGCAAACCAGGATTTCTCATATCAAAGGGTTTTTTTTTTTAACTCTTAAAATAGATTTCCTTTCTCAAATTCAAGTGAATATAACATATATTTCAAACTAAAGAAGCTATCCAGGATTCCAAGGGTCAAGGCAACATGCTTTCTTTTCCCACATTGATTGTTTTATATATATATATATATATATATATATATATATATATATGATATATATGTGATATATATATGATATATATGTGATATATATGTGAGGTGTATTAGTGTATTACATCATGTGTATATATACATCCTATATCATATATATATCATATATATATCATTAACATGCATGTGTATATATGTGTGTTTTTATATTGTGTATATATATATTACATTGTACATATATTAATGTGTCTAGTGTATACAAACACACATCATATATACATAATAGAAAAACAAAGAAAAAAGGCTAACCCTGAAAAGGTTGCAAGTGTTCAAGGTAATGCTTGAAAGTTCATTG
>NW_024420841.1:0-2045 GCF_014898765.1 Herpailurus yagouaroundi
TATACTTTTGTTTCCTTTTTCTTCCTCTCTTCTACTGACTTTACTTCAAAAGATTTTCTTTCCTTTTTCCTAAAATTGTGAGGGCTGTGGGGGTAGGCTAATGAATCATCTTTAAAGGATCATCATTCGAAAATGATCTGGTTTGAGGGTGCCTGAGTGGCTCAGTCTGTTAAGTGTCCGTCTTCAGTTCAGATCATTATCCAGTTCCTGGGTTCGAACCCTGAGTCGGGCTCTGTCTTGACAGCTCAGAGCCTGGAGCCTGCTTTAGAGTCTGTGTCTCCCTCTCCCTGCCCCTCCCCCACTCTTTCTGTCCCTCTAGCTCTTGCTTTCTCACTCTTGCTCTCATCTAAAAATAAATAAACTTTAGATATTTTTTTAAACGTTCTGGTTTCTTCTACCAATTGTATAATTTTAGATATTTCATTTAGATTTATAATCCATTTCAAGTTAACTGTTGTATAGTAAAAAGGTTGATTTTGTCTGGATATGGATATCAGCATTATTTGTAGAGAAGACTTCTCTGTTGAACAGCCATGATATTATTTATGATCTCAATGACCCCATATGTAGAACTTAATTTCTTGACTCTGTATTCCACATGATTTAGCAGTGATTTTGGCAATATGAGTCTCTTAATTACTGTAGCTTTCTTAAAGGATGGACAGGAAATTGATGTAATTGATTTTACTCTGCTAAAAACCTGGATTGCAAGATTGATGTATTATTCTTCATCGTGAATACGAATCAGTATTTTGACGAAAAACTTGAGTGATGTTTTTGAACTTAAAATCCATATACAGAGCTTTAGCAGGCAGCATGAAATTAGTGGGGTGATTTCACACATTTCTATCAGATTTCATGGGAAATGAATGACTAATAAAATCTAAGCAGTTATTGAGAAAATTCTACCATGAACAGTGTAGTTGCTTTATTAGATCATTTCCTTTAATCTTCAAAGCATCAAAACTAAACTGCATTTCATCTCCTATTTATAAATGAGTAAATTTAATTCAAGCAGGTCAGAACACAAGCAATGTCCCATACATATTAAGAGCAAAATAGCTAGAATTTGGATATAAGTATACCTATTTAAAATTTTTTCCATGTTTCTTTTTGAGAGAGAGACACAGACAGACAGACAAAGCATGAGCAGGGGAGAGGCAGATAGGGCAAAACACAGAACTCAAAAAAGGCTCCAGGCTCCATGCTGTCAGCATAGAGGCCAGCGCAGGGTTAGAACTCACAGAGTGGGAGATCATGACCTGAGCTGAAGTCAGAGGCTTAATCAAATGAGCCACCCAGGTGCCCTGAGGGACTTAAGTATATTTAATTCAATCATCCAACATCACATTGCAGACTTACTTCTTGCAAGTACCAATTTTTACTGTGTGACTTTAATAAACTTGCATAAGTTCTTTGAGTTTCTTCAATTATGTAATGAGAATCATAATACTAACTAGTTAACAGGAATGTCATGGAGATTGCAACTAATTATTGCTGTGGGATGGCTTCTGAAACTATCTGGAGAAATTAAGAACTGGGTCCAAAAAATATCCTTGTCCATTTTGGTGATTGCAGTGAATTGAGCACTTTCAAAGACAGATATATACAAAATGGAAGAAAACTCAATAAATTGAATGAATTATATAAAAGCAGAAAAAAATTATATACATGATGCCACCCATCAACTTACATACTTATCACTTGTTCTAAGACAAAGACCTTGATACTCAGTAATTCTTCAAGGCTCTAGTTTAAAAGAATATTCATTCTAGTTTGTGGAAAGTCACAACCATGTAGGAAACCAAGGTGAGTCCTGCAGACCCTGTCTAGGAAGTTTATCTCAAATTGTTCCTTCCCTCCCTCCCTTCCTGTTGATCAAAAGCAGGTCTCCTAATGTCTACTACTGAAAGATTGGTGTCTGCCAGAGCTATGACAAAAGTAGAGGCTTACATATTTTAGTCATTTCCTGCTGAAACCACTGTTTTCAGGTCACTGTTTTTCTACCCATTAGCTAATTAAAAACAAAATGGTTTCTTAAAGTC
>NW_024420842.1:0-4622 GCF_014898765.1 Herpailurus yagouaroundi
AGAGATCAAAGACCTATGAAATAATCAAGAAGAATTAAGAAATGTTGTAAATGAGATGCAAAATAACCCAGCTGCAGTGACAGCAAGGATGGAAGAAGTCGAAGAGAGAATAAGTGAAATAGAAGACAAAATTATGGAAAATGATGAAGCTGAAAAAAGGGAGGGCAAGGAAATTACTAGACCATAAGGGGAGATTTAGAGACCTAAGTGGTTCTGTGAAATGAAATAATAACCGTATCATACGAGTTCTGGAAGAAGAAGAGAGAAGGAAAGGGGGCAGAAGGTTTATGTGAACAAATTATAGCTGAGAACTTCCCTCATCTGGGGGAGGAAACAGGCATCCAAGTGCTAGAGGCACAGAGAACTCCCTTCAAAATCAACAAAAAGTGACATATCATAGTGAAACTGCAAAATACAAAGATAAAGAGAGAGTTATGAAAGCAGCTAGGGAAAAACGGGCCTTAACCTACAAGGGTAGACACATAAGGGTAGTAGCAGACCTGTCCACTGAAACTTGGCAGGCCAGAAGCGAGTGGCAGGAAACATTCAATGTGCTGAAGAGCAAAACTAGGCAGCCAAGAATCCTTCATCCAGGAAGGCTGCCATTCAGAATAGAAGGAGAGATAAAGGCTTTCCCAGACAAACAAAAACTGAAGGAGTTTGTGACCACTAAACCAGCCCTGCAGGAGAGCGTAAGGGGGACTCTGTGAGTGGAAGGCAGCAATGACTACAAGGGACCAGAGACATCACCATAAGCACAAAACCTGCAGATAACACAATGGCAGTAAATCCATACCTTTCAATAATCACTCTCAATATAAATGGACTAAATGCCCCAATCAAAAGACACAGGGTATCAGAATGGATAAAAAAAAAAAATAAGATCCTTCTATATGTTGCCTACAAGAAACTCATTTTAGACCTGAGAACACCTGCAGATTGAGAGTGAGGGGATGGAGAACCATCTATCATGCTATTGGACATCAAAAGATAGCTGGAGTAGCCATATTTATACCAGACAAACTAGATTTTAAAACAAAGTCTATAACAAGAGATGAAGAAGGGCATTATATCATAATTGAGAGGCATATCCATCAAGAAGAGTTAATAATTATAAATGTTTAAGCCCCCAGTGTGTAGCACCCAAATATATAAATCAATCACAAACATAAATGAATGTATACACAATAATACTGTGATTATAGGGTACTTTAATACTCCATTTACCACAATGGACAGATCATATAATCAGAAAATCAATAAGGAAACAATGGCTCTGAATGACAGATGGACTTAACAGATGTATTCAGAAGTTTTCATCCAAAAGTAGCAGAATACACATTCTTCTTGAGGGCACATGGAACTTTCTCCAGAAGAGATCACTTACTGGGACACAAATCAGCCCTCAACAAGTATAAAGAGACTGAAATCATACCATGCATATTTTCAGATCACAATGCTATGAAACTTGAAATCAACCACAAGAAAAATTCGGAAAGCCCCCAAATACATGGAGGTTAAATAAAACCCTAGTAAAGAATGAATGGGTAATTCAGGAAATTAAAGGAGGAATTTAAAAATGTATGGAAGGGAATGAAAATGAAAACATGAAAGTCAAAACCCTCTGAGGTGCAGCAAAGGTAGTTCTAAGAGGACAATACATTGGATTTCAGGCCTTTCTCAAGAAGCAAGAAAGATTCCAAATACAGAATCTACCCTCACAACCAAAGGAACTAGAAAGACAGCAGCAAAAAGAAAAAGAAAAAAAAAAAAAAAAACAAGCCCAAACCCAGAAGAAGAGAATTAATAAAGATTAGAGCAGAAATAAACAATATAGAATCCAAAAAACAGAACAGATAAATGAATCTAAGAGCTGGTATTTTGAAAGAATAAACAAAACTGATAACCCTCCTAGCCAGATTTCTCAAAGAGAAAATCTGGTTGGGAACAAATAAAATCACAAAGAAAAGAGGAGAGATCACAGCAAACACCGCTGAAATACAAAAATTATTTGAGAATACAATGAAAAATTATATGCCAACAAACTGGACAACCTGTAAGAAATGGACAAATTCCTAGACACCCACGCACTACATAAACTCCAAAGGGAAGAAATAGAAAATTTGAACAGACCCATAACCAGTGAAGAAATTAAGTCAGTTATCAAAAATCTCCCAACAAATAAGAGTCCTGGGCCAGATGACTTCCCAGGAGAATTCTACCAGACATTTAAAGCAGAGTTAATACCTATCATTCACAAGCTGCTCCAAAAAGATAGAAATGGAAGGAAAGCTTCCACGCTCACTCTTTTTTTTTTTTAACGTTTATTTATTTTTGACACAGAGAGAGACAGAGCATGAACGGGGGAGGGTCAGAGAGAGGGAGACACAGAATCTGAAACAGGCTCGAGGCTCTGAGCCATCAGCCCAGAGCCTGACGTGGGGCTCGAACTCACAGACCGTGAGATCGTGACCTGAGTTGAAGTCGGACGCTTAACCGACTGCGCCACCCAGGTGCCCCACACACTCATTCTTTGACGCCAGCATTACCTTGATCACAAACCAAAGACCCCACTAAAAAGGAGAATTACAGGCCAATATACCTGATGAAAATGGATGTAAAAATTCTCAACAAGATATTAGCAAATCGAATTCAACAGTATATTAAAAGAATTCCTCAACATGATCAAGTGGGATTCATTCCTGGACTGCAGGGCTGGTTCAGTATTTGCAAATCAATCAACATGATACATCACATTAATAGAAGAACGGATAAAAACCATAGGATCCTGTCAACAGATGCAGAAAAAAAAGCATTTGACAAAAACAGCATCCTTTCTTTAAAAAACCCTCAAGACGGGGCGCCTGGGTGGCGCAGTCGGTTAAGCGTCCGACTTCAGCCAGGTCACGATCTCGCGGTCCGTGAGTTCGAGCCCCGCGTCGGGCTCTGGGCTGATGGCTCAGAGCCTGGAGCCTGTTTCCGATTCTGTGTCTCCCTCTCTCTCTGCCCCTCCCCTGTTCATGCTCTGTCTCTCTCTGTCCCAAAAATAAATAAACGTTGAAAAAAAAATTTTAAAAAACCCTCAAGAAAGTCAGGATAGAAGGGACATGCCTTAACATCATCAAAGCCATATATGAAAGGCCACAACTAATATCATCATCAATGGGGAAAAACCGAGAGCTTTGCCACTGAGATCAGGAACACGACAGGGTTGTCCCCTTTTACCACTGGTGTCACTGGAAGTACTAACCTCAGCAATCAGACAACAAAACAAAATAAAAGGCACCAAAATTGAGAGAAGTGTCAAACTTTCACTCTTCACAGATGAAAGGATACTCTACTTGGAAACCCAAAAGACTCCACCAAAAACTGCTGGAACTGATCCATGAATTCAGCAAGGTCGCAGGATACAAAATCATTGTACAGAAGTCGGTTGCATTTCTAGACACAAATAATGAAGAAACAGAAAACTATATCAAGTAATCAATCCCATTTACAATTGCACAAAGAACCACCAAATACCTAGGAATAAACCTAACCAAGGAGGTAAAAGATCTGTACATTGAAAACTATAGAAAGTTTATGAAAGAAACAGAAGAAGACACAAAGAAATGGAAAAACATTCCATGCTCATGGATTGGAAGAATAAGTATTGTTAAAATGTCGATACTACCCAAAGTGATCTACACATTCACTGCAATCCCAATGAAAACAGCACCAGCATTCTTCACAGAGCTAGAACAAACGATCTTAAGATTTTTATGAAACCACAAAAGACCCCAGATAGCCAAAGTAATGTTGAAAAGAAAACCAAAGCTGGAGGCATCACAATCCCGGACTTTAGTCTGTATTACAAAGCTGTAATCATCAAGACAGTATGGTATTGGCACAAAAACAGACACATAGACCAATGGAACAGAATAAAGAACCCAAAAATGGACCCACAAATGTATGGCCAACTAATCTTCAACAAAGCAGGAAAGAGTATGCAATGGAAAAAAGACAGTCCTTTCAGCAAGTGATGCTGGGAAAACTGGACAGCAACATGCAGACGAATGAACCTGGACCACTTTCTTACACCATACACAAAAATAAATTGAAAATGGATGAAAGACCTAAGTGTGAGACAGGAAACCATCAAGATCCTACAGGAGAAAACTGGCAGCAACCTCTTTGACCTCGGCTGCAGCAACTTCTTACTTGATGTGTCTCTGAAGGCAAGGGAAATAAAAGCAAAAGTGGACTATTTGGGACCTCATCAAGGTAAAAAGTTTCTGCACAGCACGGGAAACAATCAACAAAACTAAAAGGTAACCAACGGAATGGGAGAAGATATTTGCAAATGACATAATGGATAAAGGGTTAGTTAGTATACAAAATCTATAAACAACTTACCAAACTCAACACCCAGAAAACAAATAATCCAGTGAAGAAATGGGCAGAAAACATGCATAGACACTTTTCCAAAGAAGACATCCAGATGGTAAACAGACACATGACAAGATGCTCGACATCGCTCATCATTAGGGAAATACAAACCAAAAACACATTGAGATACCCCCTCACACTGGTCAGAGTGGCTAAAAGTAACAACTCAGGAAACAACAGATGTTGGTGAGGAT
>NW_024420843.1:0-2371 GCF_014898765.1 Herpailurus yagouaroundi
CTAGGGGCGCCTTTCCACTGACTGGCTCAGTCAGTGGTGGGTGTGATGCTTGACCTGGGGCCATGAGTTCAAGCTCACGTGGGGTGTGGAGATGACTTACAAATAAAATTAAAATCTTAAAAGAAAAATCGGGGGCGCCTGGGTGGCGCAGTCGGTTGAGCGCCCGACTTCAGCCAGGTCACGATCTCGCGGTCCGTGGGTTCGTGCCCCGCGTCGGGCTCTGGGCTGATGGCTCGGAGCCTGGAGCCTGTTTCCGATTCTGTGTCTCCCTCTCTCTCTGCCCCTCCCCCATTCATGCTCTGTCTCTCTCTGTCCCAAAAATAAATAAACGTTGAAAAAAAAAATTAAAAAAAAAAAAAAAGAAAAATCGTAGCACCCTCCTTGAAACGTTCTGCAAGTATAAAATATATGATACATCAGAGGCTTAGATGATCAAGTAAATGCATCTTTCATAATTTTGAGGTATTAATAGGTTATTCTCAAATATGAAAAGATGGTTATAACAGTATTATGAGTCTGATGATGCTTTTTTCAACATATTTTTCAACATATTTTTAAACATATTTACCACATGTTGAAAGAATAATGTTTTGGAGACATCTGGTTAAAAAAATGTACAATAAAATTGATGTCACCTCCTCTTTTTATATGGGGCTACCAGAAGATTTAAAATGACATGCATCATATTTCTGGTGGACAGTGCTGATCTACAGGAGTGAAAATGACTGTAAAAGTGATGGTTAATTTGTGATTCAACAGCTACTAGGCTGTATTCAAGCACTGGGTTGATGCAAGCAAAATGTGCCAAAGCTTTATCATATTGAAATGTTACACTAAAAAAATAAATAAAAATAATGTTGCACCAAAGGTGTATTAAAATTTGGGGCGCCTGGGTGGCTCAGTCGGTTAAACGTCCGACTTCAGCTCAGGTCACGATCTCGCGGTCCGTGAGTTCGAGCCCCGCGTCGGGCTCTGTGCTGACAGCTCAGAGCCTGGAGCCCGTTTCAGATTCTGTGTCTCCCTCTCTCTCTGCCCCTCCCCCGTTCATGCTCTGTCTCTCTCTGTCTCAAACATAAATAAACGTTAAAAAAAAATGTTACACTAAAAAAATAAATAAAAATAGTGTTGCACCAAGAAGTGTATTAAAATTTGGAGCACCTGGTTGGCTCAGGTGGTTAAGCATCTGACTCCTGATTTCAGCTCAGGTCATGATCTCCAGGTTCCTGAGTCGGAGCCTGGCCTCAGGCTCTGAGGTGATGGTGTGGAGACTGCTTTGGATTCTCTTTCTCCCTCTCTCTCTGCCCCCCTCCCCCCACTCTCTCTCAGTCTCTCAAAAATAAGTAAATATTTTTAAAATGCAGTTAAAAAAGAAATATATTATAATTTAATAATTTTTGTGTGTCTATTCTTCAGTGTTGAAAAAAATAGAGACTTGAACAAAATCCTTATTTGCTAACCTACAGTCATTACTCATCATTCTCGGGGGGTCTGTTATAGTCACGGGACGTAGTTATCATTTCTTATCTACTATTCATTTTTACATTTTTTTAATGTTTATTTATTTTTGAGAGGTGGAGCTGGAACAGGGGAGGGGCAGAGAGAGGGGGACACAGAATCTGAAGCAGGCTCCAGGGTCTAAGCTGTCAGCACAGAGCCCGATGCAGGGCTCGAACCCATGGACCATGAGATCATGACCTGAGCCAAAGTCAGACACTTAACCAACTGAGCCACCCAGACGCCCTCCGCTCCCTGTTTTCACATTCTTTATATATATATATATATATATATATATATATATATATATATATAAAATGTTTATTTATTTTTGAGAGAGAAACAGAGCATGAATGGGGGAAGGTCAGAGAGAGAGGGAGACACGGAATCTGAAGCGAATCCAGGGTCCGAGCTGTCAGCACAGAGCCCAACACGGGGCTCGAACTCATGAACCGTGAGATCATGACCTGAGCTGAAGTCAGATGCTCAACCGACTGAGCCACCCAGGCGCCCCTCTGTTTTCACATTCTTAAAGCCAGATTTAATTTACTCTGGTGGGTGAAAAATCAGCTTTTGCACCACAAACAGGAGGCTACCTCCAGGGAAACAAAACGGTTTTGTTTTGTTAAATACTGGCCAGCTCACGTTGTGCCTGCAGAAAGCAGACCTGCTCTCTCCTTGCTAATCCAACTCAGTCAAGACCTACAGAGGAGATGAGGACATCCTTGCACCAGACTTCGCTTTTCCCTTGAACAAGCTGGAAGGAGCGAGAGAGAACCACACACAGAGTGACTTCTGACACACCATCCGTGTTATGTTTGAGGCAGAGAAACGCCTACTCTCCGTGACCCTGGAAGGACAGCTACATGTCACCGCA
>NW_024420844.1:0-2032 GCF_014898765.1 Herpailurus yagouaroundi
TCACCGCAGGTTGGTCCAAACCCATGGAAGGTACATCACTGAAAGGGAACCCTAGCTTTTGACTACAGTTGATGATAATGTATCAGTGTTGTCCCAGGGATTTTGGCAAAGGTACCACCTAATGCAAAAAAGGGTTAGAGATGGGAATTGGGGGGGAATTGAGGAGCGAGTGGTAATTCTCAGTTGTTTCTGTAGACCTAAATTGTTTAAGAAAAGCCATTAATTAGGGGCCCCTGGGTGGCTCAGTCGGTTGGGTGCCTGACTTCGGCTCAGGTCATGATCTCACAGTTCATGAGTTTGAGTCCCGCGTCAGGCTCTGTGCTGACAGCTTGGAGCCTGGAGCCTGCTTCAGATTCTGTGTCTCCCTCTCCCTGCCTCTCCCCACTCATGCTCTGTCTCTGTCTCCCTCAAAAATAAATAAACATTAAAAAAAATTTTAAGAAAACCCATTAATTAAAAAAAAAATCAACCAGGGTGCCTGGGTGGTTCAGTCGGTTAAGCGTCCAACTTCAGCTCATGTCTGATCTTATGTTTTGTGAGTTCGAGCCCCACATCTGGCTCTGTGCTGACAGCTCAGAGCCTGGCGCTTGCTTCAGGTTCCGTGTTTCCCTCTCTCTGCCCCTCACCTGCTCGAGATCTCTCTCTCTCTCAAAAAAAAAATTTACAAAAATAAAATATGTTTGGCTTCAATAATGACTCACACTCCTCGAACATCTGTAATGTGCCAGGCACCATTTTAAGGGCTCCACACATATTAACTCAAAAAACTCTCCGCACAACACTTTGAGTGGCTACTATTTGTATTATGCCTGTTTTATGGATGCACACAGAAAGGGTGAGTAACTTGACTCAGGCCACACAGCTGCCTAGCGGACGACCTGGGATTTGAATCCAGGCATTTAAGCTTGAGAAGCTCCCTGCTTGTAACTCTGCTGACTCTTTGCATTCATGGTATCTCAGGAGTCTAAAATTTCCAAGTTCCACTGGTAACCATCCTAAAATATAAATTCTGAACCTCTAAGATGGCGTTCCTTAAAGGTTCATCCCCTGGTGATCTTGGGCAAGTGACCTGCCTTCCTTAGCTTCAGTATCCTCATTTGTCAGAGAATAAATGTACCAACCTCAGAGGGTTCTTGTGAGCACTGAATGAGATAATGTGTTGGGAGTTAAAAATGGTACCAGGTAAAGGGCGTCTGGGTGGCTCAGTCAATAAACATCTGACTCTTAGTTTCGGCTCAGGTCATGATCTCGGGGTCTCGTGAGTTCGAGCCCTGCATTGGCTGGTAGCTCAGAGCCTACTTGGGATTCTCTCTCTCTCCCCGTCTCTCTGCCCCTTCCCTATTCACGCTGTATCTCTCTCTTTCTCTCTCTTAAAATAAATAAATAAACTTAAAAAAAATTTGTACCTGGTAAAACATAGTGTCCAACATGAGGCTCAAACTCATGAACCGTGAGATCATGATTGGAGCCTAGTTCAGACACTTAACAGACAGAGCAACCCCAGCCCCCTAACATACCTCCCTTTTAATGTTTCAATATTTTTTCACCTACTTTAATGCTCAGCAAAAAAATTAACCTTTAAAATGTACCTAAATCAGGCATGGGGGGGGGGGGGGGGGGCGCATTTTTCCTCCTGCCTCAAACCCCGTGCTGGCTCGGGCTGGGCGGGGTTTTTTTTTTAAATGGGGATTTTTTTTTTAATTATTTTTTTTTTTTTTTTTTTTTGCATTCACGTTGATTTTTTCAAAATGATCACATGAAAGTATCACACATCTGCCTTAAAATTAGTGCCTCCCTCTCCTCACCCTGCTCCGAGGCCTGCCTGAGACCACCCCCATTAGGCCAGGGCTCCCCAGCTCCCTGTGGTGAGCCTCCTACCCCCTGGTTACCTTTTTTTTTTTTTTTTTGCCAAGTTTCACAATCTGGCCGCCAATGTGCCGATCATACATTTCATCCTGCTACCTCCTTCATATTTTAATGGATTCACCCATCACCCTGTCAACACCACCCCTTAAGCGTGTTTGTTGTTGCA
>NW_024420845.1:0-5937 GCF_014898765.1 Herpailurus yagouaroundi
AGTCCCAGGACCTGGGCAGTGTATGACCTATTCTTAATATAGTAGGAATCACAGGTGCAGGATGCATAACAAGCTATTAAAATGTGTAAAAATCAGAAACCTAGCCAAAATGATGAAATGGAAGATTTCTCCTCAAAAGAAATTCCAGGATGAAATGACAGCCAGAGAACTTCTCAAAACAGATCTAAACAATATATCTGAACAATAATTTAGAAAAACCGTCATAAGACTGATAGCTGGGCTTGAAAAAAGTATAGAAGACAGCAAAGAATCTATTGCTGAAGAGATCAAAGACCTATGAAATAATCAAGGTGGATTAAGAAATGTTGTAAATGAGGGGCGCCTGGGTGGCACAGTCGGTTAAAAGTCCGACTTCAGCCAGGTCACGATCTCGCGGTCCGTGGGTTCGAGCCCCGCGTCAGGCTCTGGGCTGATGGCTCAGAGCCTGGAGCCTGTTTCCGATTCTGTGTCTCCCTCTCTCTCTGCCCCTCCCCCGTTCATGCTCTGTCTCTCTCTGTCCCAAAAATAAATAAACGTTGAAAAAAAAAATTAAAAAAAATGTTAAAAAAAAAAAGTTGTAAATGAGATGCAAAATAACCCAGCTGCAGTGACAGCAAGGATGGAAGAAGTAGAGGAGAGAATAAGTGAAATAGAAGATAAAATTATGGAAAATGATGAAACTAAAAACAGGAGGGCAAGGAAATTTTAGACCATGAGGGGAGAATTAGAGACCTAAGTGATTCCTTGAAATGAAATAAATCTGTATCATAGGTGCTCCAGAAGAAGAAGAGAGAGAAAGGGTCAGAAGGTTTATTTGAACAAATTATAGCTGAGAACTTCCCTCATCTGGGGAAGGAAACAGGCATTCAAGTGCAAGAGGTACAAGAACTCCCTTCAAAATCAACATAAACAGGCCAATACCATGACATATCATAGTGAAAGTGGAAAAATACAAAGATAAAGAGAATTCTGAAAGCAGCTAGGGAAAAAATAGGTCTTAACCTACAAGGGTAGACACAGAAAGGTAGTAGCAGACCTGTCCACTGAAACTTGGCAGGCCAGAAGGGAGTGGCAGGAAATATTCAATGTGCTGAATAGGAAAAATATGCAGCCAAGAATCCTTTATCTGGCAAGGCTGTCATTAAGAATAAAAGGAGAGATAAAGGCTTTCCCAAACAAAAACTGAAGGAGTTTGTGACCACTAAGCCAGCCCTGCAGGAGAGCCTAAGCGGGACTCTGTGAGTGGAAAGCAGCAAAGACTACAAGGGACTAAGACATCACCATAAGTGCGAAACCTGTAGATAACCCAATGACACTAAATCCATCTCCTTCAATAATCACTGTGAATGTAAATGGACTAAATGCCTCAATCAAAAGACATAGGGTATCAGAATGGATAAAGAAACACGATCCATCTATATGTTGCTTACAAGAGACTCATTTTAGACCTAAGGACACCTGTAGATTGAAAGTGAGGTGACGGAGAACCATCTGTCATGCTATGGGACATCAAAAGAAAGCTGGAGTAACCATACTTGTATCAGACAAACTATATTTTAAAACAAAGACTGTAACAAGAGATGAAGTAGGCCATTATATCATAAACGAGGGGTCCATCATCAAGAAGAGCTAAATTGTAAATATTTATGCCCCCAACATGAAACACCCAGACCTATAAATCAATTAATCACAAACATAAATAAACATGTAGATAATACTGTTGTTCTGGAGGGGACTTTAATACTCCACCTGCAGTAATGGAAAGATCACCTAGGCAGAAAATCAATAAGGAAATAATGGCTCTGAATGACACATTGGACCAGATGGACTTAACATATATTCAGAACTTTTCATTCAAAAGCAGAAGAATACACATTCTTCTTGAAGGCACATGGAACATTCTTGAAAATAGATTACATACTAGGTCACAAAACAGCTCTCAACAAGTACAAAAGGATTGTAATCATACCATGCACATTTTCGGATCACAACACTGTGAAACTTGAAATCAACCACAATAAAAAATCTGGAAAGCCCCCAAATGCATTGACATTAAAGAACATCCTACTAAAACATAAAGGGGTAAACTGGGATATTAAAGAAGAAATTAAAAAATGTATGGAAGCAGATGAAAATGAAAACATGACAGTCCAAACCCTTTGGGATGCAGCAAAGGCAGTTCTAAGAGGACAACACATTGCAATTCACACCAATCTCAAGAAGCAAGAAAGGTCCCACATACATAACCTAACCTCACATATAAAGGAACTAGAAAGGCAGCAGCAAAGAAAGCCCAAGGCCAGCAGCAGGAGAGAAATAATAAAGATAAGAGCAGAAGTAAACAATATAGAATCCAAAAACAAAAACAAAAACAAAAACAAAACAGAACAGATCAATGAATCTAAGAGTTGGTTTTGTGAAAGAATAAATAAAATTGATAACCCTCTTAGCCAGGGTTCTTAAAAATAAAAGCGAGAGGACCCCAACAGATAAAATCATGAATGAAAGAGGAGAGATCACAACCAGCGCCACAGAAATACAAACAATTATTCAAGAATACAATGAAAAATGATATGCCAACAAACTGGAAAATTTTGTAGAAATGGACAAATTCCTAGACACCCACACACTACCCAAACTGAAAATGGAATAAATAGAAAATTTGAATGGACCCATAACCAGTGAAGGAATTGAATTGGTTTTGAAAAATCTACCAACAAATAGGAGTCCTGGGCCAGATAGTTTTCCAGGGTAATTCTACAAGACATTTAAAGCAAGAGTTCAGACCTACTCTTCTGAGGCTGTTCCAAAAACGGAAATGGAAGGAAAGCTTCCAGACTCATTCTATGAAGCCAACATTACCTTGATTGCCAAACCAAACAAAGACCCCACTATAAAGGAGAATTACAAGGCAATATCCCTGATGAACATGGATGCAAATATTCTCAACAAATTGAGATACTAGCAAATTGAATTCAACAGTATATTAAAGGAATCCTTCACCATGATCAATTGGGATTCATTCCTGGGCTACAGTGCTGGGTCAATATTGGCAAATCAATGTGATACACCACATTAATAGAAGAAAATATAAGAACCATATGATCCTGTCAATAAATGTAGAAAAAAGCATCTAACAAAGTACAGCATCCATTCTTAATAAAAACTCTCAAGATCATTGGGGTAGAAGGAACATACCTTATCACCAAAGCCATATGAAAGGCCCACAGCTAATATCATCCTCAATGGGGAAAAACAGAGCTTTCCCCCTGAGATCATGAACATGACAGGGGTGTGCACTCTCACCACTGTTGTTAAATGTGGTGTTGGGTGTTGTAGACTCAGCAATCAGACAACAAAATGAAATAAAACTCATCCAAATTGGCAAAGAAGAAGCCAGACTTTCACTCTTCACAGATGACATGATACTCTACCTGGAAAACCCAAAAGACTCCACCAAAACCTGCTAGAACTGATCCATGAATTCAGTAAGGTTGCAGGATACAAAATAAATGTACCAAAATAGGTTACATTTCTCTACACCAATAAGGGAGCAACAGAAAGAGATATCAAGGAATAAATACCATTTACAATTGCACCAAGAACCATAAAATACCTAGAAATAAGCCCAACCAAATAGGTGAAAGATCTGTACGCTGAAACCTATACAAAGCTTATGAATGAAATTGAAGACACAAAGAAATGGAAAAACATTCCATGCTCAAGGATTTGAAGAACAAATATTGTTAAAAGGTTGATACTACCCAAAGCAATGTACACATTCAATGCAATCCCAATGAAAATAGCACCAGCATTCTTCACAGAGCTAGAACAAACAATCCTAAATTTTTTATGAAACCACAAAAGATTCTGAATAGCCAAAGTAATGTTGAAAAAGAAAACCAGGGGCACCTGGGTGGCTCAGTTCGGTTAAGCTTTTGACTTCGGCTCAGGTCGTGATCTCGCGGTCCATGAGTTTGAGCCCCACGTCGGTCTCTGTGCTGACACCTCAGAGCCTGGAGCCTGTTTCAGATTCTGTGTCTCCCTCTCTCTCTGACTCTCCCCCGTTCATGCTCTGTCTCTCTCTGACTCAAAAATAAATAAACGTTAAAAAAAATAAAAAATAAAAAAAAAAAAAGAAAACCAACGGCAGAGGCATCACCATCCCGGATTTTAGCCTATATTACAAAGCTGTAATCATCAAGACAGTATGGTATTGGCACAAAAGCAGACACATAGACCAGTGGAATAGAACAGAGAACCCAGAAATGGACCCACAAATGTATGACCAACTAATCTTCAACAAAGCAGGAAAGAGTATCCAATGGAAAAAAGACAGTCTCTTTAGCAAATGGTGCTGGGAGAACTGGACTGCAACATGCAGAAGAATGAACCTGGACCACTTTCTTACACCATACACAAAAATAAATTTGAAAATGGATGAAAGACCTAAATATGAGACAGGAAACCATAAAGATCCTACAGGAGAAAACAGGCAACAACCTCTTTGTCTTCACCTGCAGGAACTTCTTACTTAACATGTCTCCGAAGGCAAGGGAAATAAAGGAAAAATGAACTGTTTGGGACCTCATCAGGATAAAAAGCCCCTGCATAGCATAGGAAACAATCGACAAAACTAAAAGGCAACTGACGGACTGGGAGAAGATATTTGCAAATGACATATCAAATAATGGGTTAGTATCTGAGATCTATAAAGAACTTACCAAACTCAACACCCAAAAAACAAGTAATCCAGTGAAGAAATGGGCAGAAGACATAAATAGACACTTTTCCAAAGAAGACATACAGATGGCAAACAGACACATGGAAAGGTGCTCAACATTGCTCATCATCAGGGAAATACAAATCAAAACCACATTGAGATACCACCTCACATGGGTCAGAGTGGCTAACATTAACAACTTAGGAAACAACAGATGTTGTAGAGGATATGAAGAAAGGGGAACCCTCTTGCAGTGTTGGTGGGGATGCAAACTCTGGAAAACAGTGTGGAGATTCCTCAAAAAATTAGAAATAGAATTACAGTACGACCCAGTAATAGCACTACTAGGAATTTATCTAAAGGATAAAGAGTGTTGATTCATAGGGGCACTTGTACCCCAATGTTTATAGCAGCGCTTTCAACAATAGCCAAATTATGGAAAGAGCCCAAACACACACACACACATACATACAATCGAATACTACTCGTCAATGAAAAAGAATGAAATCTTGCCATTTGCAACAATGTGGATGGAACTGGAAGGTATTATGCTAAGCGAAATAAGTCAGTCAGAGAAAGACATATAACATATGACTTCATTCATATGTGGAATTTGAGAAACTTAACACAAGACCAAAGGGGAAAGGAAGGAAATTAAGATAGAAACAGAGAGGGAGGCAAACCATAATAGACTCTTAAATACAGAGAACAGACTGGGGATTTATGGGGGCAGGGCTAGGAGGGGGGAGGAAGTGGGCGATGGGCATTGAGGAAGGCACTTTGGGGATGACAACAAGGGGTTGTATGTAAGTGATGAATCATGGGAATCTATTCCTGAAGCCAAGATTACACTGTATATTAGCTAACTTGACAATAGAAAAAAAAAAAAAGAAATTACATAAGGCTGGGAGAGAAAACATCTGAGCATGTGTAAGCCATATCCCATTGGATACTTTTGTCTAGTTTTCCTCTTTGAGAAAGAAAGTCTGTAGGTCGCTGGAGCAGAAGGCAGCAAGCCTAGATTAGAATAATTTGCACAGACTGAAGATACAGCTCTTTGCTCATGTGTGTAGGGAATCTTTTTGTCTTTTTTTGGGGGGTGGTGGTGGAGGGAGTGCTAGCCTTCCAGCTAAAATAATACAAAAATATGTGTCCCCTTTGGCAACGTCTGCCTTTAAGAGGTGACTGCATATTTCTAAGCCAAAAAGTAAAAA